>NC_086445.1:1043346439-1043946439 GCF_028390025.1 Pseudophryne corroboree
ACTGTGGGTGATAGGTATAATGGTGCTCCTGGTAGTGATGTAATGACTGACACTGTGGGTGATAGGTATAATGGTGCTGCTCCTGGTAGTGATGTAATGACTGACACTGTGGGTGATAGGTATAATGGTGCTGCTCCTGGTAGTGATGTAATGAGTGACACTGTGGGTGATAGATATAATGGTGCTCCTGGTAGTGATGTAATGAGTGACACTGTGGGTGATAGGTATAATGGTGCTCCTGGTAGTGATGTAATGACTGACACTGTGGGTGATAGATATAATGGTGCTGCTCCTGGTAGTGATGTAATGACTGACACTGTGGGTGATAGGTATAATGGTGCTGCTCCTGGTAGTGATGTAATGACTGACACTGTGGGTGATAGGTATAATGGTGCTCCTGGTAGTGATGTAATGAGTGACACTGTGGGTGATAGATATAATGGTGCTCCTGGTAGTGATGTAATGAGTGACACTGTGGGTGATAGGTATAATGGTGCTCCTGGTAGTGATGTAATGACTGACACTGTGGGTGATAGATATAATGGTGCTGCTCCTGGTAGTGATGTAATGACTGACACTGTGGGTGATAGGTATAATGGTGCTGCTCCTGGTAGTGATGTAATGACTGACACTGTGGGTGATAGGTATAATGGTGCTCCTGGTAGTGATGTAATGAGTGACACTGTGGGTGATAGATATAATGGTGCTCCTGGTAGTGATGTAATGAGTGACACTGTGGGTGATAGGTATAATGGTGCTGCTCCTGGTAGTGATGTAATGAGTGACACTGTGGGTGATAGGTATAATGGTGGTGCTCCTGGTAGTGATGTAATGACTGACACTGTGGGTGATAGGTATAATGGTGCTGCTCCTGGTAGTGATGTAATGAGTGACACTGTGGGTGATAGGTATAATGGTGCTGCTCCTGGTAGTGATGTAATGAGTGACACTGTGGGTGATAGGTATAATGGTGCTCCTGGTAGTGATGTAATGACTGACACTGTGGGTGATAGGTATAATGGTGCTGCTCCTGGTAGTGATGTAATGACTGACACTGTGGGTGATAGGTATAATGGTGCTGCTCCTGGTAGTGATGTAATGAGTGACACTGTGGGTGATAGGTATAATGGTGCTGCTCCTGGTAGTGATGTAATGAGTGACACTGTGGGTGATAGGTGTAATGGTGCTCCTGGTAGTGATGTAATGACTGACACTGTGGGTGATAGGTGTAATGGTGCTCCTGGTAGTGATGTAATGACTGACACTGTGGGTGATAGGTATAATGGTGCTCCTGGTAGTGATGTAATGAGTGACACTGTGGGTGATAGGTATAATGGTGCTGCTCCTGGTAGTGATGTAATGACTGACACTGTGAGTGATAGGTATAATGGTGCTGCTCCTGGTAGTGATGTAATGAGTGACACTGTGGGTGATAGGTATAATGGTGCTGCTCCTGGTAGTGATGTAATGAGTGACACTGTGGGTGATAGGTATAATGGTGCTGCTCCTGGTAGTGATGTAATGACTGACACTGTGGGTGATAGATATAATGGTGCTGCTCCTGGTAGTGATGTAATGAGTGACACTGTGGGTGATAGGTATAATGGTGCTGCTCCTGGTAGTGATGTAATGAGTGACACTGTGGGTGATAGGTATAATGGTGCTGCTCCTGGTAGTGATGTAATGAATGACACTGTGGGTGATAGGTATAATGGTGCTCCTGGTAGTGATGTAATGAGTGACACTGTGGGTGATAGGTATAATGGTGCTCCTGGTAGTGATGTAATGAGTGACACTGTGGGTGATAGGTATAATGGTGCTGCTCCTGGTAGTGATGTAATGACTGACACTGTGGGTGATAGGTATAATGGTGCTCCTGGTAGTGATGTAATGACTGACACTGTGGGTGATAGGTATAATGGTGCTGCTCCTGGTAGTGATGTAATGACTGACACTGTGGATGATAGGTATAATGGTGCTGCTCCTGGTAGTGATGTAATGAGTGACACTGTGGGTGATAGGTATAATGGTGCTGCTCCTGGTAGTGATGTAATGAGTGACACTGTGGGTGATAGGTATAATGGTGCTGCTCCTGGTAGTGATGTAATGAGTGACACTGTGGGTGATAGGTATAATGGTGCTCCTGGTAGTGATGTAATGACTGACACTGTGGGTGATAGGTATAATGGTGCTCCTGGTAGTGATGTAATGAGTGACACTGTGGGTGATAGGTATAATGGTGCTGCTCCTGGTAGTGATGTAATGAGTGACACTGTGGGTGATAGGTATAATGGTGCTCCTGGTAGTGATGTAATGACTGACACTGTGGGTGATAGGTATAATGGTGCTGCTCCTGGTAGTGATGTAATGAGTGACACTGTGGGTGATAGGTATAATGGTGCTCCTGGTAGTGATGTAATGAGTGACACTGTGGGTGATAGGTATAATGGTGCTGCTCCTGGTAGTGATGTAATGACTGACACTGTGGGTGATAGGTATAATGGTGCTCCTGGTAGTGATGTAATGACTGACACTGTGGGTGATAGGTATAATGGTGCTCCTGGTAGTGATGTAATGAGTGACACTGTGGGTGATAGGTATAATGGTGCTCCTGGTAGTGATGTAATGACTGACACTGTGGGTGATAGGTATAATGGTGGTGCTCCTGGTAGTGATGTAATGACTGACACTGTGGGTGATAGGTATAATGGTGCTCCTGGTAGTGATGTAATGAGTGACACTGTGGGTGATAGGTATAATGGTGCTCCTGGTAGTGATGTAATGACTGACACTGTGGGTGATAGGTATAATGGTGCTGCTCCTGGTAGTGATGTAATGAGTGACACTGTGGGTGATAGATATAATGGTGCTGCTCCTGGTAGTGATGTAATGAGTGACACTGTGGGTGATAGGTATAATGGTGCTCCTGGTAGTGATGTAATGACTGACACTGTGGGTGATAGGTATAATGGTGCTCCTGGTAGTGATGTAATGAGTGACACTGTGGGTGATAGATATAATGGTGCTCCTGGTAGTGATGTAATGACTGACACTGTGGGTGATAGGTATAATGGTGGTGCTCCTGGTAGTGATGTAATGAGTGACACTGTGGGTGATAGATATAATGGTGCTCCTGGTAGTGATGTAATGAGTGACACTGTGGGTGATAGGTATAATGGTGCTCCTGGTAGTGATGTAATGAGTGACACTGTGGGTGATAGGTATAATGGTGCTGCTCCTGGTAGTGATGTAATGAGTGACACTGTGGGTGATAGGTATAATGGTGCTCCTGGTAGTGATGTAATGAGTGACACTGTGGGTGATAGGTATAATGGTGCTGCTCCTGGTAGTGATGTAATGACTGACACTGTGGGTGATAGATATAATGGTGCTGCTCCTGGTAGTGATGTAATGAGTGACACTGTGGGTGATAGATATAATGGTGCTCCTGGTAGTGATGTAATGAGTGACACTGTGGGTGATAGGTATAATGGTGCTCCTGGTAGTGATGTAATGACTGACACTGTGGGTGATAGATATAATGGTGCTGCTCCTGGTAGTGATGTAATGAGTGACACTGTGGGTGATAGGTATAATGGTGCTGCTCCTGGTAGTGATGTAATGAGTGACACTGTGGGTGATAGATATAATGGTGCTCCTGGTAGTGATGTAATGACTGACACTGTGGGTGATAGGTATAATGGTGCTGCTCCTGGTAGTGATGTAATGAGTGACACTGTGGGTGATAGGTATAATGGTGCTGCTCCTGGTAGTGATGTAATGACTGACACTGTGGGTGATAGGTATAATCGTGCTGCTCCTGGTAGTGATGTAATGAGTGACACTGTGGGTGATAGATATAATGGTGCTGCTCCTGGTAGTGATGTAATGAGTGACACTGTGGGTGATAGGTATAATGGTGCTGCTCCTGGTAGTGATGTAATGAATGACACTGTGGGTGATAGGTATAATGGTGCTGCTCCTGGTAGTGATGTAATGAATGACACTGTGGGTGATAGGTATAATGGTGCTGCTCCTGGTAGTGATGTAATGAGTGACACTGTGGGTGATAGGTATAATGGTGCTGCTCCTGGTAGTGATGTAATGAATGACACTGTGGGTGATAGATATAATGGTGCTCCTGGTAGTGATGTAATGAGTGACACTGTGGGTGATAGGTATAATGGTGCTGCTCCTGGTAGTGATGTAATGAGTGACACTGTGGGTGATAGGTATAATGGTGCTGCTCCTGGTAGTGATGTAATGAGTGACACTGTGGGTGATAGGTATAATGGTGCTGCTCCTGGTAGTGATGTAATGACTGACACTGTGGGTGATAGGTATAATGGTGCTCCTGGTAGTGATGTAATGAGTGACACTGTGGGTGATAGGTATAATGGTGCTGCTCCTGGTAGTGATGTAATGAGTGACACTGTGGGTGATAGGTATAATGGTGCTGCTCCTGGTAGTGATGTAATGAATGACACTGTGGGTGATAGATATAATGGTGCTCCTGGTAGTGATGTAATGAGTGACACTGTGGGTGATAGGTATAATGGTGCTGCTCCTGGTAGTGATGTAATGAGTGACACTGTGGGTGATAGGTATAATGGTGCTGCTCCTTGTAGTGATGTAATGAGTGACACTGTGGGTGATAGGTATAATGGTGCTGCTCCTGGTAGTGATGTAATGACTGACACTGTGGGTGATAGGTATAATGGTGCTGCTCCTGGTAGTGATGTAATGAGTGACACTGTGGGTGATAGGTATAATGGTGCTGCTCCTGGTAGTGATGTAATGAGTGACACTGTGGGTGATAGGTATAATGGTGCTGCTCCTGGTAGTGATGTAATGAGTGACACTGTGGGTGATAGGTATAATGGTGCTCCTGGTAGTGATGTAATGACTGACACTGTGGGTGATAGGTATAATGGTGCTGCTCCTGGTAGTGATGTAATGAGTGACACTGTGGGTGATAGGTATAATGGTGCTGCTCCTGGTAGTGATGTAATGAGTGACACTGTGGGTGATAGGTATAATGGTGGTGCTCCTGGTAGTGATGTAATGAATGACACTGTGGGTGATAGGTATAATGGTGCTGCTCCTGGTAGTGATGTAATGAGTGACACTGTGGGTGATAGGTATAATGGTGCTGCTCCTGGTAGTGATGTAATGAGTGACACTGTGGGTGATAGGTATAATGGTGCTGCTCCTGGTAGTGATGTAATGACTGACACTGTGGGTGATAGGTATAATGGTGCTCCTGGTAGTGATGTAATGACTGACACTGTGGGTGATAGGTATAATGGTGCTGCTCCTGGTAGTGATGTAATGAGTGACACTGTGGGTGATAGGTATAATGGTGCTGCTCCTGGTAGTGATGTAATGAGTGACACTGTGGGTGATAGGTATAATGGTGCTCCTGGTAGTGATGTAATGAGTGACACTGTGGGTGATAGGTATAATGGTGCTCCTGGTAGTGATGTAATGACTGACACTGTGGGTGATAGGTATAATGGTGCTGCTCCTGGTAGTGATGTAATGAGTGACACTGTGGGTGATAGGTATAATGGTGCTCCTGGTAGTGATGTAATGACTGACACTGTGGGTGATAGGTATAATGGTGCTGCTCCTGGTAGTGATGTAATGAGTGACACTGTGGGTGATAGGTATAATGGTGCTCCTGGTAGTGATGTAATGAGTGACACTGTGGGTGATAGGTATAATGGTGCTGCTCCTGGTAGTGATGTAATGAGTGACACTGTGGGTGATAGGTATAATGGTGCTCCTGGTAGTGATGTAATGACTGACACTGTGGGTGATAGGTATAATGGTGCTGCTCCTGGTAGTGATGTAATGAGTGACACTGTGGGTGATAGGTATAATGGTGCTCCTGGTAGTGATGTAATGACTGACACTGTGGGTGATAGGTATAATGGTGCTGCTCCTGGTAGTGATGTAATGAGTGACACTGTGGGTGATAGGTATAATGGTGGTGCTCCTGGTAGTGATGTAATGAGTGACACTGTGGGTGATAGGTATAATGGTGGTGCTCCTGGTAGTGATGTAATGAGTGACACTGTGGGTGATAGGTATAATGGTGCTGCTCCTGGTAGTGATGTAATGAGTGACACTGTGGGTGATAGATATAATGGTGCTGCTCCTGGTAGTGATGTAATGAGTGACACTGTGGGTGATAGGTATAATGGTGGTGCTCCTGGTAGTGATGTAATGAGTGACACTGTGGGTGATAGGTATAATGGTGCTGCTCCTGGTAGTGATGTAATGAGTGACACTGTGGGTGATAGGTATAATGGTGGTGCTCCTGGTAGTGATGTAATGAGTGACACTGTGGGTGATAGGTATAATGGTGCTGCTCCTGGTAGTGATGTAGTGAGTGACACTGTGGGTGATAGGTATAATGGTGCTGCTCCTGGTAGTGATGTAATGACTGACACTGTGGGTGATAGGTATAATGGTGCTGCTCCTGGTAGTGATGTAATGAGTGACACTGTGGGTGATAGGTATAATGGTGCTCCTGGTAGTGATGTAATGAGTGACACTGTGGGTGATAGGTATAATGGTGCTGCTCCTGGTAGTGATGTAATGAGTGACACTGTGGGTGATAGGTATAATGGTGCTCCTGGTAGTGATGTAATGAGTGACACTGTGGGTGATAGGTATAATGGTGCTGCTCCTGGTAGTGATGTAATGAGTGACACTGTGGGTGATAGGTATAATGGTGCTGCTCCTGGTAGTGATGTAATGAGTGACACTGTGGGTGATAGGTATAATGGTGCTGCTCCTGGTAGTGATGTAATGAGTGACACTGTGGGTGATAGGTATAATGGTGCTGCTCCTGGTAGTGATGTAATGACTGACACTGTGGGTGATAGATATAATGGTGCTGCTCCTGGTAGTGATGTAATGACTGACACTGTGGTGATAGGTATAATGGTGCTGCTCCTGGTAGTGATGTAATGAGTGACACTGTGGGTGATAGGTATAATGGTGCTCCTGGTAGTGATGTAATGAGCTGACACTGTGGGTGATAGGTATAATGGTGCTCCTGGTAGTGATGTAATGACTGACACTGTGGGTGATAGGTATAATGGTGCTGCTCCTGGTAGTGATGTAATGAGTGACACTGTGGGTGATAGGTATAATGGTGCTGCTCCTGGTAGTGATGTAATGAGTGACACTGTGGGTGATAGGTATAATGGTGCTGCTCCTGGTAGTGATGTAATGACTGACACTGTGGGTGATAGATATAATGGTGCTGCTCCTGGTAGTGATGTAATGAGTGACACTGTGGGTGATAGGTATAATGGTGCTCCTGGTAGTGATGTAATGACTGACACTGTGGGTGATAGGTATAATGGTGCTCCTGGTAGTGATGTAATGAGTGACACTGTGGGTGATAGGTATAATGGTGCTCCTGGTAGTGATGTAATGACTGACACTGTGGGTGATAGGTATAATGGTGCTGCTCCTGGTAGTGATGTAATGAGTGACACTGTGGGTGATAGGTATAATGGTGCTGCTCCTGGTAGTGATGTAATGACTGACACTGTGGGTGATAGGTATAATGGTGCTGCTCCTGGTAGTGATGTAATGAGTGACACTGTGGGTGATAGGTATAATGGTGCTCCTGGTAGTGATGTAATGACTGACACTGTGGGTGATAGGTATAATGGTGCTGCTCCTGGTAGTGATGTAATGAGTGACACTGTGGGTGATAGGTATAATGGTGCTGCTCCTGGTAGTGATGTAATGAGTGACACTGTGGGTGATAGGTATAATGGTGCTGCTCCTGGTAGTGATGTAATGAGTGACACTGTGGGTGATAGGTATAATGGTGCTGCTCCTGGTAGTGATGTAATGAGTGACACTGTGGGTGATAGGTATAATGGTGCTCCTGGTAGTGATGTAATGAGTGACACTGTGGGTGATAGGTATAATGGTGCTGCTCCTGGTAGTGATGTAATGAGTGACACTGTGGGTGATAGATATAATGGTGCTCCTGGTAGTGATGTAATGACTGACACTGTGGGTGATAGGTATAATGGGGCTGCTCCTGGTAGTGATGTAATGAGTGACACTGTGGGTGATAGGTATAATGGTGCTGCTCCTGGTAGTGATGTAATGAGTGACACTGTGGGTGATAGATATAATGGTGCTCCTGGTAGTGATGTAATGACTGACACTGTGGGTGATAGGTATAATGGGGCTGCTCCTGGTAGTGATGTAATGAGTGACACTGTGGGTGATAGGTATAATGGTGCTGCTCCTGGTAGTGATGTAATGAGTGACACTGTGGGTGATAGGTATAATGGTGCTGCTCCTGGTAGTGATGTAATGAGTGACACTGTGGGTGATAGGTATAATGGTGC
This sequence comes from Pseudophryne corroboree, assembly GCF_028390025.1. Taxonomy (NCBI): domain Eukaryota; kingdom Metazoa; phylum Chordata; class Amphibia; order Anura; family Myobatrachidae; genus Pseudophryne; species Pseudophryne corroboree. Next base: position 1,043,354,833 of record NC_086445.1, read on the forward strand.
TCCTGGTAGTGATGTAATGAGTGACACTGTGGGTGATAGGTATAATGGTGGTGCTCCTGGTAGTGATGTAATGAGTGACACTGTGGGTGATAGGTATAATGGTACTGCTCCTGGTAGTGATGTAATGAGTGACACTGTGGGTGATAGGTATAATGGTGCTGCTCCTGGTAGTGATGTAATGAGTGACACTGTGGGTGATAGGTATAATGGTGCTGCTCCTGGTAGTGATGTAATGAGTGACACTGTGGGTGATAGGTATAATGGTGCTCCTGGTAGTGATGTAATGAGTGACACTGTGGGTGATAGATATAATGGGTGCTCCTGGTAGTGATGTAATGAGTGACACTGTGGGTGATAGGTATAATGGTGCTGCTCCTGGTAGTGATGTAATGAGTGACACTGTGGGTGATAGGTATAATGGTGCTGCTCCTGGTAGTGATGTAATGAGTGACACTGTGGGTGATAGGTATAATGGTGGTGCTCCTGGTAGTGATGTAATGAGTGACACTGTGGGTGATAGGTATAATGGTGGTGCTCCTGGTAGTGATGTAATGAGTGACACTGTGGGTGATAGGTATAATGGTGCTGCTCCTGGTAGTGATGTAATGACTGACACTGTGGGTGATAGGTATAATGGTGCTGCTCCTGGTAGTGATGTAATGAGTGACACTGTGGGTGATAGGTATAATGGTGCTGCTCCTGGTAGTGATGTAATGACTGACACTGTGGGTGATAGGTATAATGGTGCTGCTCCTGGTAGTGATGTAATGAGTGACACTGTGGGTGATAGGTATAATGGTGCTCCTGGTAGTGATGTAATGAGTGACACTGTGGGTGATAGGTATAATGGTGCTCCTGGTAGTGATGTAATGAGTGACACTGTGGGTGATAGGTGTAATGGTGCTCCTGGTAGTGATGTAATGAGTGACACTGTGGGTGATAGGTATAATGGTGCTCCTGGTAGTGATGTAATGAGTGACACTGTGGGTGATAGGTATAATGGTGCTGCTCCTGGTAGTGATGTAATGAGTGACACTGTGGGTGATAGGTATAATGGTGCTGCTCCTGGTAGTGATGTAATGACTGACACTGTGGGTGATAGGTATAATGGTGCTGCTCCTGGTAGTGATGTAATGAGTGACACTGTGGGTGATAGGTATAATGGTGCTCCTGGTAGTGATGTAATGACTGACACTGTGGGTGATAGGTATAATGGTGCTGCTCCTGGTAGTGATGTAATGAGTGACACTGTGGGTGATAGATATAATGGTGCTGCTCCTGGTAGTGCTGTAATGACTGACACTGTGGGTGATAGGTATAATGGTGCTCCTGGTAGTGATGTAATGAGTGACACTGTGGGTGATAGGTATAATGGTGCTGCTCCTGGTAGTGATGTAATGAGTGACACTGTGGGTGATAGGTATAATGGTGCTCCTGGTAGTGATGTAATGACTGACACTGTGGGTGATAGGTATAATGGTGCTGCTCCTGGTAGTGATGTAATGACTGACACTGTGGGTGATAGGTATAATGGTGGTGCTCCTGGTAGTGATGTAATGAGTGACACTGTGGGTGATAGGTATAATGGTGCTGCTCCTGGTAGTGATGTAATGAGTGACACTGTGGGTGATAGGTATAATGGTGCTCCTGGTAGTGATGTAATGAGTGACACTGTGGGTGATAGGTATAATGGTGCTGCTCCTGGTAGTGATGTAATGACTGACACTGTGGGTGATAGGTATAATGGTGCTGCTCCTGGTAGTGATGTAATGAATGACACTGTGGGTGATAGGTATAATGGTGCTCCTGGTAGTGATGTAATGACTGACACTGTGGGTGATAGGTATAATGGTGCTGCTCCTGGTAGTGATGTAATGAGTGACACTGTGGGTGATAGGTATAATGGTGCTGCTCCTGGTAGTGATGTAATGAGTGACACTGTGGGTGATAGATATAATGGTGCTCCTGGTAGTGATGTAATGACTGACACTGTGGGTGATAGGTATAATGGTGCTCCTGGTAGTGATGTAATGAGTGACACTGTGGGTGATAGGTATAATGGTGCTGCTCCTGGTAGTGATGTAATGAGATGACACTGTGGGTGATAGGTATAATGGTGCTGCTCCTGGTAGTGATGTAATGAGTGACACTGTGGGTGATAGGTATAATGGTGCTCCTGGTAGTGATGTAATGACTGACACTGTGGGTGATAGGTATAATGGTGCTGCTCCTGGTAGTGATGTAATGAGTGACACTGTGGGTGATAGGTATAATGGTGCTGCTCCTGGTAGTGATGTAATGAGTGACACTGTGGGTGATAGATATAATGGTGCTCCTGGTAGTGATGTAATGAGCTGACACTGTGGGTGATAGGTATAATGGTGCTCCTGGTAGTGATGTAATGAGTGACACTGTGGGTGATAGGTATAATGGTGCTGCTCCTGGTAGTGATGTAATGAGTGACACTGTGGGTGATAGGTATAATGGTGCTGCTCCTGGTAGTGATGTAATGAGTGACACTGTGGGTGATAGGTATAATGGTGCTGCTCCTGGTAGTGATGTAATGAGTGACACTGTGGGTGATAGGTATAATGGTGCTGCTCCTGGTAGTGATGTAATGACTGACACTGTGGGTGATAGGTATAATGGTGCTCCTGGTAGTGATGTAATGAGTGACACTGTGGGTGATAGGTATAATGGTGCTCCTGGTAGTGATATAATGACTGACACTGTGGGTGATAGGTATAATGGTGCTGCTCCTGGTAGTGATGTAATGAGTGACACTGTGGGTGATAGGTATAATGGTGCTCCTGGTAGTGATGTAATGACTGACACTGTGGGTGATAGGTATAATGGTGCTGCTCCTGGTAGTGATGTAATGAGTGACACTGTGGGTGATAGGTATAATGGTGCTCCTGGTAGTGATGTAATGAGTGACACTGTGGGTGATAGGTATAATGGTGCTCCTGGTAGTGATGTAATGAGTGACACTGTGGGTGATAGGTATAATGGTGCTGCTCCTGGTAGTGATGTAATGAGTGACACTGTGGGTGATAGGTATAATGGTGCTGCTCCTGGTAGTGATGTAATGAATGACACTGTGGGTGATAGATATAATGGTGCTCCTGGTAGTGATGTAATGAGTGACACTGTGGGTGATAGGTATAATGGTGCTGCTCCTGGTAGTGATGTAATGAGTGACACTGTGGGTGATAGATATAATGGTGGTGCTCCTGGTAGTGATGTAATGAGTGACACTGTGGGTGATAGATATAATGGTGCTGCTCCTGGTAGTGATGTAATGAGTGACACTGTGGGTGATAGGTATAATGGTGCTCCTGGTAGTGATGTAATGAGTGACACTGTGGGTGATAGGTATAATGGTGCTGCTCCTGGTAGTGATGTAATGAGTGACACTGTGGGTGATAGATATAATGGTGCTGCTCCTGGTAGTGATGTAATGAGTGACACTGTGGGTGATAGGTATAATGGTGCTCCTGGTAGTGATGTAATGAGTGACACTGTGGGTGATAGGTATAATGGTGCTGCTCCTGGTAGTGATGTAATGAGTGACACTGTGGGTGATAGGTATAATGGTGCTGCTCCTGGTAGTGATGTAATGAATGACACTGTGGGTGATAGATATAATGGTGCTCCTGGTAGTGATGTAATGAGTGACACTGTGGGTGATAGGTATAATGGTGCTGCTCCTGGTAGTGATGTAATGACTGACACTGTGGGTGATAGATATAATGGTGCTGCTCTGGTAGTGATGTAATGACTGACACTGTGGGTGATAGATATAATGGTGCTCCTGGTAGTGATGTAATGACTGACACTGTGGGTGATAGGTATAATGGTGCTGCTCCTGGTAGTGATGTAATGAGTGACACTGTGGGTGATAGGTATAATGGTGCTCCTGGTAGTGATGTAATGAGTGACACTGTGGGTGATAGGTATAATGGTGCTGCTCCTGGTAGTGATGTAATGAGTGACACTGTGGGTGATAGGTATAATGGTGCTGCTCCTGGTAGTGATGTAATGAGTGACACTGTGGGTGATAGGTATAATGGTGCTGCTCCTGGTAGTGATGTAATGACTGACACTGTGGGTGATAGGTATAATGGTGCTGCTCCTGGTAGTGATGTAATGAGTGACACTGTGGGTGATAGGTATAATGGTGCTGCTCCTGGTAGTGATGTAATGAGTGACACTGTGGGTGATAGGTATAATGGTGCTCCTGGTAGTGATGTAATGACTGACACTGTGGGTGATAGGTATAATGGTGCTGCTCCTGGTAGTGATGTAATGAGTGACACTGTGGGTGATAGGTATAATGGTGCTGCTCCTGGTAGTGATGTAATGAGTGACACTGTGGGTGATAGATATAATGGTGCTGCTCCTGGTATTGATGTAATGACTGACACTGTGGGTGATAGGTATAATGGTGCTGCTCCTGGTAGTGATGTAATGAGTGACACTGTGGGTGATAGGTATAATGGTGCTGCTCCTGGTAGTGATGTAATGAGTGACACTGTGGGTGATAGGTATAATGGTGCTGCTCCTGGTAGTGATGTAATGAGTGACACTGTGGGTGATAGGTATAATGGTGCTGCTCCTGGTAGTGATGTAATGAATGACACTGTGGGTGATAGGATATAATGGTGCTCCTGGTAGTGATGTAATGACTGACACTGTGGGTGATAGGTATAATGGTGCTGCTCCTGGTAGTGATGTAATGAGTGACACTGTGGGTGATAGGTATAATGGTGCTGCTCCTGGTAGTGATGTAATGAGTGACACTGTGGGTGATAGGTATAATGGTGCTGCTCCTGGTAGTGATGTAATGAGTGACACTGTGGGTGATAGGTATAATGGTGGTGCTCCTGGTAGTGATGTAATGACTGACACTGTGGGTGATAGGTATAATGGTGCTGCTCCTGGTAGTGATGTAATGAGTGACACTGTGGGTGATAGGTATAATGGTGCTGCTCCTGGTAGTGATGTAATGAGTGACACTGTGGGTGATAGGTATAATGGTGCTGCTCCTGGTAGTGATGTAATGAGTGACACTGTGGGTGATAGGTATAATGGTGCTGCTCCTGGTAGTGATGTAATGAGTGACACTGTGGGTGATAGGTATAATGGTGCTCCTGGTAGTGATGTAATGAGTGACACTGTGGGTGATAGGTATAATGGTGCTGCTCCTGGTAGTGATGTAATGAGTGACACTGTGGGTGATAGGTATAATGGTGCTCCTGGTAGTGATGTAATGAGTGACACTGTGGGTGATAGGTATAATGGTGCTGCTCCTGGTAGTGATGTAATGAGTGACACTGTGGGTGATAGGTATAATGGTGGTGCTCCTGGTAGTGATGTAATGAGTGACACTGTGGGTGATAGGTATAATGGTGGTGCTCCTGGTAGTGATGTAATGAGTGACACTGTGGGTGATAGGTATAATGGTGCTGCTCCTGGTAGTGATGTAATGAGTGACACTGTGGGTGATAGGTATAATGGTGGTGCTCCTGGTAGTGATGTAATGAATGACACTGTGGGTGATAGGTATAATGGTGCTCCTGGTAGTGATGTAATGACTGACACTGTGGGTGATAGGTATAATGGTGCTGCTCCTGGTAGTGATGTAATGAGTGACACTGTGGGTGATAGGTATAATGGTGCTCCTGGTAGTGATGTAATGACTGACACTGTGGGTGATAGGTATAATGGTGCTGCTCCTGGTAGTGATGTAATGACTGACACTGTGGGTGATAGGTATAATGGTGCTCCTGGTAGTGATGTAATGACTGACACTGTGGGTGATAGGTATAATGGTGCTGCTCCTGGTAGTGATGTAATGAGTGACACTGTGGGTGATAGGTATAATGGTGCTCCTGGTAGTGATGTAATGAGTGACACTGTGGGTGATAGGTATAATGGTGCTGCTCCTGGTAGTGATGCAATGACTGACACTGTGGGTGATAGGTATAATGGTGCTCCTGGTAGTGATGTAATGAGTGACACTGTGGGTGATAGGTATAATGGTGCTGCTCCTGGTAGTGATGTAATGACTGACACTGTGGGTGATGGGTATAATGGTGCTCCTGGTAGTGATGTAATGACTGACACTGTGGGTGATAGATATAATGGTGGTGCTCCTGGTAGTGATGTAATGAGTGACACTGTGGGTGATAGGTATAATGGTGCTCCTGGTAGTGATGTAATGAGTGACACTGTGGGTGATAGGTATAATGGTGCTGCTCCTGGTAGTGATGTAATGAGTGACACTGTGGGTGATAGATATAATGGTGGTGCTCCTGGTAGTGATGTAATGAGTGACACTGTGGGTGATAGGTATAATGGTGCTCCTGGTAGTGATGTAATGACTGACACTGTGGGTGATAGGTATAATGGTGCTGCTCCTGGTAGTGATGTAATGAGTGACACTGTGGGTGATAGGTATAATGGTGGTGCTCCTGGTAGTGATGTAATGACTGACACTGTGGGTGATAGGTATAATGGTGCTCCTGGTAGTGATGTAATGACTGACACTGTGGGTGATAGGTATAATGGTGGTGCTCCTGGTAGTGATGTAATGACTGACACTGTGGGTGATAGGTATAATGGTGCTGCTCCTGGTAGTGATGTAATGACTGACACTGTGGGTGATAGGTATAATGGTGCTGCTCCTGGTAGTGATGTAATGACTGACACTGTGGGTGATAGGTATAATGGTGCTCCTGGTAGTGATGTAATGAATGACACTGTGGGTGATAGGTATAATGGTGCTGCTCCTGGTAGTGATGTAATGAGTGACACTGTGGGTGATAGGTATAATGGTGCTCCTGGTAGTGATGTAATGAGTGACACTGTGGGTGATAGGTATAATGGTGCTCCTGGTAGTGATGTAATGACTGACACTGTGGGTGATAGGTATAATGGTGCTGCTCCTGGTAGTGATGTAATGAGTGACACTGTGGGTGATAGGTATAATGGTGCTGCTCCTGGTAGTGATGTAATGAGTGACACTGTGGGTGATAGGTATAATGGTGCTGCTCCTGGTAGTGATGTAATGAGTGACACTGTGGGTGATAGGTATAATGGTGGTGCTCCTGGTAGTGATGTAATGACTGACACTGTGGGTGATAGGTATAATGGTGCTGCTCCTGGTAGTGATGTAATGACTGACACTGTGGGTGATAGGTATAATGGTGCTCCTGGTAGTGATGTAATGAGTGACACTGTGGGTGATAGGTATAATGGTGCTGCTCCTGGTAGTGATGTAATGAGTGACACTGTGGGTGATAGGTATAATGGTGCTCCTGGTAGTGATGTAATGACCGACACTGTGGGTGATAGATATAATGGTGCTCCTGGTAGTGATGTAATGAGTGACACTGTGGGTGATAGGTATAATGGTGCCGCTCCTGGTAGTGATGTAATGACTGACACTGTGGGTGATAGGTATAATGGTGCTCCTGGTAGTGATGTAATGACTGACACTGTGGGTGATAGGTATAATGGTGCTGCTCCTGGTAGTGATGTAATGAGTGACACTGTGGGTGATAGATATAATGGTGCTGCTCCTGGTAGTGATGTAATGAGTGACACTGTGGGTGATAGGTATAATGGTGCTCCTGGTAGTGATGTAATGAGTGACACTGTGGGTGATAGATATAATGGTGCTGCTCCTGGTAGTGATGTAATGAGTGACACTGTGGGTGATAGGTATAATGGTGCTCCTGGTAGTGATGTAATGACTGACACTGTGGGTGATAGGTATAATGGTGCTGCTCCTGGTAGTGATGTAATGAGTGACACTGTGGGTGATAGATATAATGGTGCTGCTCCTGGTAGTGATGTAATGAGTGACACTGTGGGTGATAGGTATAATGGTGCTCCTGGTAGTGATGTAATGACTGACACTGTGGGTGATAGGTATAATGGTGCTGCTCCTGGTAGTGATGTAATGAGTGACACTGTGGGTGATAGATATAATGGTGCTCCTGGTAGTGATGTAATGAGTGACACTGTGGGTGATAGGTATAATGGTGCCGCTCCTGGTAGTGATGTAATGACTGACACTGTGGGTGATAGGTATAATGGTGCTGCTCCTGGTAGTGATGTAATGAGTGACACTGTGGGTGATAGGTATAATGGTGCTCCTGGTAGTGATGTAATGAGTGACACTGTGGGTGATAGGTATAATGGTGCTGCTCCTGGTAGTGATGTAATGAGTGACACTGTGGGTGATAGGTATAATGGTGCTGCTCCTGGTAGTGATGTAATGAGTGACACTGTGGGTGATAGGTATAATGGTGCTGCTCCTGGTAGTGATGTAATGAGTGACACTGTGGGTGATAGGTATAATGGTGCTGCTCCTGGTAGTGATGTAATGACTGACACTGTGGGTGATAGGTATAATGGTGCTCCTGGTAGTGATGTAATGACTGACACTGTGGGTGATAGGTGTAATGGTGCTCCTGGTAGTGATGTAATGACTGACACTGTGGGTGATAGGTGTAATGGTGCTCCTGGTAGTGATGTAATGACTGACACTGTGGGTGATAGGTATAATGGTGCTCCTGGTAGTGATGTAATGAGTGACACTGTGGGTGATAGGTATAATGGTGCTGCTCCTGGTAGTGATGTAATGAGTGACACTGTGGGTGATAGGTATAATGGTGGTGCTCCTGGTAGTGATGTAATGACTGACACTGTGGGTGATAGGTATAATGGTGCTGCTCCTGGTAGTGATGTAATGACTGACACTGTGGGTGATAGGTATAATGGTGCTCCTGGTAGTGATGTAATGAGTGACACTGTGGGTGATAGGTATAATGGTGCTGCTCCTGGTAGTGATGTAATGAGTGACACTGTGGGTGATAGGTATAATGGTGCTCCTGGTAGTGATGTAATGACCGACACTGTGGGTGATAGATATAATGGTGCTCCTGGTAGTGATGTAATGAGTGACACTGTGGGTGATAGGTATAATGGTGCCGCTCCTGGTAGTGATGTAATGACTGACACTGTGGGTGATAGGTATAATGGTGCTGCTCCTGGTAGTGATGTAATGAGTGACACTGTGGGTGATAGGTATAATGGTGCTCCTGGTAGTGATGTAATGACTGACACTGTGGGTGATAGGTATAATGGTGCTGCTCCTGGTAGTGATGTAATGAGTGACACTGTGGGTGATAGATATAATGGTGCTGCTCCTGGTAGTGATGTAATGAGTGACACTGTGGGTGATAGGTATAATGGTGCTCCTGGTAGTGATGTAATGAGTGACACTGTGGGTGATAGATATAATGGTGCTGCTCCTGGTAGTGATGTAATGAGTGACACTGTGGGTGATAGGTATAATGGTGCTCCTGGTAGTGATGTAATGACTGACACTGTGGGTGATAGGTATAATGGTGCTGCTCCTGGTAGTGATGTAATGAGTGACACTGTGGGTGATAGATATAATGGTGCTGCTCCTGGTAGTGATGTAATGAGTGACACTGTGGGTGATAGGTATAATGGTGCTCCTGGTAGTGATGTAATGACTGACACTGTGGGTGATAGGTATAATGGTGCTGCTCCTGGTAGTGATGTAATGAGTGACACTGTGGGTGATAGATATAATGGTGCTCCTGGTAGTGATGTAATGAGTGACACTGTGGGTGATAGGTATAATGGTGCCGCTCCTGGTAGTGATGTAATGACTGACACTGTGGGTGATAGGTATAATGGTGCTGCTCCTGGTAGTGATGTAATGAGTGACACTGTGGGTGATAGGTATAATGGTGCTCCTGGTAGTGATGTAATGAGTGACACTGTGGGTGATAGGTATAATGGTGCTGCTCCTGGTAGTGATGTAATGAGTGACACTGTGGGTGATAGGTATAATGGTGCTGCTCCTGGTAGTGATGTAATGAGTGACACTGTGGGTGATAGGTATAATGGTGCTGCTCCTGGTAGTGATGTAATGAGTGACACTGTGGGTGATAGGTATAATGGTGCTGCTCCTGGTAGTGATGTAATGACTGACACTGTGGGTGATAGGTATAATGGTGCTCCTGGTAGTGATGTAATGACTGACACTGTGGGTGATAGGTGTAATGGTGCTCCTGGTAGTGATGTAATGACTGACACTGTGGGTGATAGGTGTAATGGTGCTCCTGGTAGTGATGTAATGACTGACACTGTGGGTGATAGGTATAATGGTGCTCCTGGTAGTGATGTAATGAGTGACACTGTGGGTGATAGGTATAATGGTGCTGCTCCTGGTAGTGATGTAATGAGTGACACTGTGGGTGATAGGTATAATGGTGCTGCTCCTGGTAGTGATGTAATGAGTGACACTGTGGGTGATAGGTATAATGGTGCTGCTCCTGGTAGTGATGTAATGAGTGACACTGTGGGTGATAGGTATAATGGTGCTGCTCCTGGTAGTGATGTAATGAGTGACACTGTGGGTGATAGATATAATGGTGCTGCTCCTGGTAGTGATGTAATGACTGACACTGTGGGTGATAGGTATAATGGTGGTGCTCCTGGTAGTGATGTAATGAGTGACACTGTGGGTGATAGGTATAATGGTGCTGCTCCTGGTAGTGATGTAATGAGTGACACTGTGGGTGATAGGTATAATGGTGCTGCTCCTGGTAGTGATGTAATGACTGACACTGTGGGTGATAGGTATAATGGTGCTGCTCCTGGTAGTGATGTAATGAGTGACACTGTGGGTGATAGGTATAATGGTGCTGCTCCTGGTAGTGATGTAATGAGTGACACTGTGGGTGATAGATATAATGGTGCTGCTCCTGGTAGTGATGTAATGACTGACACTGTGGGTGATAGGTATAATGGTGGTGCTCCTGGTAGTGATGTAATGAGTGACACTGTGGGTGATAGGTATAATGGTGCTCCTGGTAGTGATGTAATGAGTGACACTGTGGGTGATAGGTATAATGGTGCTGCTCCTGGTAGTGATGTAATGAGTGACACTGTGGGTGATAGGTATAATGGTGCTCCTGGTAGTGATGTAATGACTGACACTGTGGGTGATAGATATAATGGTGCTCCTGGTAGTGATGTAATGAGTGACACTGTGGGTGATAGGTATAATGGTGCCGCTCCTGGTAGTGATGTAATGACTGACACTGTGGGTGATAGGTATAATGGTGCTGCTCCTGGTAGTGATGTAATGAGTGACACTGTGGGTGATAGGTATAATGGTGCTCCTGGTAGTGATGTAATGACTGACACTGTGGGTGATAGGTATAATGGTGCTGCTCCTGGTAGTGATGTAATGAGTGACACTGTGGGTGATAGATATAATGGTGCTGCTCCTGGTAGTGATGTAATGAGTGACACTGTGGGTGATAGGTATAATGGTGCTCCTGGTAGTGATGTAATGAGTGACACTGTGGGTGATAGATATAATGGTGCTGCTCCTGGTAGTGATGTAATGAGTGACACTGTGGGTGATAGGTATAATGGTGCTCCTGGTAGTGATGTAATGACTGACACTGTGGGTGATAGGTATAATGGTGCTGCTCCTGGTAGTGATGTAATGAGTGACACTGTGGGTGATAGATATAATGGTGCTGCTCCTGGTAGTGATGTAATGAGTGACACTGTGGGTGATAGGTATAATGGTGCTCCTGGTAGTGATGTAATGACTGACACTGTGGGTGATAGGTATAATGGTGCTGCTCCTGGTAGTGATGTAATGAGTGACACTGTGGGTGATAGATATAATGGTGCTCCTGGTAGTGATGTAATGAGTGACACTGTGGGTGATAGGTATAATGGTGCCGCTCCTGGTAGTGATGTAATGACTGACACTGTGGGTGATAGGTATAATGGTGCTGCTCCTGGTAGTGATGTAATGAGTGACACTGTGGGTGATAGGTATAATGGTGCTCCTGGTAGTGATGTAATGAGTGACACTGTGGGTGATAGGTATAATGGTGCTGCTCCTGGTAGTGATGTAATGAGTGACACTGTGGGTGATAGGTATAATGGTGCTGCTCCTGGTAGTGATGTAATGAGTGACACTGTGGGTGATAGGTATAATGGTGCTGCTCCTGGTAGTGATGTAATGAGTGACACTGTGGGTGATAGGTATAATGGTGCTGCTCCTGGTAGTGATGTAATGAGTGACACTGTGGGTGATAGGTATAATGGTGCTCCTGGTAGTGATGTAATGACTGACACTGTGGGTGATAGGTGTAATGGTGCTCCTGGTAGTGATGTAATGACTGACACTGTGGGTGATAGGTGTAATGGTGCTCCTGGTAGTGATGTAATGACTGACACTGTGGGTGATAGGTATAATGGTGCTCCTGGTAGTGATGTAATGAGTGACACTGTGGGTGATAGGTATAATGGTGCTGCTCCTGGTAGTGATGTAATGAGTGACACTGTGGGTGATAGGTATAATGGTGCTGCTCCTGGTAGTGATGTAATGAGTGACACTGTGGGTGATAGGTATAATGGTGCTGCTCCTGGTAGTGATGTAATGAGTGACACTGTGGGTGATAGGTATAATGGTGCTGCTCCTGGTAGTGATGTAATGAGTGACACTGTGGGTGATAGATATAATGGTGCTGCTCCTGGTAGTGATGTAATGACTGACACTGTGGGTGATAGGTATAATGGTGGTGCTCCTGGTAGTGATGTAATGAGTGACACTGTGGGTGATAGGTATAATGGTGCTGCTCCTGGTAGTGATGTAATGAGTGACACTGTGGGTGATAGGTATAATGGTGCTGCTCCTGGTAGTGATGTAATGACTGACACTGTGGGTGATAGGTATAATGGTGCTGCTCCTGGTAGTGATGTAATGAGTGACACTGTGGGTGATAGGTATAATGGTGCTGCTCCTGGTAGTGATGTAATGAGTGACACTGTGGGTGATAGATATAATGGTGCTGCTCCTGGTAGTGATGTAATGACTGACACTGTGGGTGATAGGTATAATGGTGGTGCTCCTGGTAGTGATGTAATGAGTGACACTGTGGGTGATAGGTATAATGGTGCTCCTGGTAGTGATGTAATGAGTGACACTGTGGGTGATAGGTATAATGGTGCTGCTCCTGGTAGTGATGTAATGAGTGACACTGTGGGTGATAGGTATAATGGTGCTGCTCCTGGTAGTGATGTAATGAGTGACACTGTGGGTGATAGGTATAATGGTGCTCCTGGTAGTGATGTAATGAGTGACACTGTGGGTGATAGGTATAATGGTGCTGCTCCTGGTAGTGATGTAATGACTGACACTGTGGGTGATAGGTATAATGGTGCTCCTGGTAGTGATGTAATGACTGACACTGTGGGTGATAGGTATAATGGTGGTGCTCCTGGTAGTGATGTAATGAGTGACACTGTGGGTGATAGGTATAATGGTGCTGCTCCTGGTAGTGATGTAATGACTGACACTGTGGGTGATAGGTATAATGGTGCTGCTCCTGGTAGTGATGTAATGAGTGACACTGTGGGTGATAGGTATAATGGTGCTGCTCCTGGTAGTGATGTAATGACTGACACTGTGGGTGATAGGTATAATGGTGCTCCTGGTAGTGATGTAATGACTGACACTGCGGGTGATAGGTATAATGGTGCTCCTGGTAGTGATGTAATGACTGACACTGCGGGTGATAGGTATAATGGTGCTGCTCCTGGTAGTGATGTAATGAGTGACACTGTGGGTGATAGGTATAATGGTGCTGCTCCTGGTAGTGATGTAATGACTGACACTGTGGGTGATAGGTATAATGGTGGTGCTCCTGGTAGTGATGTAATGAGTGACACTGTGGGTGATAGATATAATGGTGCTGCTCCTGGTAGTGATGTAATGACTGACACTGTGGGTGATAGGTATAATGGTGCTGCTCCTGGTAGTGATGTAATGACTGACACTGTGGGTGATAGGTATAATGGTGCTGCTCCTGGTAGTGATGTAATGAGTGACACTGTGGGTGATAGGTATAATGGTGCTGCTCCTGGTAGTGATGTAATGACTGACACTGTGGGTGATAGGTATAATGGTGCTGCTCCTGGTAGTGATGTAATGACTGACACTGAGTCAGAGATTAGGAAGTAATCCCCGTGTGAAGTCATTAATGAAACCAGGTAATTATCTTCTCTCCATTCCATTACATCCTCACTACATGCACAGAATGAGGGATTTATCCCGGGGGAATTAGATAGGATTGCAATGTGTGTAAATTGTATTAAACATCTGCAAATTGCGTAGAGGAAATAACAGATGCTGAGGGAAGACAAATACACAACGTCCAGAAGACAACGCACAAGATGCATTACCGCCATCATTACCCCAGTTTCCCGGGTATACACAGGACAGCAGTGGTGCCGTAGTGGGCACAATAATGTGGCGGATCCTGCGGACTGTACCCCAGAAGCGCCCAGTATACAAGTTACAGCGCAGCACGGAGGCGAATGTCACTGACAGGACATTTGTGATCCTCTCCCTTATAGGATACTGATATTGACAATGTCTGGGGTAGAGCCGGGGGATCTGCGTTCACCTAATCCTCTCCCCAGGTGATTTATTTCACACATAAGGAACAAGGAGAGCCAGGTGCCACAAGGTCTGACTTACAGGCGCAGCAATCTGCTGGCAGAGACACGTGACTACCCAGTGCCACGCATGGAGTACGGGGTTACTACTTCTGACAAACTACTTGCAGCAATGATGTAAACAAGAAGTGAGCAGCGTTTGCGGTGGAAAGCTGCCGTCCCCCGGCTGTGAGGCGCCAGTGCCAGGCTGCGATTCCTGAGATGATGGCGGTGCCTCTCCCAGTACAGGGCTGCTCCGTGTGATAATCACATTACTGCCACCTGTGATGACGAGGACGATGCCTCAGCCTTCATGTGCCCAAGTATCCCTGGTGATCATATCTAGGGATAACCTCATGAGGGATCGGCAGGATGAGATCAGCAAGGAAACATTGCGTCTGCGGGGAATACTCCTGAAACTACCAGAACAAAGAGACTGTATCAGAAGCACTTTCACTCCAATATAGCACGAGTTCCACGTACACGCTGATAGGGGTCACTGTACAAGTTATAAAGAGAGGATCCCATCCACCCATCGGAGCAATTCAATTGTTCCCCCTGCATACGACGCAAGTACAACGTGTGCACACCCAGAACACCCGTCTACAGTACTGCCCACTTATCGCACATTTCAGATGGCCACGTCAGTAGACTCTGAGCTGTAATGTGCACCTCGCGGCTATTCCCCCGAACGGAGCAACAATTGAATTGCTTCAACAGGCGCCATCTAGAGGCAGCCATGTGGTACAACAATTGAATTGCCCCAATGTGCATTACCAAAGGTTACGTTATAATATACTGCTGTAAATTGTACCTGTATAGTATGGTCGCTTCTTATTTTGTTTATGATAGTCTGCCTTAACCCCTTCACTGCTGAGGCCTTTCTTACCCGTGTGCACTTGCGCTCTCACATTCAAACACCAGCATTGAATTTCACTCTTAGTCCCGATTTACTCCACTGAAATGTGACTTTCTGCAGAATAAAGCCCATGTACTGTATGTGCATCATGAGGGATATTTTACTCGCTCTGGTCTGGAGAGAGATAACGCACCAGCCAATCAGCTCCTAGCTGCCACATTACGGGTCGTGTTTAAAACATGACAGGAGCTGATTGGTTGATAATTTATCTCTCTCTAATCTTTGATAAATCTCCCCCAAAGTCCACTTTGTGAGTTGGGGATTAGTGCAGGATTCCAACAGCCAACAGCAACGACTCTTTGCGCTCGCCCCACTGCCGGCATTCTGGCGGGCGGGATGCCGCTGTCCGGATATTGACAGCAGGCATCCCGTCTGCCGGTAAATCATACTGAATCCACAGAGATATTTGGGAGTAGTGACTACTTCTCAGTGATGGCTCACCAAAGCTTTTATCAATCACCAATAATGATTAGGGGGGTCATTCCTACCTGATCGCACGCTGACGTTTTTTGCAGCGCAGCGATCATGACAGAACTGTGCATGCGTACGCAAATTAATGCGCAAGGCGCGTCGTACGAGTGCAAAGCGGATCGTTGCTGAACGATGGATTCTACAACGAATTGGGTTCGCACAGCCGAACGCAAGGAGAATGACAGGAAGAGGGCGTTTCTGGGTGGCAACTGACCGTTTTCTGGGAGTGGTTGGAAAAACGCAGGCGTGTCAAAGTGTTTGCAGGGCGGGTGTCAGACGTCAGTTCCGGGATAAAAAAGACTGAAGTGATCGCAACGGCTGAGTAAGGTCAGAGCTATTCAGAAACTGAACAAAATGTGTTTGCATCTCTCGGCTGCACAATAAATATACACTCCCCAGTGGGCGGTGACTATGCGTTTACACGGCTGCAAAAAGTAGGTAGCGAGCAACTCGGAATGACCCCCTTCATTCATCCAATTAGAAGCCTTGAAATCGGCTCGGCAGCGATACTTTGAAAAGCTGAGCACACCAGCGTTAGAAGGCAGAGGAGTCACCCGGAGAGCTGAGCACACCAGCGTTAGAAGACAGAGGAGTCACCCGGAGAGCTGAGCACACCAGCGTTAGAAGGCAGAGGAGTCACCCGGAGAGCCGAGCACACCAGCGTTAGAAGGCAGAGGAGTCACCCGGAGAGCCGAGCACACCAGCGTTAGAAGGCAGAGGAGTCACCCGGAGAGCTGAGCACACCAGCGTTAGAAGGCAGAGGAGTCACCCGGAGA
The DNA here is from genome assembly GCF_028390025.1 of Pseudophryne corroboree. NCBI lineage: Eukaryota > Metazoa > Chordata > Amphibia > Anura > Myobatrachidae > Pseudophryne > Pseudophryne corroboree. The sequence goes on from NC_086445.1 coordinate 1,043,371,576, forward strand.
GCCGAGCACACCAGCGTTAGAAGGCAGAGGAGTCACCCGGAGAGCTGAGCACACCAGCGTTAGAAGGCAGAGGAGTCACCCGGAGAGCCGAGCACACCAGCGTTAGAAGGCAGAGGAGTCACCCGGAGAGCCGAGCACACCAGCGTTAGAAGGCAGAGGAGTCACCCGGAGAGCCGAGCACACCAGCGTTAGAAGGCAGAGGAGTCACCCGGAGAGCCGAGCACACCAGCGTTAGAAGGCAGAGGAGTCACTCGGAGAGCTGAGCACACCAGCGTTAGAAGGCAGAGGAGTCACCCGGAGAGCCGAGCACACCAGCGTTAGAAGGCAGAGGAGTCACCCGGAGAGCCGAGCACACCAGCGTTAGAAGGCAGAGGAGTCACTCGGAGAGCCGAGCACACCAGCGTTAGAAGGCAGAGGAGTCACCCGGAGAGCCGAGCACACCAGCGTTAGAAGGCAGAGGAGTCACTCGGAGAGCCGAGCACACCAGCGTTAGAAGGCAGAGGAGTCACCCGGAGAGCCGAGCACACCAGCGTTAGAAGGCAGAGGAGTCACCCGGAGAGCCGAGCACACCAGCGTTAGAAGGCAGAGGAGTCACCCGGAGAGCCGAGCACACCAGCGTTAGAAGGCAGAGGAGTCACCCGGAGAGCCGAGCACACCAGCGTTAGAAGGCAGAGGAGTCACCCGGAGAGCCGAGCACACCAGCGTTAGAAGGCAGAGGAGTCACCCGGAGAACTGAGCACACCAGCGTTAGAAGGCAGAGGAGTCACCCGGAGAGCTGAGCACACCAGCGTTAGAAGGCAGAGGAGTCACGCGGAGAGCTGAGCATACCAGCGTTAGAAGGCAGAGGAGTCACCCGGAGAGCCGAGCACACCAGCGTTAGAAGGCAGAGGAGTCACCCGGAGAGCCGAGCACACCAGCGTTAGAAGGCAGAGGAGTCACCCGGAGAGCCGAGCACACCAGCGTTAGAAGGCAGAGGAGTCACCCGGAGAGTGAGCACACCAGCGTTAGAAGACAGAGGAGTCACCCGGAGAGCTGAGCACACCAGCGTTAGAAGGCAGTGGAGTCACCCGGAGAGCTGAGCACACCAGCGTTAGAAGGCAGAGGAGTCACCCGGAGAGCTGAGCACACCAGCGTTAGAAGGCAGAGGAGTCACGCGGAGAGCCGAGCATACCAGCGTTAGAAGGCAGAGGAGTCACCCGGAGAGCTGAGCACACCAGCGTTAGAAGGCAGAGGAGTCACGCGGAGAGCTGAGCATACCAGCGTTAGAAGGCAGAGGAGTCACCCGGAGAGCCGAGCACACCAGCGTTAGAAGGCAGAGGAGTCACCCGGAGAGCTGAGCACACCAGCGTTAGAAGGCAGAGGAGTCACCCGGAGAGCTGAGCGCACCAGCGTTAGAAGGCAGAGGAGTCACCCGGAGAGCTGAGCGCACCAGCGTTAGAAGGCAGAGGAGTCACCCGGAGAGCTGAGCGCACCAGCGTTAGAAGGCAGAGGAGTCACCCGGAGAGCCGAGCACACCAGCGTTAGAAGGCAGAGGAGTCACCCGGAGAGCCGAGCACACCAGCGTTAGAAGGCAGAGGAGTCACCCGGAGAACTGAGCACACCAGCGTTAGAAGGCAGAGGAGTCACCCGGAGAGCTGAGCACACCAGCGTTAGAAGGCAGAGGAGTCACCCGGAGAGCCGAGCACACCAGCGTTAGAAGGCAGAGGAGTCACCCGGAGAGCCGAGCACACCAGCGTTAGAAGGCAGAGGAGTCACCCGGAGAGCTGAGCGCACCAGCGTTAGAAGGCAGAGGAGTCACCCGGAGAGCTGAGCGCACCAGCGTTAGAAGGCAGAGGAGTCACCCGGAGAGCTGAGCGCACCAGCGTTAGAAGGCAGAGGAGTCACCCGGAGAGCCGAGCACACCAGCGTTAGAAGGCAGAGGAGTCACCCGGAGAGCCGAGCACACCAGCGTTAGAAGGCAGAGGAGTCACCCGGAGAACTGAGCACACCAGCGTTAGAAGGCAGAGGAGTCACCCGGAGAGCTGAGCACACCAGCGTTAGAAGGCAGAGGAGTCACCCGGAGAGCCGAGCACACCAGCGTTAGAAGGCAGAGGAGTCACCCGGAGAGCCGAGCACACCAGCGTTAGAAGGCAGAGGAGTCACCCGGAGAGCTGAGCGCACCAGCGTTAGAAGGCAGAGGAGTCACCCGGAGAGCTGAGCGCACCAGCGTTAGAAGGCAGAGTTGTCACCCGGAGAGCTGAGCGCACCAGCGTTAGAAGGCAGAGGAGTCACCCGGAGAGCCTAGCGCACCAGTGTTAGAAGGCAGAGGAGTCACCCGGAGAGCCGAGCACACCAGCGTTAGAAGACAGAGGAGTCACCCGGAGAGCTGAGCACACCAGCGTTAGAAGGCAGAGGAGTCACCCGGAGAGCTGAGCATACCAGCGTTAGAAGGCAGAGGAGTCACCCGGAGAGCCGAGCACACCAGCGTTAGAAGGCAGAGGAGTCACCCGGAGAGCCGAGCACACCAGCGTTAGAAGACAGAGGAGTCACCCGGAGAGCTGAGCACACCAGCGTTGGAGTCACCCGGAGAGCTGAGCGCACCAGCGTTAGGAGCAATCATACTGCAGTTTGCAGATTAGTGTTCAATGCACTAAGAGAACCTCAGCCTTAGGGGGTCATTCCGAGTTGATCGTAGATGTGATAAATTTAGCACAGCTACGATCATCTTCCCTGACATGCGGGTGGACGCCCAGCACAGGACTATCCCGCCCCGCATGTCAGTCCGGCCCCCCCTCACAGAAGTGCAAAGGCAGCTTTAGCGTGCTGGCCGGGAGCTACTCATCGCTCCCTGGCCCATAGCGGCTGTGTGTGACGTCACGCAGCCGCTGCGGCCCGCCCCCCATTCAGTCCGGCCACGCCTGCGTTGGCCGGACCAAAACCACGAAACAGTGGCCAAACGTCGCCGTTCCACCCCCTCCCGCCCAGCAATCGCCTCTGCCTGTCAATCAGGCAGAGGCGATCGCATCCCTGCCACGCCCTTCGGCCCCCTTAGTGTCTCCAGTAAATGAAAGTACAGACACAGGGTAATGTGCATATTTGCAAAGCTTCAAGCAGGCCCTGAAAATCCACCTGTTCATCAAAGCGTACCCTTCCGCATAACCCAGTCTAGAGGCCGCTCTCCCATCCTCACGCCTTGGCCATCTCTGCCTCGCTTACTTCCTGACACCAGGCCACCTTCCGCTTGCTTGTAACTCATGTCACCTGTCTCCCTCCCTCCCCCCTAGATTGTAAGCTCCTTAGAGCAGGGCCCTCCTCCCTCCTGTTCTCATAGCCCTCTTCTGTTGCACCTCAATTACAGCTCTCTCCCCTCAGTGACTGTCTAATCCTGCCTCTCCTCCTGCTCGTTACTGTCTATCTCTTCCAGTGGCTGCCCGCCCCCAGTATTACGCTGATTGCTCCTGCGCTTCCTGACGTCTGAGCTGTATTGTGTACTGAGATAAGGGCCCTGTATTGTTCTAATGTGTGCTGTATGTACGGCGCTGCCAAACACTTGTGGCGCCCTATAAATAAATTGTCATAATAATAATAATAATAATAATAATAATAATAATATGTTACTAACGTCCTGTACTGTAATGTATGAACAGTGAGAATGATGCACTCACCAACATAAGCTGAACAAAGGAATAAACCTGAAATTCACAATGCAGAAGGGTCAGACACCTGCAGCTGATATGGCGAGGCAGCGCACGAGCGGTGTGCGATTATACTAAACCGGCTGTGTGCGATTATTCACTGTGTGTATGCGGGCGTGTGTATGCACCGCCCAGGACCCATGTACACACGCCCGCTACACGCCCCCATTACACGCCCAGATTTGTTACCTTGTGGAGACCGCCCACAGACCCTCCTCCGCCTCCAGACACTCCTCTGTCTCCGCCCACATACACTCCTCCTCCGCCCACAGAAACTCCTCCGCCCACAGAAACTCCTCCGCCTCTGCCCACAGACACTCCTCCGCCTCCGCCCCCAGACACTCCTCCGCCCACAGACACTCCTCAGCCCACAGACACTCCTCCACCTCTGCCCCCAGGCACTCCTCCGCCCACAGACACTCCTCAGCCCACAGACACTCCTCCACCTCTGCCCCCAGACACTCCTCCGCCCACAGACACTCCTCAGCCCACAGACACTCCTACACCTCTGCCCACAGACACTCCTCCGCCCACAGACACTCCTCAGCCCCCAGACACTCCTCAGCCCCCAGACACTCCTCCGCCCACAGACACTCCTCCACCTCTGCCCACAGACACTCCTCCGCCCACAGACACTCCTCCGCCTCCGCCCACAGACACTCCTCCGCCCACAGAAACTCCTCCGCCTCTGCCCACAGACACTCCTCCGCCTCCAGACACTCCTCCGCCCACAGACACTCCTCCGCCCACAGACACTCCTCCGCCTCCGCCCACAGACACCCCTCCGCCCACAGAAACTCCTCCTCCTCTGCCCAGACACTCCTCCGCCCACAGACACTCCTCCGCCTCCGCCCACAGACACTCCTCCGCCCACAGAAACTCCTCCGCCTCTGCCCACAGACACTCCTCCACCTCCAGACACTCCTCCGCCCACAGACACGCCTCCGCCCACAGACACGCCTCCTCCTCCGCCCACAGACACTCCTCAGCCCACAGACACTCCTCCACCTCTGCCCACAGACCCGCCTCCGCCCACAGACACTCCTCCGCCCACAGAAACTCCTCCGCCTCTGCCCACAGACACTCCTCCGCCTCCAGACACTCCTCCGCCCACAGACACTCCTCCGCCCACAGACACTCCTCCGCCTCCGCCCACAGACACCCCTCCACCCACAGACACTCCTCCGCCTCCGCCCACAGACACTCCTCCGCCCACAGACACTCCTCCGCCTCCGCCCACAGAAACTCCTCCGCCCACAGAAACTCCTCCGCCTCTGCCCACAGACACTCCTCAGCCCCCAGACACTCCTCCGCCTCCGCCCCCAGACACTCCTCCGCCTCCGGCCCACAGACACTCCTCCGCCTCCAGACACTCCTCCACCCACAGACACTCCTCCACCTCCAGACACTCCTCCACCTCCGCCCACAGACACTCCTCCGCCCACAGACACTCCTCCACCTCTGCCCACAGACACTCCTCCGCCTCCACACACTCCTCCGCCCACAGAAACTCCTCCGCCTCTGCCCACAGACACTCCTCCGCCCACAGACACTCCTCCACCTCCAGACACTCCTCCACCTCCAGACACTCCCCCGCCCACAGACACTCCTCCGCTACGCCGTTTTACTTTTGTGTAGTTGAGGGGTGGTTTTTATGTGCAAGTTACAGCATACCACACACAACACCTGCGCTCCTGCGGCAAATGATGCACGCCATATGCACGCCATATCAGTCACAATACACCACACACAGCACCTGCGCTCCTGCGGCAAATGATGCACGCCATATGCACGCCATATCAGTCACAGTACACCACACACAGCACCTACGCTCCTGCGGCAAATGATGCACGCCATATGCACGCCATATCAGTCACAGTACACCACACACAGCACCTACGCTCCTGCGGCAAATGATGCACGCCATATGCAGACTGTTAGTCCAACCAAAATTCTCACTGGCTTCATTACGCCATTTTCCAGACTACGCCAATATCCCGTCACACCTCAGGATAAAGGTCTGATTCTGAGGAGGAGGCAGCTTGTGCCGCAGCTGTGTCTGCAACTTTCCACTAATACCGCTACAAAGCCCTTCCCTGGTGCGCATCTGATGAGTCGCCCCTCGCAGCGTCTTAATACACTGAATTTACGCCCGGCGCAACTTTAGACTTCGCCATCGGTCGCACCACTGAAACGTGTACCACCCCACGGTCGGCGCAGTTATACACAGATATCTGCCACATTGTCGCGGGACACAGTCTGGCCACTCTGCGCTACATAATAATCGATCATATCCCCCCTGACGTGAGAAGAGGTGACCGGTCTTTGAAATTGCTTAGGTGCGAGGCCAGATGGATTCATCGGCTTCAGACTCTAGCACCTAAGGGCCTTAATGAACAGTCGGGGATCTATGCGTGCATCTGATTAGGGGTTTGCTCTTTCTCTTTATTCTCTTATTGTTGATTCCGTCAATGTTTACTTTGTATTTTATGCAAGATGTATTGGGATGTTATTGTGATCATTTGTAGCTATGCATCCTCCCTGGACTACATTGTATTCCGTTTCTTTATATGTTTGTTTTGTTAGGTGGCCATGGCAACGGGCAGCGGTTGATGACGTCCTTTGTGGACGACGTCCCTCTGATTTCCGGACGCCGCCGCCAACACGTGGGTTACCTGGGGTATAAGGTGAGATGTTTTTTCATTGTATTTTGTGCCTGACGATGAGGGAATAAATCCTTCGAAACGTTGCTATATTTCTGCCTCTGTGCGAATTATTTACTGAGTGCCGTGGATGACTCTTTTGGATATATTGGTGTACTGCCTGTGCACCTACCGCTGGCACCGGGACATTTGCCATTGTATTTAACAGGTGTGCTGTCCGTCTCTATGTATGTATGTATATATATATATATATATATAATAAATCTATATGGTCTGTCCTCTCTCCAATATGCATGTGCGTCACCCCTCCAGCAGCTCCCCCTGCTAAGGAGACGGGGCAGACCCTAGCAATAGAGGAGGGGGAGTACCCGCTGGGAGGTAAGTACACACCTGTAATTGGTAGGGGGGAGCTGGACGCAGGGGAGGAGTGGGCACAGAGGGGGTGGCGCGGTACGCATCAGAGCAGCTGATGAAGCAGGGGCTGACGGGATGGAATTTTTCTAGTTATCAGAATACTTGTCGGCGGAGGGTCGGCAGAGTGTCCGGCGTGTCAGCGGAGGGTCGCAACGGATCCGGTATATGCTAGGGATGGTCGGCAGCAGGTCCAGGAAGCGCAAGCTGTGACGGAATGGCTGCAAACGCACTCCAAAGCCGGCTGTCATTGGTCCCTGACATGAGTAATGTCATGATACCGGCCACATTAGAGTAACGTCATGACGCTGGCCACATTAGAGTAACGTCATGACGCCGGCCACATTAGAGTAACGTCATGACGCTGGCCACATTAGAGTAACGTAATGACGCCGGGCACATTAGAGTAACGCCATGACGCCGGGCACATTAGAGTAACGTCATGACGCCGGCCACATTAGAGTAACGTCATGGCGCCGCCCACATTATGACGTCACTACAGGGACAGAATATTCCGTTGTGTTTGGAATATTCCAGTTTTCATGTCTCTGGATACGGGAGACCCGACCTGTCTGTATCTATACAATCATCTTTATAAAATGTAAAAAGCCGGCAATGTGTGAGGGCAGAGGAAAGGAGGATTTACTAACCAGCGGTTTTGGAATTTTGGTCCATTTTCTGTCGGTTTTGCAAACAAAAGCTGCAGATTTACTAAAGTCAAAACTGACAGAAGTCTGAAAAACCAACCAACTCTAAATTACTTTAGAACATCGGACCAACCATCGATTATTCCACACAAACCGCAGATGTACTAAGCATCAGCTTTTACAAAAGTCATTATTTTTAGGAAAAACTGTAGTAACTTGCTTCTAAAACTCCTACCCCCCCCCCCCCCCCCGACTAATTAAGCAATCAGAAGTCTCCAATTAGCAGAAATAGTCCAAAATTACGGTGCTGTCCTCCTCCTCCTCTTCCCCTAACATGCTGCTGTGACGTCTTGTGTGTCATGTGTGTGTATGAGATTCTGCGTGTGTGTGTGTGTGTGTGTGTGTGTGTGTGTGTGTGTGTGTGTGTGTGTGTGTGTGTGTGTGTGTGTGTGTGTGTGTGTCTGTCCCAGGAGTGAGGGGCATGCGGCAGCCGGGCGCGGCAGACTGAAGAGCGACCGGAACACCTCGGTAAGTGGCTACTGATCCATCTTTTATTTTATTATTAAATACCGTGCGTATCGGGAACGCACATCGCCATGGAAGTTCAAAACTGGGCGCTAGGTCCCCAAAAAAATTTAGCAGGGTAAAATTCTGGGGACAACTGAATATGCCCCTTGGTGTACCTTTACAAAATGTATTGTTTGTTGTGTTACCATTAATTGTTTTTTTTATTTATTGTTGCTGTGAAACAAAGTGATAAATATGGGAAATGTACACTGGGCCTAATTCAGATCTGATAGCAGCAGCAAATTTGTTAGCAGTTGGGCAAATCCATGAGCACTGCAGGTGGGGCAGATGTAACATGTGCAGAGAGAGTTAGATTTGGGTGTGGTGTGTTCAAACTGAAATCTAATTTGCAGTGTAAAAATACAACAGCCAGTATTTACCCTGCACAGAAACAATATAACCCACCCAAATCTAACTCTCTCTGCACATGTTACATCTGTTCCCCCTACAGTGGACATTGGGGGTCATTCTGAGTTGATCGCACGGTAGCAGTTTTTTGCAGCCGTGCGATCAGATTGGTGCCACGCTATGGGGGAGTGTATTTCTGCATAGCAAGTGTGCGATCGCATGTGCAGGGGAGCTGTGCAAAAACTTTTTGTGTAGTTTCTGAGTAGCTCTGAACTTACTCAGCCGCTGCGATCACTCCCGCCTGTCCGGTCCCGGAATTTACGTCTGACGTCAGACACCCGCCCTGCAAACGCCTGGACACGCCTGCGTTTCCTACGGCACTCCCAGAAAACGGTCAGTTGCAACCCACAAACGCCTTCTTGCTGTCAATCACCTTGCAATTGCCGCTGCGGTCGCGTTCTTCGTAAGGTCCCACGCTGCCCGGCGTTTCCAGTCGCTGGGTAACGACTCGCCTGCGCATTGCGGTCGCGGCGCATGCGCAGGTGGGACCCGATCGCACCGCTGCAAAAAACTGCAGCGTGCGATCGGGTCGGAATGACCCCATTATTTGGCCCAACTGCTAAGAAGTTTGCTGCTACGATCAGGCCTGAATTACTGCCCTAATGTCAGCACAGAATTGGAGGTGATCATTCCCAATTAGGAAGTGAAGCTGGGGATGGGAGCCCGGGGTTTGCGCGAGTGGGTCCTCTTTGCTCCTCCTCCTCGCCCCTCCATCTATACCAGAGGTTCTCAAACTCGGTCCTCGGGGGCACAAACACTGCATGTTTTGCAGGTCTCCTCACAGAATCGCAAGTAAAATAATTAGCTCCACCTGCGGACCTTTTAAAATGTGTCAGTGAGTAATTAATACACCTGTGCTCCTGCAAAACATGCACTGTGTGGGGTCCTGAGGACCGAGTTTGAGAACCTCTGATCTATACAAATAACAACACAAAGAAGACAAACACTGAAAAGAAAACCTCCTGTACACTACACTAAACTCCCTACACAATGGGTACACAAATAAATGACAGCAGACAATAAATTAGACAAAATGTAGACAAAGACAAAACTGCAGAAAATGATAAAACAACTTTCAGAATTCGCTGATCACTCGCCAATCTCCTCTCCAAAATGCCCTCTCCTAACACCAGCTACCCCCAACCACCTCACTGTACCCCACAGTGTGCTGGGAGGTGTGGGGCTTCTCTGTCAGGGGTTTGTGATGTAGACATTGCACGTGGTATGTTTTCCCCTATATAAATCCATGAGGAAGTGTTGGGCTAATCGTGGCCTATGGGGGTCATTCAGACCCGTTCGCACGCTGCATTTTCAAGCAGCCGTGCAAACGGGTTTGAACTGCGCATGCGTGCGGGCCACAATGCACAGGCGCATTGTTAACCGGCGACGGGAGTTGCCAGAGAGCGACGGCTTAAAGATTGACAGGCAGAATGCGTTTCTGGGCGGCAGCTCACTGTTTTCTGGGAGTGTCGGAAGAAATGCAGGAGTGCCCGGCTGTTGCAGAGGAGCGTCCCTGACGTCAGTAGCAGCCCGGATCATCGCAGTGGCGTAGTAAGTCCTGGGCTGTGCTGAAACTGCACAGCCCATCGCACCCCTGCACAGCGATTTCCCCCTCACCTGTAGGCGGCGATTACCTGGTCGCAGCAGTGCAAAAAATAGCCTGCGTGCGACCAGGTCTGAATTACCCTATGACCGACAACAGAACTGACCGACACTGCCATCAGATGACACTGAAACTGGTGAATAGTAAATACAGATATTTTAGACACAAACACGCCGTGAGTTCTGAAATAGAATAGGTGATTTACCCCTAGGCGTGTCAACACATAAGGGAGGGATGTTTAGGAGATACACTGAAACACTACCAGCTGCCGCACAAAAGGAGTGCAACTGTAATTACTGTTCCCAGTACTGCTGAGGACGCTTTACCACCTCTGGTGATCTGCACGATCTCCTTGTTACAGAAGCGGCCACCACAATATCTGTAATGCCAGGAAACTAGCCACCCGGCTATGTCACAGCAGTACGCATTATGGGGGCAAAACCACACAGCTACTCCGAGAGACACACGCAGCGCACATACAGCAGAAGCCGGGCAGGAGGGAGGACTGCTGAAGACAAACGGTAACGTTATTATAGTCCATTGTGATCTTACCAGTTCATCTATTTTACATGTACTTTCTCTCCTGATTCCTACCACACACCGGATCCTACCCTACCACACACCGGATCCCACCCTACCACACACCAGATCCCACCCTACCACACACCTGATCCTACCCTACCACACCGGATCCTACCCTACCACACACCGGATCCCACCCTACCACACACCTGATCCTACCCTACCACACCGGATCCTACCCTACCACACACCGGATCCTACCCTATCACACTCCGGATCCCACCCTACCACACACCTGATCCTACCCTACCACACACCTGATCCTACCCTACCACACACCTGATCCCACCCTACCACACACCGGATCCCACCCTACCACACACCGGATCCCACCCTACCACACACCTGATCCTACCCTACCACACCGGATCCAACCCTACCACACACCGGATCCTACCCTATCACACACCTGATCCTACCCTACCACACACCTGATCCTACCCTATCACACACCAGATCCTACCCTACCACACACCAGATCCTACCCTACCACACACCTGATCCTACCCTACCACACACCGGATCCCACCCTACCACACACCGGATCCCACCCTACCACACACCGGATCCCACCCTACCACACACCTGATCCTACCCTATCACACACCTGATCCTATCCTACAACACAACTGATCCTACCCTACCACACACCGGATCCTACCCTATCACACACCTGATCCTACCCTACTACACACCTGATCCTACCCTACCACACACCTGATCCTACCCTACCACACACCTGATCCTACCCTACCACACACCTGATCCTACCCTATCACACACCTGATCCTACCCTACAACACATTTGATCCCACCCTACCACACACCTGATCCTACCCTACCACACCGGATCCTACCCTACCACACACCAGATCCTACCCTACCACACACCTGATCCTACCCTACAACACAACTGATCCTACCCTACAACACACCTGATCCTACCCTACCACACACCTGATCCTACCCTACCACACCGGATCCTACCCTACCATACACCTGATCCTACCCTACCACACCGGATCCTACCCTACCACACACCGGATCCTACCCTACCACACACCGGATTCCTACCCTATCACACACCTGATCCTACCCTATCACACACCTGATCCTACCCTACAACACAACTGATCCTACCCTACAACACACCTGATCCTACCCCACCACACACCTGATCCTACCCTACCACACCGGATCCTACCCTACCATACACCTGATCCTACCCTACCACACACCGGATTCCTACCCTATCACACACCTGATCCTACCCTACAACACAACTGATCCTACCCTACCACACACCTGATCCTACCCTACCACACACCGGATCCCACCCTACCACACACCGGATCCCACCCTACCGCACACCGGATCCTACCCTACCACACCTGATCCCACCCTACCACACACCGGATCTCACCCTACCACACACCGGATCTCACCCTACCACACACCGGATCCTACCCTACCACACACCGGATCCTACCCTACCACACCGAATCCTACCCTACCACACACCGGATCCTACCCTACCACACACCGGATCCTACCCTACCACACAACTGATCCTACCCTAAAACACACTGGATCTACCCTACCACACAACGGATCCTACCCTATCACACACCGGATCCTACCCTATCACACACCGGATCCTACCCTATCACACACCGGATCCTACCCTACCACACACCTGATCCTACCTTACCACACACCTGATACCACCCTACCACACAATGGATCCTACCCTACCACACACCAGATCCTACCCTACCACACACCGGATCCTACCCTACCACACACCGGATCCTACCCTACCACACACCGGATCCTACCCTACCACACACCGGATCCCACACTAACACACACCTGATCCACCCTACTACACAATGGATCCTACCCTACCACACACCTGATCCCACCCTACCACACAATGGATCCTACCCTACCACACAATAGATCATACCCTACCACACACCAGATCCACTCCTACCACACACCGGATCCCACCCTACCACACAATGGATCCTACCATACCACACACCTGATCCTACCCTACCACACACCAGATCCTATCCTACCACACAACTGATCCTACCCTACCACACAACTCATCCTACCCTACCACATATCTGATTCTACCCTACCGCACAACTAATCCTACCCTACCATACAACTGATCCTACAATACCACAAAACTGATCCTACAATACCACACAACTGATCCTACAATACCACACAATTGATCCTACCCTACCACACACCTGATCCTACCCTACCACACTACTGATCCTACCCTACCACACACCTGATCCTACACTACCACACACCTGATCCTACACTACCACAGAATTGATCCTACCCTACCACACAACTAATCCTATCCTACCACCGAACTGATCCTACCCTACCACACTACTGATCCTACCCTACCACACACCTGATCCCACCCTACCACACAATGGATCCTACCCTACCACACAATAGATCCTACACTACGACACAATTGATCCTACCCTACCCCACAACTAATCCTACCCTACCACACACCAGATCCTACCCTACCACAAACCGGATCCTACCCTACCACAAACCGGATCCTACCCTACCACACACCAGTTCCCACCCTACCACACAATGGATCCTAACCTACCACACACCAGATCCTACCCTACCACATACCAGATCCTATCCTACCACATACCAGATCCTACCCTACCACACAACTGATCCTACCCTACCACACACCTGATTCTACCCTACCGCACAACTAATCCTACCCTACCACACAACTGATCCTACAATACCACACAACTGATCCTACAATACCACACAACTGATCCTACAATACCACACAATTGATCCTACCCTACCACACACCTGATCCTACCCTACCACACAACTAATCCTACACTACCACACAACTAATCCTACCTTACCACACATCTGATCCTTCTCTACCACACTACTGATCCTACCCTACCACACAACCGATTATACCCTACCACACAACCGATTATACCCTACCACACACCTGATCCTACCCTACCACACAACTGATCCTACCCTACCACACAACTAATCCTACCCTACCACAAACCTGATCCCACCCTACCACACAACCAATCCTACCTTACCACACACCGGATCCTACCTTACCACACAACTGATCCTACCCTACCGCACACCTGATACTTTCCTGCCACACACCGGATCTTACGCTACCACACACCTGATCTTACCCTACCACACACCTGATCCTACCCTACCACACACCTGATCCTACCCTACCACACACCTGATCCTACCCTACCACACACCTGATCCTACCCTACCACACACATGATCCTACCCTACCACACACATGATTCTACACTACCACACACCTGATCCTACACTACCACACACCTGATCTTACCCTATCACACACCTGATCTTACCCTACCACACACACCTGATCCCACCCTACCACACACCTGATCCCACCCTACCACACACCTGATCCTACACTCCCACACACCTGATCCTACACTCCCACACACCGGATCTTACCCTACCACACACCTGATCCTTCCCTACCACACACCTGATCCTACCCTGCCACACACCTGATCCTACCGTACCACACACCTGACCCTACCCTACCACACACTTGATCCTACCCTACCACACACTTGATCCTATCCTACCACACACCTGATCCTACCCTACCACACACCTGACCTTACCCCACCACACTACTGATCCTTCTCTACCACACACCTGATCCTACCCTACCACACACCTGGTCCTACCCTACCACACACCTGATCCTATCCTACAACACACCTGATCCTACCCTACCACACACCTGATCCTACCCTACCACACACCTGATCCTATCCTACCACACACCTGATCCTACCCTACCACACACCTGATCCTTCTCTACCACACACCTTCCCAGAAACGCCAGCGTTTTTCCGCACACTCCCAGAAAACGGCCAGTTTCCACCCAGAAACACCCACTTCCTGTCAATCACACAATGATCACCAGAACGATGAAAAAACTTTGTTACGCCGTGAGTAAAATACCAAACTTTTGTGCTAATTTACTTGGCGCAGGCGCACTGCGAACATTGCGCATGCGCAGTTTGCGACTAATCGCTCCGTAGCGAAAAAAACTAACGAGCGAACAACTCGGAATGACCCCCAATAAGCTGGTCATCTATGGCTGCTTTACTATCAGAGGTTATTAATGATTGTGACACAACGTGTCCTAGCACACTTTCTCCACCACCAGCTACCACTGTTACTTCACTATCTTACAGTATATATCAGTTGTTCCCCGCAACCTATAGACTGTAAGCTCTTTTGAGCGAGGGACAAGTTTAGGTTTTGTTTCATGTCAGTGTAGATTTTTTTATTTTATTATGACCCCTTCTGTGTTTGGCACTGTGTTTTATGTTGGGGTCGATAAAATATCTAGAGAGATTTTAAAATGTACCCCACGCGCACACCTCCCAATGGCCCTCATTCCGAGTTGTTCGCTCGCAAGCTGCTTTTAGCAGCATTGCACACGCTAAGCCGCCGCCTACTGGGAGTGTATCTTAGCTTAGCAGAATTGCGAACGAAAGATTCTCAAAATAGCGAATAGACACTTCTTAGCAGTTTCTGAGTAGCTCCAGACTTACTCGGCATCTGCGATCAGTTCAGTGCTTGTCGTTCCTGGTTTGACGTCACAAACACACCCAGCGTTCGCCCAGACACTCCCCCGTTTCTCCAGCCACTCCCGCGTTTTTCCCAGAAACTGCAGCGTTTTTTCACACACACCCATAAAACGGCCTGTTTCCGCCCAGAAACACCCACTTCCTGTCAATCACATTACGATCACCAGAACAAAGAAAAAACCTTGTAATGCCGTGAGTAAAATACCAAACTTCTTAGCAAATTTACTTGGCGCAGTCGCGGTGCGAACATTGCGCATGCGCAGTTTGCGGAAAATCGCTGCGATGCGATGAAAAAGAACGAGCGAACAACTCGGAATGAGGGCCAATGTCTCAATGAACACCATTCAGGTGCACAGAGGGAAAATGCCGTCTGCCACCTACCCTGGGAGCAGCGACAGACGCTATGGATTACACCGGGCCTGAGTTCTTACAGCTCTTTTATTTGCTCACAAACATAATGCACTAGATATAAGGGAGCAATCCCCAGTATATATAATGAAGTACCTTCTGCCATATTACTTGCTGAATAAAACAAATCCATCACAGCTACACAGCACCAGAAAACAATGCACTGGCAACGACAAGTACCGAGCCGGTGTCTCAATCCCAAATCCCAAGCAGGGAGGGGGAGGATTCCGTTATTGGTGCGATGGTCAGCTGCCAACATACCGGCAACGTAAGGTTCCACCAACCTCGCAAGTGTTTCTGCATGCAATGGATGCAATGTGCTGTTCCGGAATGACACATGGCGTCCATCGCGTTGAATGACATTTCCCCAGTCTCAGGGTATACAGCAGGTGCTGTAGCCTCTACAGGTATAGCAGTGCTGCTGCCCCGGAACAATCTGCTGGCTGTTGCAGGTTACAGACCGCAGGAAGGTGACATTTCTCCTAAGCAGTCCATGAAAACAATCTATTTCATTGAACCGTTTAAAGGTAACTCCACAATTTCCAGTGCAACAATATAACAAACGGGAGAAATAAAAATCAATAACAACACAAGTGCAACGAGCAGAAGCCACATCTGATTGCTACAAGATTTCAATATGCGCAAACATATAAAAACCAGCACAGTGCTCCAGGATTGTAAAGTGATATGTGACTACTGAAACAATATTACAAGCTATTGTTCATATGTGTCATTGATTAGTAAATCTCAGCAAGATACAAGGCTGTTTCTGCCATACACCAGGAACGGGGGAATGTAGTGGGCATACCGTAGAATGCCGGAACAGGGTCTGCCAACTGCGGGCGAACAGCAAATATCATCCAAGGGCTAAAGCGACAAAATACCCTTCACTTGCCTAATGCACTAAAACTCCTGCAGTCATTCCTCTCCAGCCCAACGCTACGGGTTGCAGCGAGGGGTTAATTTCTGGTAAGATCATTCTACATTTCCTCATGTGTGCTAACATCCGCCGCAGATCAGAGATCAAGTGGCTTGTTTATAGATTGCTCTGTGCAGGGTCAGCTGCACCAGATCACTAATAATTACACCACGCTATAGGAAAGAGGCGTCAATTAGAGAATTAGAGAATAAATAGTAAACGAGAGAATACAAAGCTTTGCTCTAGAACTGAGGGATCATGTCACTATGCAATTCCACATAAGCACACACAGCTGAACTGTAAATAGCACAATGATATTTTCTGTGCTGTATGAATATGCTGTGCCCATGCAGCCACCAATATCACCCCTGAAACCCCAATGCTATAAGCCGCATCCAAGATGCACAGGACGATGGACTTTGCTGTCCTCTTTGTCTCCTATTCAGCCATCATACCTAGGAGATCACAGGCTATAATCGCTTTTAAATGAATGACACAGGTCTATATATGTCCGCTGAAACATATGCAGAAGAATTATGTGTATAGCCATATTTATCAACATGCGTGTGAGAGGAAAATCACCTATACACCCCAATGCAATACACCCGTGTTACAACTGTTGTGTGACTTCACCAAGCTACGAAAGAGACACCCGGATATGGGCCTCAGAGCTTTCTATAGCCAGAACACCTACAGTATGTGATGATACTAACATAATACGGCTCTCATGCTCCAATATTATACTACTGTACAAAGCGTCAAGTGGTGACAGGACAATAGTTCCACATGCAGGATACAGGGTATGAGATAACGCTACACCACCCGTCAGTAGAGATTGTATACCTGTGCAATGTGACTGTATACCTGCATTACAGCGTTCACTAATTGGCCACCCTACAACCCCAATCATCTACACCTAAATGCTGTCATGACCTGGACACTTGCGGACGTTGTGAGGTCAGGACTCGCTATGCACATGAACTAAATGCCTGTCACATATTACTGTAGGTACGCTTGCTAGCAGTAAGTGCATTTGCTTAAACACTGGGGAGACAACACAGCACACACTGGTCACTATGCATCCACAACAGAAGCCCCTCGGAATGGTGCAGCAAGTTACCTTGCAGATATGGAACTGTTCAGAGGTCAGGCTCTCCTGGACGTCCGCATCTCGGGGCGACACAACGGCACCAAGCGTCCCGGATGGATATAGTGAGCAGCCGCCACCGGTTCCACCACCCACCGCTGCTCCACCGCCGCCAACGGGGGACGAGGCAGTTAAGCCCTCCAAAACTTTACGGAAATTCAGCTTCTTCATCCTGGGTAACCTCTAGGAGGCTGGGGTACAGAGAGCCCCAATGTTCATCCCCCAAGAGAAAAAAAAGAGTCACTTCCAAGTAACGGAAACGGTGCCAAAAAAAAAAAAAAAAAAGAGAGTACTATGAACGTCTGAAAGAAAACATTACGGGGCGAGTCCGCCCGTGGTGCTGTCAGCAGTATTTGTTTTTAAAAATGCAAAGATGATGTCACAAGTCACAAAAATATACAAAAAATATGTTCTGGGCAGTGATATACCTCTGTGATCCAGACACTATGGCATCCAATGTATCCCCCTCTGCAGCAGCGATAGCTCCACCGTTACATGAGAGAGGAATGTGCTGGTTTAGTAGAAGGCCTCCCAGTCACTGATATGACTTTCTGAATGTGAATAGACGGTGACTCTGGCAGCCTCGCTCCACGCTGCGCAGGTGATGTAAGCACTACACAAGCTCTTCTACAGGAGGTCCAAGTCCTATGTACACAGCCAATTGTTGCTCAGACACCCAGGCTCCACGAAGGCTCCAGCACCTCAATGTGCGCTATGTCCTATGTCTCTTATAAGCTCTTATACAAGTCTCATTGCTGGTCCTCTGCTGGTCTTACAACACTTACCGTGATTATACTACACTACATTAATACAATATACTTAGAGTTCCCTGTGTAGCCTATATTTGCTGTGTCTCTGGCCACCTGTCACTACTGCATTATAACCAGTCCTGTGCTACATCAATTCTTCCCACAGCTCCCGTGCTTATACCTTTTACATGCACCGTGCTGAATCTATCACAGCTTCTGCATTATTCCTTCCATAAACCAGTCTACAATGAGAACTTATACAGCAGATACATAAACTTCAATCCAGAGCCCTCAAACTTCTCTGCAACTGTCCATCTCCTACTGCTGACGGCAGGCTTGCAGGACCCAATCTCCTCTAATAGAGACTGAGCACGGGAACAGAGCATCCAATCTTCTCTACAAGACCAGCACCCACTACTGAGCACAGGAACAGAGCCCCAATCTTCTCTACAAGACTAGTGCCTACTACTGAGCACAGGAACAGAGCCCCAATCTTCCCTACAAGACTAGTGCCTACTACTGAGCACAGGAACAGAGCCCCAATCTTCCCTACAAGACTAGTGCCTACTACTGAGCACAGGAACAGAGCCCCAATCTTCCCTACAAGACTAGTGCCTACTACTGAGCACAGGAGCAGAGCCCCAATCTTCTCTACAAGACTAGTGCCTACCACTGAGCACAGGAACAGTGCCCCAATCTTCTCTACAAGACTAGTGCCTACTACTGAGCACAGGAACAGAGCATCCAATCTTCTCTACAAGACCAGCACCTACTACTGAGCACAGGAACAGAGCCCTAATCTTCTCTACAAGACCAGCACCTACTACTGAGCACAGGAACAGAGCATCCAATCTTCTCTACAAGACCAGCACCTACTACTGAGCACAGGAACAGAGCCCCAATCTTCTCTACAAGACTAGTGCCTTCCACTGAGCACAGGAACAGAGCATCCAATATTCTCTACAAGACTAGCGCCTACTACTGAGCACAGGAACAGAGCCCCAATCTTCTCTACAAGACCAGCACCTACTACTGAGCACAGGAACAGAGCCCCAATCTTCTCTACAAGACTAGTGCCTACCACTGAGCACAGGAACAGAGCATCCAATCTTCTCTACAAGACTAGCGCCTACTACTGAGCACAGGAACAGAGCCCCAATCTTCTCTACAAGACTAGTGCCTACTACTGAGCACAGGAACAGAGCCCCAATCTTCCCTACAAGACTAGTGCCTACTACTGAGCACAGGAACAGAGCCCCAATCTTCTCTACAAGACTAGTGCCTACTACTGAGCACAGGAATAGAGCATCCAATCTTCTCTACAAGACTAGTGCCTACTACTGAGCACAGGAACAGAGCCCCAATCTTCTCTACAAGACCAGCACCTACTACTGAGCACAGGAACAGAGCCCCAATCTTCTCTACAAGACTAGTGCCTACTACTGAGCACAGGAGCAGAGCCCCAATCTTCCCTACAAGACTAGTGCCTACTACTGAGCACAGGAACAGAGCCTCCAATCTTCCCTACAAGACTAGAGCCTACTACTGAGCACAGGAACAGAGCACCAATCTTCTCTACAAGACTAGTGCCTACTACTGAGCACAGGAACAGAGCCCCAATCTTCTCTACAAGACTAGTGCCTACTACTGAGCACAGGAACAGAGCCTCCAATCTTCTCTACAAGACTAGAGCCTACTACTGAGCACAGGAACAGAGCCCCAATCTTCTCTACAAGACTAGTGCCTACTACTGAGCACAGGAACAGAGCCAAAATCTTCTCTACAAGACTAGTGCCTACCACTGAGCACAGAAACAGAGCCCCAATCTTCTCTACAAGACTAGTGCCTACTACTGAGCACAGGAACAGAGCATCCAATCTTCTCTACAAGACTAGTGCCTACTACTGAGCACAGGAACAGAGCCCCAATCTTCTCTACAAGACCAGCACCTACTACTGAGCACAGGAACAGAGCCCAAATCTTCTCTACAAGACTAGTGCCTACTACTGAGCACAGGAACAGAGCCCCAATCTTCTCTACAAGACTAGTGCCTACTACTGAGCACAGGAACAGAGCCCCAATCTTCTCTACAAGACTAGTGCCTACTACTGAGCACAGGAACAGAGCCCCAATCTTCTCTACAAGACCAGCACCTACTACTGAGCACAGGAACAGAGCATCCAATCTTCTCTACAAGACTAGCGCCTACTACTGAGCACAGGAACAGAGCCCCAATCTTCTCTACAAGACTAGTGCCTACCACTGAGCACAGGAACAGAGCCCCAATCTTCTCTACAAGACTAGTGCCTACTACTGAGCACAGGAACAGAGCCAAAATCTTCTCTACAAGACTAGTGCCTACTACTGAGCACAGGAACAGAGCCCCAATCTTCTCAAGACTAGTGCCTACTACTGAGCACAGGAACAGAGCATCCAATCTTCTCTACAAGACTAGAGCCTACTACTGAGCAAAGGAACAGAGCCCCAATCTTCTCTACAAGACTAGCGCCTACCACTGAGCACAGAAACAGAGCCCTAATCTTCTCTACAAGACTAGTGCCTACTACTGAGCACAGGAACAGAGCCAAAATCTTCTCTACAAGACTAGCGCCTACCACTGAGCACAGAAACAGAGCCCTAATCTTCTCTACAAGACTAGTGCCTACTACTGAGCACAGGAACAGAGCCAAAATCTTCTCTACAAGACTAGTGCCTACCACTGAGCACAGAAACAGAGCCCCAATCTTCTCTACAAGACCAGCACCTACTACTGAGCACAGGAACAGAGCCAAAATCTTCTCTACAAGACTAGCGCCTACTACTGAGCACAGGAACAGAGCCCCAATCTTCTCTACAAGACTAGTGCCTACCACTGAGCACAGGAACAGAGCCCCAATCTTCTCTACAAGACTAGTGCCTACCACTGAGCACAGGAACAGAGCCCCAATCTTCTCTACAAGACTAGTGCCTACTACTGAGCACAGGAACAGAGCCCCAATCTTCTCAAGACTAGTGCCTACTACTGAGCACAGGAACAGAGCATCCAATCTTCTCTACAAGACTAGAGCCTACTACTGAGCACAGGAACAGAGCCAAAATCTTCTCTACAAGACTAGTGCCTACTACTGAGCACAGGAACAGAGCCCCAATCTTCTCTACAAGACTATTGCCTACTACTGAGCACAGGAACAGAGCATCCAATCTTCTCTACAAGACTAGCGCCTACTACTGAGCACAGGAACAGAGCCCCAATCTTCTCTACAAGACTAGTGCCTACCACTGAGCACAGAAACAGAGCCCCAATCTTCTCTACAAGACTAGTGCCTACTACTGAGCACAGGAACAGAGCCAAAATCTTCTCTACAAGACTAGTGCCTACTACTGAGCACAGGAACAGAGCCCCAATCTTCTCTACAAGACTATTGCCTACGACTGAACACAGGAACAGAGCCAAAATCTTCTCTACAAGACTAGAGCCTACTACTGAGCACAGGAACAGAGCCCCAATCTTCTCTACAAGACTAGTGCCTACCACTGAGCACAGAAACAGAGCCCCAATCTTCTCTACAAGACTAGTGCCTACTACTGAGCACAGGAACAGAGCCAAAATCTTCTCTACAAGACTAGTGCCTACCACTGAGCACAGAAACAGAGCCCCAATCTTCTCTACAAGACCAGCACCTACTACTGAGCACAGGAACAGAGCCCCAATCTTCTCTTCAAGACTAGTGCCTACTACTGAGCACAGGAACAGAGCCCCAATCTTCTCTACAAGACCAGCATCTAGCACTGAGCACAGGAACGGAGACCAGCACCTAGCACTGAGCACAGGAACGGAGACCAGCACTGAGCACAGGAACGGAGACCAGCACTGAGCACAGGAACGGAGGAGAGCACCTAGCACAGGAACGGAGAGTAGAACTGTGCACAGGAACGGAGACCAGCACCTATCATTGAGCACAGGAACGGAGACCAGCACCTATCACTGTGCACAGGAACGGAGACCAGCACCTAGCAGAGGAACAGAGCCCAGCACTGAGCACAGGAACGGAGACCAGCACCTAGCAGAGGAACAGAGCCCAGCACTGAGCACAGGAACGGAGAGCAGCACCTAGCAGAGGAACAGAGCCCAGCACTGTGCACAGGAACGGAGACCAGCACCTAGCAGAGGAACAGAGCCCAGCACTGTGCACAGGAACGGAGACCAGCACCGAGCACAGGAAAAGAGCCCAGCACTGAGCACAGGAGCGGAGCCCCCGGTGTCCTGCCCCTGGGGAGAGGAGCAGCGTCTGCAGGGACGGATGAGGCGGGATACAGCGACGTGTGCCTGGGCGCAGAGTGCGGTAGACTCGGATGCCGGGAGGTAAGTAGTACCAGGCACGGCGGTGGGGAGGGATGCAGCGAGCGGTGTGATGGCGTCCTGCTCTCCGTCTTCCCTCGCTGCCGCCGCCGCCTCTCCGCCAGTTCCCGGCTGTGTCACAGCGGCTGCTGCTGTCCGAGGTGCTGAGGAGAATGGGCGGGGCCCGGGGGCGGGAGGGGCGGGGCCCGGGGGCGGGAGGGGCGGGGCGCGCAGCACATACATATGCAGTGCGATGACAGCGGGCCCCGCCCCCTCCGCGCTCACGTGAATTTTTGTTTCACAGGTAACGCCCACCTGCCCGAAGCCAATCTCGGGGAAGAAAAGCCGGGACCCGCGGGTAGCCACGCCCACAATCCCTTTCCGCGAGCTTCGGGAGATATAGGAAAGGCCCATAGTGCAGCAAGTTAACCAATGATTGGCTCAGCATGCAATGAGTGACAGCTCAACTGGCGAATCAGCAATAGGTCGGCATCAGGCAGAAAAAGAGCTGAAATTTAAAGTAACACATGAGGAGGAATATATGTGGAGAGAGAGAGAGAGAGATTCATATATTATTTTATTTTATTATTCATTAACAGTTTCTTATATAGCGCAGCAAATTCCGTTGCGCTTTACTACTGGACACAATTAGAAGACAAAACTGGGTAATAAACAGTCATAGGAGGTAGGAGGGCCCTGCTCGCAAGCTTACACTCTATGGGGAAATAGCACCTATACTTGTGTATAAATGTCTGTCTATTGCATGGTTGTCCACCAGATTGCAGAGGTTCATGGTGGGCTGTATGATATCACATCACAGCAGTGATGAACCAGGGTCAGGAGGAAGGGAGAGTGGAGGATATGTGTGGACTGTGCGGCATACTTGCCTACTTTTGAAAACTAATTTCAGGGAGATTCAAGGCGGCAGCAGAATGCGCCGCGCAGGGATGTTCCTACTCAGAAAAAAACAAAGAACCCTGGCGCTCCACCCAAGGGGCGTGTCTAGTTCCGCCTGTGGGTGTATTTATTGCGATCAGGGGTGTATATTATATATATATATATATATATATATATATACAAACACACACACACACACAGTAGTTGAAGTGGAAGTTGTGAAGAGGGGGTATGTAAAAGTGAAGGTAGCAACTATGTGCGCGCCAAAGGCGCGCGCTCCAGAAAAGGGGGTGTGGCCACGCAAAAGGGGCGTTTCCTTAAGTGTAGTTTACCACACCATATACCCCTTATACAGCACAACAGTAGGACCCCTTATACTATCTAGTAATGGTGCCCCTTATACATTATGCCACACTGTATGAGCCGAAATTCACATTATACCACACAGTATGAGCCGAAATTCACATTATAGCAAACGATATGAACCAAAATTCACATATGCAGCAGGGGTGGCCTTCAGGTTGCCGGCGGCCGGGCTCCCGACGACCACCATACTGGCGCTGGAATCCCGACCGCCGGCATACCGACAACTTTTCTCCCTCTTGGGGGTCCACGACCCCCCTGGAGTGAGAATAGATAGCGGAGCTCATTTGCGCTCGCCCAGCTGTCGGTATGCCGGCGGTCAGGATTCCAGCGCCGGTATGCTGGTCGCCAGGAGCCCGACCGCCAGCAACACATACTACACCAATGCCACACGCTATGAGCCGAGATACACATTACACCACACAGTATGAGCCGAGATACACATTACACCACACAGTATGAGCCGAGATACACATTACACCACACAGTATGAGCCGAGATACACATTACACCACACAGTATGAGCCGAGATACACATTACACCACACAGTATGAGCCACAATTCACACGTAATGGGACAAAATTCACATTATGCAACATGGAATGTATAGAATCACGCATACACAGACCCCTTCCCCCATATTACACCCAGTACCAGATTATATCACTTTATACACAGCATCCTCCTTTCTCATATTACACCCAGTCAGTTCCACATTACATTCCCCCATTACATACAGCACTCACCTGGCTAGTGGACTGGAGGCCCCAGCTCCAGGACAGTGCGGGAAGGCAGGAGTGAGATCCGAGGAGCAGACACAGAGGAGAGCTGCTGCTGCTGGGCTGATACACGCAGCCAGCCCTCTCTGAGTGTGGTGGGAGGGGCCAGCCACAGGGAAGCACACCCCTGATTGAGACGGCTTCTCAGTGTGCAGTGTGCCCAGCAAGACGGCCGATGCTACATACACACAACACTGCGGTGGCCGGCCATGAAGTCTCCCGTGCAGGCCCCGCCCCCTGGCTTCTCCGGACTTGCGCATGCGCAGTACTGATTATCGGTAAGGACCCTTAAAATACGGGGAACTGGCATGGTTTGCGGGGCAGCGGGAGGCTCATTTAAAAATTGGGAGCCTCCCGCTGAATGCGGGAGGGTAGGCAAGCCTGCCATGGGGGGGGGAGGGGGGTGTGCGGGGGTGGGGGGAGGAAGAGACCCCCACTGCTGCCTCCTCTGCTGCTGAAACTGCCGCCCACCAGAAAAGCCGCATCCAAGTGGCTACCGCTGCCCAGCGCACGGAACCCCGCGGTTGGAGACATTTACATAAAATACCATCTACGTCATGACGTCGCCCGTGAAGACCCGCCCCTGGCATTCCAAGCTCGCAGAAAAAAACGAACTGCGGTGCACGAGTGCGGAATGCCAAGGACGGGGACTGCACAGGCGACATCACAGCCCACCCCAGCCATCAAGCAGTTCAATGATGCAGTTTAAATTAACTTACATTTTTATTGTAATAATAGTATATACTACCATAGGGGTGAGAGAGATATACCACCACTCTGCTCCTGCCTCTACCTGATGCTAGTGACCGTCCATTTTTTACCTAATGCGGCCACCGCTACCCAGCCAGAAACCCGCAGTGGCCGATATTTAAGTGACTCATGCAGGCCCCACCCCTAGCATTCACGACTCGCATAAATGCAATCTGCGCATGCGCTAGTCTGGAATGACAAGAGGCGGGACCAGCACCGTGACGTCATGAGGTGGATGCCCTTTATTTAAATGCCGGCTTCTGCTCCACCCACATTCCTGCCCACTTTGACTCATCTCAATATGAGGCCGCCCTTCTCATGACGTCGCCTGTGTAGGCCCCACCCCCAGCATTCAGGACTCACTAAAATGCAACCTGCACATCCTCGATTACAGAATGACAAGGGGTGGGGCCCGCACAGTGACGTCATGAGTTGATGTTCTTGACTTTATTTAAATGCTGGCCTCTGCTCCCCACATATCCGTCCTCTGTATTTCATTTCAATATGATGCCGCCCTTATCGTGACGTCGTCCGTGCAGGCCTCACCCCCAGCATTCAGGACTCGTAAAAATGCAATCTGTGCATGTGCGAGTCTGGAATGCTGGGGGCGTGGCCTGCACGGACGACGTCATTATATGGACTGCATGTTATTGAAATTATCTATCGCAGGCGGGAATGTGAGGATCCACTTCATGACGTCGCGGTGCAGGCCCCGCCCCCTGTCATTCCGGATCGCGCATGCGCACACCGCATTTACGGCGATCAGCACTTCAAAACCGGGAGGACCCGGAGGTTTGGCGGGGCAGTGGGAGGGTCAAGTAAAAAACGGGAGCCTCCCGCGGAATGCGGGAGGGTAGGCAACCAGGGTAGGCAACCCTGGTGTACTGTGTGGATATAATTTGATAGGAGAGCTATAAAGGTAATGGCCCTCCTTCCGAGTTGTGCGCTCGTTGCCGATTTTCTCTATATTGCGATTAGTTGCTTACTGCGCATGCGCATGGTTCGCAGAGCGCATGCGCTTAGTTATTTTACT
Source organism: Pseudophryne corroboree (assembly GCF_028390025.1). Classification (NCBI taxonomy): domain Eukaryota; kingdom Metazoa; phylum Chordata; class Amphibia; order Anura; family Myobatrachidae; genus Pseudophryne; species Pseudophryne corroboree. The sequence continues at coordinate 1,043,398,228 of NC_086445.1, forward strand.
CAAAAGTTAGGTATTTTACTCACGGCATAACAAGGATTTTTCATCGTTCTGGTGATCGTAGTGTGATTGACAGGAAGTGGGTGTTTCTGGGCGGAAACTGTCCGTTTTATGGGTGTGTGCGAAAAAACGCAGCCGTTTCTGGTAAAAATGCGGGAGTGGCTGGAGAAACGGGGGAGTGTCTGGGCGAACGCTGGGTGTGTTTGTGACGTCAAACCAGGAACGAAACTGACTGAACTGATCGCAGTGGCAGAGTAAGTCTGGAGCTACTCAGAAACTGCAAAGAAATTTCTTTTCGCAATTCTGCGAATCTTTCGTTCGCAGTTCTGCTAAGCTAAGATTCACTCCCAGTAGGCGGCGGCTTAGCGTGTGCAATGCTGCTAAAAGCAGCTAACGAGCGAACAACTCGGAATGAGGGCCAATGTGAGCGGTTCTGGAATTTGATAAGCTTGTCTGAAGAGGTGAGTTTTCAGGGAACGCTTGAAGGTTTGGAGACTAGAGGAGAGTCTTATTGTGCGTGGTAGGGCATTCCACGGAGTGGGTGCAGCCTGAAGAAAGTCCTGTAATCTTGCATGGGAACAAGTAATGAGTGTGGATGAGAGATGTAGATCTTGTGCAGAGCGGAGAGGTCGGATTGGGAGATATTATGAGATGAGTGAAGTGATGTACGTTGGTGTAGTTTGGTTAATAGCCTTGTGTGTGAGTAAAAGTATTTTATATTGAATACGGTAGAATACCGACAACCAGTGCAGGGACTGACAGAGCGGATCTGCAGACGATGAACGTCTAGCAAGGAAGATTAGCCTCGCAGCTGCATTCAGAATGGATTGTAGTGGTGAGAGCCTATGTTTGGGAAGACCGGTCAGGAGACTATTACAATAATCAATGCGGGAGAGGAGATAATGAGAGCGTGGATTAGAGTGTTAGCTGTGTCTTGTGTAAGGTATGGTCATATTTTGGATATGTTTCTTAGATGTATGTAACATGAGACAGATTGAATGTTGAGAGCAAAGGACAATTCTGAGTCAAGTATGATATAGATATATATAGATATATATATATTAGGTGATTCATCGCACCCTACGGGTGCTCTTCACACCGTTGTAAGGGGCTACGCCCCCCTAACCCTTGCACGCCCTTGTAGCATGCAATAATTGTATTACATGGAGTATTACCTCCAATCATAATTGTGTGAGTGGTTAAAAATTGCACAGACAAAGGGGGTCATTCCGAGTTGTTCGCTCGCAAGCTGCTTTTAGCAGCTTTGCACACGCTAAGCCGCCGCCTACTGGGAGTGAATCTTAGCATATTAAAATTGCGAACGAAAGATTAGCAGAATTGCGAATAGACACTTCTTAGCAGTTTCTGAGTAGCTCCAGACTTACTCGGCAACTGCGATCAGTTCAGTCAGTTTCGTTCCTGGTTTGACGTCACAAACACACCCAGCGTTCGCCCAGACACTCCCCCGTTTCTCCAGCCACTCCCGCGTTTTTCCCAGAAACGGCAGCGTTTTTTCCCACACGCCCATAAAACGGCCAGTTTCCGCCCAGAAACACCCACTTCCTGTCAATCACATTACGATCACCAGAACGAAGAAAAAACCTCGTAATGCCGTGAGTAAAATTCCTAACTGCATAGCAAATTTACTTGGCGCAGTCGCACTGCGGACATTGCGCATGCGCATTAGCGACTAATCGCTCCGTTGCGACAAAAAAATAACGAGCGAACAACTCGGAATGACCCCCAAAGGGCGTGCGATGGTTAAGGGGTCGTAGCCCCTTGCAGCGGCGTAAACAGCACACGCAGGGCCTGATGATTCACCTAGTAGGTGCTGTGGTTGGGGGAGGCAGTTCGGGGGTGCCGTGGAAGGGGGAGTGGGTCTGGGGGTGCCATGGGTGGGGGAGGGGCAGTTGCGGTGGTGCTGAGGGTGGGGCTGGTGCGGCGGTAGCACGGGTGGGGGAGAGGCGGGTGCCGCGGGTGGGGGAGGGAGTCCGAAGCCACCACGGGTGGGGGAGGAGCGGTTGTGGGGGGCGTCGCGGGTGGGGGAGGGGCAGTGGCGCCGCGGGTGTGAAAGGGGTGGGTGCTGCGGGAGGGGGAGAGGGTCCAGAGCCACCGCGGGTGGTGAAGGGGGGGTGTGGGTTTGCCGCGAATGGGGCCCAGAGGTACTGCGAGTGGGGGAAAGGCGGGTAATGCTTCTCCTGCTTCTCCTCCTGGAAGCAGCTAAGCTGCTGTCCTCCCTTTGGCAGTGGCTCTCCCGGAGACTCGCACAGCAGCCAGTCACTATTGTTAGCGCCGGTGTCCCAACGCGCCGCATTACAGGGAAGAAGATGCACTTAATAAACTACAGCTCCCAGCAGTCCTAAGGGCCGGAACGCTTCGGCGCTAAGGGCTGCTGGGAGCTGTAGTTTATTTAGTGCGTCAACTTCCCTGTAATGCGGCGCGTTGGGACACTGGACCTAACATTAGTGACTGGCTGGCAGAACTGACTGACTGGCTGGTCAATATAAAAGGTGAGAGTGCTGTGCAGTGTCAGTGACCCTACACACCCACTGCACTGCACAGCACTGTCACCTTTTACATTGATTCAGCGTCCAGACATTACCCTCTGCGATATCACCCACTCTATCCGTTACATTAGCCATCTCGGGGCTTCCAGGCCGGCAGCCCAGGTGCTGTGTTGCAGAGTCAGGGCCTCTGGGGATCTGGGCGCGGCTGTGGCGGGGAGGCACTTCTGTGACATCACGCGCAGAGCAGGCTCCGGGGCTCAGAGAGTATGCGTCGCAGGGAGGGCTATGAAAGTCTTCCGCTGCGCCGCTTTCATACACATCTATGCCGGTGGCCGCAGCAGCTTTTGTTCCACCTGCGCTGCGTCTAGGGAGTGGGGATTATTGATGGCGGAGGGGGCAGGCGGACTGGCAGGAGGACATAGGACGCTGCAGTAAAAGGATTATTTTTCTCTATCTACAGCGCAGAGACTTGCTGCAGATGCAGTGGCATACCCTCCAGCTGCACCTTTTTGGCAGGTACAGGACCTTTTTTTATGGTAGCGTCTAGTTTCACTTCGTGGAGAGGACCTTTCCCATAACCCCCTGGGTCCATGTCACAATCTATTTGGAATAGAAAAGTGTGGCAAGCGGAGCGGAGTGAGACACCAAGCCCGAAGCGTGGCGAGCGAAGTGAGCCTGCGAGGGTCCAATGCTGCATAGAAAAAAAAATTCCCCCAAACGAACGGAGAATGAAGAAAACATTTAGGCGCTGTAAGGGGGGAAGTTCTCCCCTGCCCTCTCGTTTTGTCACGTCCAGGTCCTTAGCACAAAGGTAACATAGACACAACCCTTTTTTTATGGTCTGTACCGATTTTTGGCTCTCCAAACTTCCATGGAAAGTATAGAAAGAGGGGTGGGGCCACACCACTTTACCCGTGGCCACGCCCCCTCTTTGAATTTGTCCCGATTTTTATGTGTAAATTGTTGGAGGGTGTGTTGCTGCAGATGCAGTGGGCCTATTTTGGGGTGTGGGCCTGGAGCTGCAGCTCCATCAGCCCCATTGTTAATCCTGCTCTGGGAACACACAGCAGCCAAAGGGCAGAGCCTCCCATTGGATGTAACCTGTGTGGGAGGGCGTTTCTCGCCCAATCAGCTGTGGATTGGGTGTGATAGACCTGCCACTAATCCAATGAGAGCTCCTAGCCACGCCCAGCATTATACACACAGGCACAGAGTCACAGATCTGGGCTATTATATAGGAGATGTGAGGAGAAGCATATATAGAAAAGTGTGAGGAGTATGCATAGTAACATGCGAGGAGTATGTATAGTAACATGTGAGGAGTATATATAGTAATGTGTGAGGAGTATGTATACTAACATGTGAGGAGTATGTATAGTAACGTGCGAGGAGTATGTATAGTAACATGTGAGGAGTATGTATAGTAACGTGTGAGGAGTATGCATAGTAACATGTGAGGAGTATGTATAGTAACATGTGAGGAGTATATATAGTAATGTGTGAGGAGTATATATAGTAACGTGTGAGGAGTATGTATAGTAACATGTGAGGAGTATATATAGTAATGTGTTAGGAGTATGTATAGTAACGTGTAAGGAGTATGTATAGTAACATGTGAGGAGTATGTATAGTAACATGTGAGTAGTATATATAGTAATGTGTGAGGAGTATATATAGTAATGTGTGAGGAGTAAGTATGGTAACATGTGAGGACTATGTATAGTAACGTGTGAGGAGTATGTATAGTAACATGTGAGGAGTAAATATGGTAACATGTGAGGAGTATGTATAGTAACATGTGAGGAGTATGTATAGTAACGTGTGAGGAGTATGTATAGTAACATGTGAGGAGTATATATCGTAATGTGTGAGGAGTATGTATAGTAATGTGTGAGGAGTATGTATAGTAACGTGTATAGAGTATGTATAGTAACATGTGATGAGTATGTATAGTAACATGTGAGGAGTATATATAGTAATGTGTGAGGAGTATGTATAGTAACATGTGAGGAGTATATATAGTAACATGTGAGGAGTATGCATAGTAACATGCGAGGAGTATATATAGTAACATGTGAGGAGTATGTAGGTGTATTTAGTAATATGTGAGGAGTATATATTGCAATGTGAGGAGAAGCATAGATAGAAACGTGAGATGACTATGTATAGTAACATGTGAGGAGTATATATAATAACTTGTGAGGAGTATGTTTAGTAACATGTGAGGAGTATATATAGTAATGTGTGAGGAGTATGTATAGTAACGTGTAAGGAGTATGTATAGTAACATGTGAGTAGTATGTATAGTAACATGTGAGGAGTATATATAGTAATGTGTGAGAAGTAAGTATGGTAACATGTGAGGAGTATGTATAGTAACATGTGAGGAGTATGTATAGTAACATGTGAGGAGTATATATAGTAACATGTGAGGAGTATGTATAGTAACATGTGAGGAGTATGTATAGTAACATGTGAGGAGTATGTAAAGTAACGTGTGAGGAGGATGTATAGTAACATGTGAGGAGTATACATAGTAACATGCGAGGAGTATGTATAGTAACGTGATAAGTATATATAGTAACGTGTAAGGAGTATGTATAGTAACATGTGAGGAGTATGTATAGTAACGTGTGAGGAGAATGTGTAGTAACATGCGAGGAGTATACATAGTAACATGCGAGGAGTATGTATAGTAACATGTGAGAAGTATATATAGTAACGTGTGAGGAGTATGTATAGTAACATGTGAGGAGTATGTATAGTAACGTGTGAGGAGGATGTATAGTAACATGCGAGGAGTATACATAGTAGCATGCGAGGAGTATGTATAGTAACATGTGAGAAGTATATATAGTAACATGTGAGGAGTATGTATAGTAACATGTGAGGAGTATGTATAGTAACGTGTGAGGAGGATGTGTAGTAACATGCGAGGAGTATACATAGTAACATGCGAGGAGTATACATAGTAACATGCGAGGAGTATGAAGAGCCGGCCCTAGGTATAGGCAAACTAGGCAAATGCCTTGGTCATTTTTTTGTAATCCCTGGTGGCACAAGCAGCTTCTGCTGATTAAAATGATATGCGGCATGCCTATATTCTGTGTGTGACTGCGGCTGTATCTGCATACAATATGCTACATTACAGTGTATTCCTGGAAATCACTGTAATGTAGCATTTCGTATGCAGATACAGCCGCAGTCGCACACAGAATATAGGCATGCAGCATATCATTTTATTCAGCAGAAACTACTTGTGCATCCTAACCACATAGTAATGCAAATAAGATACATTTTCATCAAAACAAGGTGCCCGACGTTAGCAGAGTTGGTCTTGAGTTGCCAGCTGACTCACGCCAGGCATCTCCTGCTGCATGGCGTATTGATGCAAGATATATGAGGACACACCTGTATCCAAGCAGAGGCAGAGGTCACAGTGTTAGCGACCATGTGAGTGCGGTGTGTTGGTTGTGCAGTAGTGTTCAGCATATGTGTAAGGGGCATTTTGTGTGTCATGTGTATAAATGCATTAATAACGTGCGGCATATGTGTAAGGGAAGTTATGTGTGTAATTATATGTGTATAAAGGCATTAATAATGTGCGGCAAATGTGTAAGGGACATTATGTGTTTCATTATGTGTATAAGGGCACCAATAATGTGTGGCATATGTGTAAGGGACGTTATGTGTGTACTTATGTGTATAATGGCATTAATAATGTGTGGCATATATGTAAGGTACATTATGTGTATAAGGGCACTAATAAAGGTTGGCATAATGTGTAAGGGAGATTATGTGTGTACTTACAGTATGTGTACAAGGGCATTAATAATGGTGGTCATTCCGAGTTGATCGCTCGCTGCCGATTTTTGCAGTGCAGTGATTAATTGAAAAAACTGCAAAAATGCGCATGCTCTAAGTACTTTCACACAAAACTTTGTAGATTTACACAAGCTCGAGCGACGTTTTTTCATCGCTCCAGTGATCGTAGGATGATTGACAGGAAAGGGGTGTTTCTGGGTGGAAACTGGCCGTTTTCAGGGAGTGTGCTAAAAAACGTAGGCGTGCCAGGTAAAAACACAGGAGTGGCTGGAGAAACGGGGGAGTGGCTGGCCGAACGCAGGGCGTGTTTGTGACTTCAAACCAGGAACTAAACGGACTGAGGTGATCGCAGTCTAGGAGTAGGTCTGGAGCTACTCAGAAACTGCAGCAAATTATTTAGTAGCAGTTCTGCTAATCTTTCGTTCGCTATTCTGCTAATCTAAGATACACTCCCAGAGGGTGGCGGCCTAGCGTGTGCAATGCTGCTAAAAGCAGGCAGCGAGCGAACAACTCGGAATGAGGGCCCATGTGCGGCAAATATGTAAGGGACATTATGTGAATAAGGCATTATTAAAGATTGGCATAATGTGTAAGGTGCATTATGTTTATAAGGACATTAATAATGTATGTCATATGTTTAAGGGGCATTACTGTGTGATATTATGTGTATGAAGGCCAGTGCCGTTTCTTGCGGCGGGCGAGCACGGTGCGCCCGCCACGGCACTTTACAGGTCCCTGATTCCCTCCTCCTCCCTCTTCCCGAGTACTCCTGCTCGGGGGGCGGAGTTTTGCGGAATGACGCGGTTGCGTCGTGACGTCACAACGCAACCGCGTCAATCCGCGAAACTCCGCCCCCCGAGCAGGAGTACCCGGGAAGAGGAGGGGGAGCCAAGCTGGAAAGAGGAAGGAGAGGCGGCCCGCCCCGAGGAGCGGGAATATCGTCTTGATATGTAAGTTGTATATCTCTCTCCCCCCTCCCTCTACCTTCCTTCCCCCCCCCCCCCCCACTTGACACTTGCCTGCCGTACTGTATAGAATGGGGACACTTGCCTGCTGTACTGTGTAAAATGGGGACATGTGCCTGCTGTACTGTGTAAAATGGGGACATGTGCATGCCGTGCTGTGTAAAATGGGGACACGTGCCTGCCGTGCTGTGTAAAATGGGGATACGTGCCTGCTGTAATGTGGAAAATGGGGACACGTGCCTGCCGCAATGTGTAAAATGGGGACACGTGCCTGCCGCAATGTATAAAGTGGGGACACGTGCCTGCCGCAATGTGTAAAATGGGGACATGTGCCTGCCGCAATGTGTAAAATGGGGACTCTTGCCTGCCGTAATGTGTAAAATGGGGACTCTTGCCTGCCGCAATGTGTAAAATGGGGACTCTTGCCTGCCGCAATGTGTAAAATGGGGACTCTTGCCTGCCGCAATGTGTAAAATGGGGACTCTTGCCTGCCGTAATGTGTAAAATGGGGACTCTTGCCTGCCGCAATGTGTAAAATGGGGACTCTTGCCTGCCGCAATGTGTAAAATGGGGACACGTGCCTGCCGCAATGTGTAAAATGGGGACATGTCCCTACCGTAATGTGTAAAATGGGGACATGTGTAAAATGGGGACACGTGCCTGCCGCAATGTGTAAAATGGGGACACGTGCCTGCCGTACTGTGTAAAATGGGGACTCTTGCCTGCCGTAATGTGTAAAATGGGGACATGTGCCTGCCGCAATGTGTAAAATGGGGACACGTGCCTGCCGTACTGTGTAAAATGGGGACTTTTTTTTTTTATCCTGTGGTGGCCGTGATGATGAGATCAGATGAGGCCACGCCCATTTTAACGAGGCCACACACCCTTGCCGGGAGCGCGCGCGCATACTTTTTCTTTTTATATCTATGGGGGGGGGGGGGGGGGGCATTTTCTTTTCTGTGAATGGTGGGGGGGGGGGGGCGCATTTTGAAATCTCGCACTGGGAGCCAAATTAGCTAGAAACGGCCCTGATGAAGGCATTACTAATGTGTGGCATTATGTGTATAAGGTGCTCTATTGTGTGGCATAATGTATAGAAAGGGCACTACTTTGTGGTCTAATGTGAATAAAGAGCAATATGGTGTGGTGTAATGTGAATTGGGGGTACTATTGTGTGGCCATGCCCCTTCCCAGCAAGAACACACCTCTTTTTGGGCTGTGCGCTGAATGTGCACAGTGTTCTTATTTAAAATATAGCGGGTAGGAGCACCAAAATGAGGACTGCTATGGGTAAGGGGTGATGGTGCTGGGAAAGGACTGCAGGGTCAGAGGCGGAACTAGCGGTGGTGCTAGGGGGCACCAGCCAAAATCTTGCCTAGGGCATCATATTGGTTGTGTCCGGCTCTGGGAGTATGTATAGTAACGTGTGAGGAGGATGTATAGTGATGTGTGAGGAGTATGTATAGTAACATGTGAGGAGTATACATAGTAACATGCGAGAAGTATATATACTATATAGTAACATGTGAGGAGTATATATAGTAACATGTGAGGAGTATGTATAGTAATGTGTGAGGAGTATGTATAGTAACATGTGAGGAGTATGTATAGTAATGTGTGAGGAGTATGTATAGTAACGTGAGGAGTATGTATAGTAATGTGTAAGGAGTATATATATTAACATGTGAGGAGTATACATAGTAACATGCGAGGAGTATGTATAGTAACATGTGAGGAGTATGTATAGTAATGTGTGAGGAGTATGTATAGTAACGTGAGGAGTATGTATAGTAATGTGTAAGGAGTATATATAGTAACATGTGAGGAGTATACATAGTAACATGCGAGGAGTATGTATAGTAACATGTGAGGAGTATGTATAGTAATGTGTGAGGAGTATGTATAGTAACATGTGAGGAGTATGTATAGTAATGTGTAAGGAGTATATATAGTAACATGTGAGGAGTATGTGTAGTAACATGTGAGGAGGATGTAGGTATATTTAGTAATATGTGAGGAGTATATATAGTAATGTGAGAAGCATATATAGAAATGTGGAGTGTGTGCGGAGTATGTATAGTAACATGTAAGGAGTATGTATAGTAACATGTGAGGAGTATGTATAGTAATGTGTGCGGAGTATATATAGTAACATGTGAGGAGTATGTATAGTAATGTGTGCGGAGTATGTATAGTAACATGTAAGGAGTATGTATAGTAACATGTGAGGAGTATGTATAGTAATGTGTGCGGAGTATATATAGTAACATGTGAGGAGTATGTGTAGTAACATGTGAGGAGTATGTATAGTAACATGTAAGGAGTATGTATAGTAATATGTGAGGAGTATGTAGGTGTATTTAGTAATATGTGAGGAGTATATACAGTAATGTGAGGAGAAGCATATATAGAAATGTGTGATGAGTATGTATAGTACCATGTGAGGAGTATGTATAGTAACATGTGAGGTGTATTTATAGTAACATGTGAGGAGTATGTATAGTAACATGTGAGGTGTATTTATAGTAACATGTGAGGAGTACAGTGCTAACTCTTGCTGGCTTCTTCTACTGCCGCCGGTGCGGCTCCTCCGGTATGAGGGACAGAAGGGGAGGAGAGCGCAGCGCGTGCCTCTCCTGTGAAGTCCGGAGAGTGGCTGCGGTGAGGGTGACTGAGTCTCCGGCGGCGGCGGGCATTTAAAATATGGTGTCGGTAAGTGAGCCAATCAAAACTCGCGGTCCGGCAGCCAATCAGGTCCACGAGCTCTGATTGGCTGCCAGCCGGCATCATATTAAAAATGAAGGGAGGAGGAGTGCCAGTGACTGCCCAAGCCTGTGCGCTCTGTGAGCTACTGAAAATACTATGGCGAGCTACCGGTAGCTCGCAAGCTACGGGATGGAGATCACTGCTGTATAGTATTACCATAGGAGTATATATAGTAACACAAGAGGAGTATAAATAGTAACACTTGAGGAGTATTTACTGTATAATATCACCATAGTAGTATATATAGTAACACATGAGGATTATATATAGTAACACATGAGGACTACATACTGTATAATATTGCCATAGGAGTATATATAGTAACACATGAGGAGTGTATATAGTAACACATGAGGAGTATATATTGTATAGTAACACATGAGGTGTATATACAGTATAGTAACACAAGAGGAGTATACATAGTAACACAAGAGGAGTATATCGAGTAACACATGAGGAGTATACATAGTAACATGTGAGTAGTATATACTGTATAGTATCACTATAGGAGTATATATAGTAACACATGAGGAGTATATATAGTAACACAAGAGGAGTATATAGAGTAACACATGATATAGAGTAACACATGAGGGTATACATAGTAACATGTGAGGAGTATATACCGTATAGTATCACTATAGGAGTATATATAGTAACACATGAGGAGTATATATAGTAACACAAGAGGAGTATATAGAGTAACACATGAGGAGTATACATAGTAACATGTGAGGTGTATATACTGTATAGTATCACTATAGGAGTATATATAGTAACACATGAGGAGTATATATAGTAACACAAGAGGAGTATATATAGTAACACAAGAGGAGTATATATAGTAACACATAAGGAGTATATACTGTATAGTAACACATGAGGAGTATATATAGTAACACATGAGGAGTATATATAGTAACACATGAGGAGTATATATAGTAACACATGAGTATATATAGTAACACATGAGGAGTATATATAGTAACACATGAGGAGTATATATAGTAACACTTGAGGAGTATTTACTGTATAATATCACCATAGTAGTATATATAGTAACACATGAGGATTATATATAGTAACACATGAGGACTACATACTGTATAATATTGCCATAGGAGTATATATAGTAACACATGAGGAGTGTATATAGTAACACATGAGGAGTATATATTGTATAGTAACACATGAGGTGTATATACAGTATAGTAACACAAGAGGAGTATACATAGTAACACAAGAGGAGTATATAGAGTAACACATGAGGAGTATGCATAGTAACGTGAGGTGTATATACTGTATAGTATCACTATAGGAGTATATATAGTAACACATGAGGAGTATATATAGTAACACAAGAGGAGTATATATAGTAACACAAGAGGAGTATATATAGTAACACATAAGGAGTATATACTGTATAGTAACACATGAGGAGTATATATAGTAACACATGAGGAGTATATATAGTAACACATGAGGAGTATATATAGTAACACATGAGTATATATAGTAACACATAAGGAGTATATATAGTAACACATGAGTATATATAGTAACACATGAGGAGTATATACTGTATAGTAACACATGAGGAGTATATATAGTAACACATGAGGAGTATATATAGTAACACAAGAGGAGTATATATAGTAACACATGAGAAGTATATATAGTAACACATGAGGAGTATATATAGTAACACATAAGGAGTATATACTGTATAGTAACACATAAGGAGTATATACTGTATAGTAACACATAAGGAGTATATACTGTATAGTAACACATAAGGAGTATATACTGTATAGTAACACATGAGACGTATATATAGTAACACATGAGGAGTATATATAGTAACACATGAGTATATATAGTAACACATGAGGAGTATATATAGTAACACATGAGGAGTATTTATAGTAACACATAAGGAGTATATACTGTATAGTAACACATAAGGAGTATATACTGTATAGTAACACATAAGGAGTATATACTGTATAGTAACACATAAGGAGTATATACTGTATAGTAACACATGAGAAGTATATATAGTAACACATGAGGAGTATATATAGTAACACATGAGTATATATAGTAACACATGAGGAGTATATATAGTAACACATGAGGAGTATATATAGTAACACATAAGGAGTATATACTGTATAGTAACACATAAGGAGTATATACTGTATAGTAACACATAAGAGTATATATATTAACACAAGAGGAGTATATATAGTAACACATGAGGAGTATATATAGTAACACATGAGGAGTATATATAGTAACACATGAGTATATATAGTAACACATGAGGAGTATATATAGTAACACATGAGGAGTATATATAGTAACACATGAGTATATATAGTAACACATGAGGAGTATATATAGTAACACATGAGGAGTATATATAGTAGCACATAAGGAGTATATACTGTATAGTAACACATGAGGAGTATATACTGTATAGTAACACATGAGGAGTATATATAGTAACACATGAGGAGTATATATAGTAACACATAAGGAGTATATACTGTATAGTAACACATAAGGAGTATATACTGTATAGTAACACATAAGGAGTATATATATTAACACAAGAGGAGTATATATAGTAACACATGAGGAGTATATATAGTAACACATGAGTATATATAGTAACACATGAGGAGTATATATAGTAACACATGAGGAGTATATATAGTAACACATAAGGAGTATATACTGTATAGTAACACATAAGGAGTATATATATTAACACAAGAGGAGTATATATAGTAACACATGAGGAGTATATATAGTAACACATGAGTATATATAGTAACACATGAGGAGTATATATAGTAACACATGAGTATATATAGTAACACATGAGGAGTATATATAGTAACACATAAGGAGTATATACTGTATAGTAACACATAAGGAGTATATACTGTATAGTAACACATAAGGAGTATATATATTAACACAAGAGGAGTATATATAGTAACACATGAGGAGTATATATAGTAACACATGAGGAGTATATATAGTAACACATGAGTATATATAGTAACACATGAGGAGTATATATAGTAACACATGAGGAGTATATATAGTAACACATGAGTATATATAGTAACACATGAGGAGTATATAGAGTAACACATGAGGAGTATATATAGTAACACATAAGGAGTATATACTGTATAGTAACATATGAGGAGTATATACTGTATAGTAACACATGAGGAGTATATATAGTAACACATGAGGAGTATATATAGTAACACATAAGGAGTATATACTGTATAGTAACACATAAGGAGTATATACTGTATAGTAACACATAAGGAGTATATATATTAACACAAGAGGAGTATATATAGTAACACATGAGGAGTATATATAGTAACACATGAGTATATATAGTAACACATGAGGAGTATATATAGTAACACATGAGGAGTATATATAGTAACACATAAGGAGTATATACTGTATAGTAACACATAAGGAGTATATATATTAACACAAGAGGAGTATATATAGTAACACATGAGGAGTATATATAGTAACACATGAGTATATATAGTAACACATGAGGAGTATATATAGTAACACATGAGTATATATAGTAACACATGAGGAGTATATATAGTAACACATGAGGAGTATATATAGTAACACATAAGGAGTATATACTGTATAGTAACACATGAGGAGTAGATATAGTAACACATAAGGAGTATATACTGTATAGTAACACATAAGGAGTATATACTGTATAGTAACACATGAGTATATATTGGAACTAGAGATGTGCGGCGGCACTTTTTGTGTTTTGGTTCTGGTTCCATGCTCTGTTTTGGTTCTGGTTCCATGCTCTGTTTTGGTTCTGGTTCCATGCTCTATTTTGGATCTGGATTGGTTTTGCCAAAACCACCCTTTCGTATTTTGGATTTGGTTTTGGATCTGGATAATTTTTGGGGGGGAAACAAAAAAACAGGTAAAATCATAGAATTTGGGGGTATTTTTGCTCCTACAGTATTATTAACCTCAATAACCATAATTTCCACTCATTTCCAGTCTATTCTGAACACCTCACACCTCACAATATTGTTTTTAGGCCAAAAGGTTGCACTGAGGTCGCTGGATGTCTAAGGGTGTGTACACACGGTGAGATAAATCTGTGAGATTTTGACTATATAGTCAAAATCTTATGAAAAGTTAGTACATATCTCATGGTGCTAGGCAGCTTGCGATACAGATTCGATCCCGACGCACGCTCCCGTGGGGTCGGTATCGTAAGGTTAGATAGACTGTGCAGGCAAGTCAATCTTGACTATCTAGTGTACAATCTAGTACAAAGTATAGTCAAAATTGGCACTTAGTCAAAATCGTACATAGGGGTAATTCTGAGTTGATCGCAGCAGGATTTTTGTTAGCAGTTGGGCAAAACCATGTGCACTGCAGGGGCGGCAGATGTAACATGTGCAGAGAGAGTTAGATTTGGGTGGGTTATTTTGTTTCTGTGCAGGGTAAATACTGGCTGCTTTATTTTTACACTGCAATTTAGATTGCAGATTGAACACACCACACCCAAATACATAGTAACATAGTAACATAGTATCTAAGGTTGAAAAAAGACAATTGTCCATCGGGTTCAACCTATTTGTGGTCTCCTATGCACGATTATATTGTAGAAAATTTTGACTGAAGTTGATGACTGCCGTTACGTTTTACCCCTCTTTTTTATAATAACCATAGTGCGTGACTATGCCCCGTAACCCTGGATATCCTTATCCATTAGGAATTTATCTAACCCATTCTTAAAGGTGTTGACTGAGTCGGCCATTACAAGTCCCTCAGGCAGGGAATTCCAAACACGTATCGTCCTTACCGTAAAAAAGCCTTTACGCCGAATTGTGTGGAATCTCCTCTTCTCTAACCTGAGCGAGTGTCCAAGAGTTCTCTGTGTTGATCTAACCAAAAACAGGTCCTGCGCAAGATCTGTATAATGTCCCCTTATATATTTGTAAATGTTGATCATGTCCCCTCTTAATCTCCTCTTTTCCAGTGTAAACATGCCTAGTCTTGCAAGCCTTTCCTCGTATTCCAGCGTCTCCATACCCTTAATTAGTTTGGTCGCCCGCCTTTGAACCTTTTCTAGCTCCAGGATATCCTTTTTGTAGTAAGGTGCCCAGAATTGTACACAGTATTCAAGGTGTGGCCTCACAAGTGATTTATATAACGGGAGTATAATACTCTCGTCCCTAGCATCAATTCCCCGTTTTATGCATGCTAATATCTTATTAGCCTTCTTTGCTGCAGTCCTACTAATCTAACTCTCTCTGCACATGTTATATCTGCCTCCCCTGCAGAGCACACGGTTTTGCCCAACTGCTAACAAAAATCCTGCTGCGATCAACTCAGAATTACCCCCCATAGACAAAATCTCAAGCACAGATAGTCAAAATCTGTACAATTTGTGCTATCTGGGCTCTGGGGGAGTTCAAGGGAAATCGCATAGTCAAAATCGAACACAGCAGGGATCTCACCGTGTGTACACACCCTTAGCTAAGCGACACAAGTGTGCGGCACAAACACCTGGCCCATCTAGGAGTGGCACTGCAGTGTCACTGCACTAATGGCAGATACCGGACGCACGTCTAACACCAACATAGCTGTCAAGGAATCAGTTATTCGCTTTGCAACAGGATGACTGCTGTCATATTTCATCTTCCTCACAAAGGACTGTTGGACAGTCATTTGCTTAGTTGAAGTAGTACAAGTGGTCTTCTGACTTCCCCTCTGGGATGACGATCGACTCCCAGCAGCAACAACAGAAGCGGCAGCAGCAGTAGGGGGAAGTGGTTCCTGATCTTTCCCTATTTTATCCTCCAAATTTTTGTTCTCCATTATTTTTCTGAAGTTATATAACAAAAAGCAGCACAGGACAGCGTACCTCTACACCACACAGGGCAAACCCTGTAAAACACATTTGGATTAAATAGTAATAAATCCCTTATTTAGAGTAAATAATATACAGCACAGGACAGCACCACTGAACTTATATGGCAGCACCACTGGACTGGACTTATACGACAGTACCACTGGATTTATATACGGCAGTACCACTGGACATATACGACAGTATCACTGGAATTATATGGCAGTACCACTGGACTGGATTTAAACTGCAGTATCACTGTACTTATACGGCAGTATGACTGTACTGGATTTATACGCCAGTACGACTGGATCTATACGGCAGTACCACTGGACATATACGACAGTATCACTGGATTTATATACGGCAGTACCACTGGAGATATACGGCAGTATCACTGGAATTATATGGCAGTACCACTGGACTGGATTTATACTGCAGTATCACTGTACTTATACGGCAGTATGACTGTACTGGATTTATACGCCAGTACGACTGGATCTATACGGCAGTACCACTGGACATATACGACAGTATCACTGGAATTATATGGCAGTACCACTGGACTGGATTTATACGGCAGTATCACTGGACTGGATATATACGCCAGTACCACTGGATTAATACGGCAGTACCACTGGACATATATGGCAGTATCACTGGACTGGATTTATATGGCAATACCACTGGACATATACGGCAGTATCACTGGATTTATACAGCAGTACCACTGTACATATACGGCAGTATCACTGGATTTATACGGCAGTACCGCTGGACATATATACGGCAGTATCACTGGACTGGATTTATACGGCAGTACCACTGGACATATTCGGCAGTATCACTGGAATTATATGGCAGTACCACTGGAAT
Source organism: Pseudophryne corroboree (assembly GCF_028390025.1). Lineage (NCBI taxonomy): Eukaryota > Metazoa > Chordata > Amphibia > Anura > Myobatrachidae > Pseudophryne > Pseudophryne corroboree. Next base: position 1,043,415,117 of record NC_086445.1, read on the forward strand.
GGATTTATACGGCAGTATCGCTGAACTGGATTTATACGCCAGTACCATTGGATTTATATGTAAGTACCACTGAACATATATGGCAGTATCACTGGACTGGATTTATACGGCAGTACCACAGGACATATACGGCAGTATCACTGGATTTATACAGCAGTACCACTGGACATATACGGCAGTATCACTGGATTTATACGGCAGTATCGCTGGACATATACGGCAGTACCACTGGACATATACGGCAGTATCACTGGAATTATATGGCAGTACCACTGGACATATACAGCAGTATCACTGGATTTATACGGCTGTACCGCTGGACATATACGGCAGTACCACTGGACATATACGGCAGTATCGCTGGAATTATATGGCAGTACCAGTGGACATATACGGCAGTATCCCTGGACATATACGGCAGTATCACTGGACATATACGGCAGTGTCACTGGACATATACGGCAGTATCACTGGACTGGATTTATACGGCAGTACACTGGACATATTCGGCAGTACCACTGGACTTATACAGCAGCACAGGGACATCACCTCTGGACTGATGCAGGACAACACAGCACCACTGCAATGGACTGGACAAATACAGCTACACTGGACATATGGCAGCAGAGGACACCACCACTGTGACTGGACTGATGCAGCATAAGACACTACACTGGACTGAGCAGCGCAAGACAGCACTGGAATCACCACCCCACTTTCCTTCCCGCACAGACACTGAGGACAGAGACACGTCCTCTCACTACACTCTCCAATGCTGGAGTGAAAATGGCGGCGATGCGCGGCTCCTTATATGGAATCCAAACCCTGCGAAAATCTGACAGCGGGATGATGACATTTTTCCTCGTTTCTGAGTCAGGCGAGAAAACCCGAGCCGGGCTCGGGATCGGGCTCGGGTAGTGAAGTTCGGGGGGGGGGGGGGGTTTCAGTTCTCAGGGAACCGAAACCGTTCATCTCTAATTGGAACACAAGAGGAGTATATATAGTAACACATGAGGAGTATATATAGTAACACATGAGGAGTATATATAGTAACACGTGAGTATACTAGTGACCTCAGGGTGACAGCACTTACTGTAGGTGATGAAAGGATGACTGAGGTACTAATAATGCAATACGGAAAGGAGTGTGGGTAAAAGCCGGAAACATAGTACATACATTGGAAAAGCCGGAAATCATATTAAATGTATTGAAAAAGCCAGAAATCACAGGAAATGCATTGAAAATGCTGGGAAATCATAATAAATACAATAAAAAAGCCAGAAATCATGTAAAGTGTATTGGAAAAGCTGGAAATCAAAGTTTCCAGCTTTTTCAATGCTTTTACTATGATTTCCGGCTTTTCCAATACACTTTACTATGATTTCCAGCTTTTCCAATACACTTTACATGATTTCCGGCTTTTCCAATACACTTTACATGATTTCTGGCTTTTCCAATACACTTTACTATGATTTCCGGCTTTTCCAATACACTTTACATGATTTCCGGCTTTTCCAATACACTTTACTATGATTTCCAGCTTTTCCATTACACTTTACATGATTTCCGGCTTTTCCAATACACTTTACTATGATTTCCGGCTTTTCCAATACACTTTACTAGTATTTACGGATTTTCCAATACACTACAGTATACATGATTTCCGGCTTTTCCAATACACTTTACTATGATTTCCGGCTTTTCCAATACACTTTACTATTATTTACGGATTTTCCAATACACTATAGTATACATGATTTTCGGCTTTTTCAATACACTTTACATGATTTCCGGCTTTTCCAATACACTTTACATGATTTCCGGCTTTTCCAATGCACTTTACTATGATTTCCGGCTTTTCCAATACACTATACATGATTTCCGGCTTTTCCAATGCACTTTACAATGATTTCCGGCTTTTCCAATACACTTTACATGATTTCCGGCTTTTCCAATGCACTATACATGATTTCCGGATTTTCCAATGCACTTTACTATGATTTCCGGCTTTTCCAATACACTTTACATGATTTCCGGCTTTTCCAATACACTTTACATGATTTCCGGCTTTTCCAATACACTATACATGATTTCCGGATTTTCCAATACACTTTACTAAGATTTCCGGCTTTTCCAATACACTTTACATGATTTCCGGCTTTTCCAATACACTTTACTATGATTTCCGGGTTTCCAATACACTTTATTATTATTTACGGATTTTCCAATACACTACAGTATACATGATTTCCGGCTTTTCCAATACACTTTACTATGATTTCCGGCTTTTCCAATACACTTTACTATTATTTACGGATTTTCCAATACACTACAGTATACATGATTTCCGGCTTTTCCAATACACTTTACATGATTTCCGGCTTTTCCAATAAACTTTACTATGATTTCCGGCTTTTCCAATACACTTTACTATGATTTCCGGCTTTTGCAATAAACTTTACATGATTTCCGGCTTTTCCAATACGCTTTACTATGATTTCCGGCTTTTCCAATACACTTTACATGATTTCCGGCTTTTCCAATACACTTTACTATGATTTCCGGCTTTTCCAATACACTTTACATGATTTCTGGCTTTTCCAATACACTTTACTATTATTTACAGATTTTCCAATACACTATAGTATACATGATTTCTGGCATTTCCAATACATTTTACTATGATTTCCGGCTTTTCCAATACACTTTACTATTATTTACGGATTTTCCAATACACTACAGTATACATGATTTCCGGCTGTTCCAATACACTTTACATGATTTCCAGCTTTTCCAATACACTTTACATGATTTCCGGCTTTTCCAATGCACTTTACTATGATTTCCGGCTTTTCCAATACACTATACATGATTTCCGGCTTTTCCAATACACTTTACATGATTTCCGGCTTTTCCAATGCACTGTACATGATTTCCGGATTTTCCAATGCACTTTACTATGATTTCCGGATTTTCCAATACACTTTACATGATTTCCGGCTTTTCCAATGCACTTTACTATGATTTCTGTTTTTTCCAATACACTATACATGATTTCCGGCTTTTCCAATACACTTTACTATGATTTCCGGCTTTTTCAATACACTTTACATGATTTCCGGCTTTCCAATACACTTTACTATGATTTCTGGCTTTTCCAATACACTTTACTTTGATTTCCGTGTTTTCCAATACACTTTACATGATTTCTGGCTTTTCCAATACACTATACATGATTTTCGGCTTTTCCAATACACTTCACTATGATTTCCGGCTTTTCCAATACACTTTACTATGATTTCCAGCTTTTCCAATACACTTTACTATGATTTCCGGCTTTTCCAATACACTATACATGATTTCCGGCTTTTCCAATACACTTTACTATTATTTACGGATTTTCCAAAACACTACAGTATACATGATTTCCGGCATTTCCAATACATTTTACTATGATTTCCGGCTTTTCCAATACACTTTACTATTATTTAGGGATTTTCCAATACACTACAGTATACATGATTTCCGGCTATTCCAATACACTTTACATGATTTCCGGCTTTTCCAATGCACTTTACTATGATTTCCGGCTTTTCCAATACACTGTACATGATTTCTGGCTTTTCCAATGCACTTTACTATGATTTCCGGCTTTTCCAATACACTTTACATGATTTCCGGCTTTTCCAATGCACTATACATGATTTCCGGATTTTCCAATGCACTTTACTATGATTTCCGCATTTTCCAATACACTTTACATGATTTCCGGATTTTCCAATGCACTTTACTATGATTTCCGGCTTTTCCAATACACTATACATGATTTCCATCTTTTACAATACACTTTACATGATTTCTGGCATTTCCAATGCACTTTACTATGATTTCTGGTTTTTCCAATACACTATACATGATTTCCGTCTGTTCCAATACACTTTACTATGATTTCCGGCTTTTCCAATACACTTTACTATGATTTCCGGCTTTTCCAATACACTATACATGATTTCCGGCTTTTCCAATACACTTTACTATGATTTCTGGCTTTTCCAATACACTTTACATGATTTCCGGCTTTTCCAATAGTCTTTACATGATTTCTGGCTTTTCCAATGCACTTTACTATGATTTCCGGCTTTTCCAATACACTTTACATGATTTCCGGCTTTTCCAATGCACTTTACTATGATTTCTGTCTTTTTCAATACACTATACATGATTTCCGGCTTTTCCAATACACTTTACTATGATTTCCGGCTTTTCCAATAACTATACATGATTTCCGGCTTTTCCAATACACTTTACTATGATTTCCGGCTTTTCCAATACACTTCACATGATTTCCGGCTTTTCCAATGCACTTTACTATGATTTCCGGCTTTTCCAATACACTTTACATGATTACAGGCTTTTCCAATACACTATACATGATTTTCGGCTTTTCCAATACACTTTACTATGATTTCCGGCTTTTCCAATACACTCTACATGATTTCCGGATTTTCCAATACACTTTACATGATTTCTGGCTTTTCCAATACACTTTACTATGATTTACGGCTTTTCCAATACACTTTACATGATTTCCGGCTTTTCCAATACACTTTACTATGATTTCCGGCTTTTCCAATACACTATACATGATTTCCGGCTTTTCCAATAAACTTTACTATGATTTCCGGCTTTTCCAATACACTTTACATGATTTCAGGCTTTTCCAATACACTTTACATGATTTCTGGCTTTTCCAATGCACTTTACTTTGATTTCCGGCTTTTCCAATACACAATACATGATTTCTGGTTTTACCAATGCACTATACATGATTTCCGTTTTTTCTAATACACTATACATGATTTCCGGCTTTTCCAATACACCTGTTATGCACACCAGTGCCTGCAGGAAAGTACTAGTGTCAGAACTGTTATGCACTCCAGTGTCTGCAGGAATGTACTGGTGTTTGAACTGTTATGCAAAACAAATGGACTCACAGACAAACTGGGGAATATGACATAACGTACACAGAAGGTGATAGGGTAACAAAATACACACACAGTGAACAGAGAAGCCCAGAGGCTAAGGAACTGGGTATCTCCCTTGTATTAGAACTGCTCAGATGTAAAAAGCAAGATGTTGTGTTTTAATACATAGAGAACCCGAAATGCTGTTGCTAAGGGCAACAGCAAAACCCTAAAGGGTTACCAACGGGTGTGGCAGTAAACTCCTTGGTCAGAGATGGAATGATAGACACAAGGAGAGCCTCCACAATCCTTATTCTCACTTGCAGTGCACAGGTTTAAGCTTACTGCCACTAAACTGACCCCTGACACCTAGCACAGTGAGACAGGATTAGACAGGCAAGTGTTAGAATACAGCCGCAAACTTGCTAAGTTCACAGAGTAATAACAGAACCCCAGCAAGCTAAACGACTGACTCCAGTCTTACTGCTAGGTCTGGATTGGCAGAGTGTAATACCAAATCCCCAGGCCTATTTGCAGTAAGCAACAAACAAATACAAAGCTACACAGTACTGGCTAACTTTCATGAACTGACTAACCAACAGAGATTCAGCAGCATCTGCTTACCCTGAAAAGAGGCCTTATAAAGCAGGTGCTGTCCACGCCCCACTCAGACCTCACAGACTGTGAGCACAAAAACCAGCACCGGATCCCCTGCCGTGCACAGAGCCTATAACCACTGCACAGCAAAAGACCCGAACCGGAGTATCAGCTGCGCTCAGGTTACTCCACTAGCACTTGTCTCCCGGTTGCCATGACGACGTGGCAGCACAGGGCAGGAGACCCTAACAGTACCCCCCCTCTGACGAGGGGTCAAAGAACCCCTACCACCGGGTTTATCGGGGAACTGCGAGAAGAAAGAGCGTATCAGTCTGGGGGCATGAAGATCACAACTGCGCACCCACGACCGCTCCTCCGGGCCATACCCCTTCCAGTGCACCAAAAATGACAGCCGACCCCGAACCACCTTGGAGTCAAGAATCCTTTCAACAACAAACTCCCTCTGGCCACGTATCAGAAGAGGGGAAGGTCTTCCACTGGAAGAAGGATTACTAATCGCCCGTTTTAAAAGGGAACAATGAAATGTTTTATTGATACCCAAAGAACGGGGCAGATCTAACTGAAATGCCACCGGATTGATAACCCTGGTGATCTTATAAGGGCCGATGAACCGGGGCCCTAACTTATGAGATGGCTGTCTCAACTTCAAATTCTTGGTAGACAACCAGACGAAGTCTCCTAATTTGAAGCTGCAGGGTCTTTTCCGCTTATCAAAAACCCTTTTGGTCACTAATGACACAGATACAAGGGCTTTCTTCACTTTCCGCCAAATACCTCTAAGGACCGAAACCACAGAGGAACCACCAGGCGTGGAGTCCAGGGGGTCAAAAGAATTGGCCTTAGGATGATGCCCATACACACAAAGGAAGGGAGAGATCCCTGTAGCAGAGTGAGCCGCGTTGTTATAGGCAAACTCCGCCATGGACAGATGAGCAACCCAGTCAGTCTGACACTTGGAGACATAACACCTGAGGAACTGCTCCAAGGACTGGTTCACCCTTTCAGTCTGCCCATTAGACTGCGGATGGTAGCCTGACGACAAGCTGACAGAAATCTGGAGATCGGAACAAAATGCCCTCCAGAATTTGGCCACAAACTGGGATCCGCGGTCAGAGACCACATCAAGTGGCAACCCGTGGAGACGCACAACATGCAGCATAAATAATTCAGACAGGCGTCTGGCTGATGGCAGCCCAACCAGTGGAACGAAGTGCGCCATCTTCGAAAACCTGTCAACGACAAACCAGATGGCTGTCATCCCCGAGGATTTGGACAAGTCCACCACAAAATCCATTGAAATGTGGGTCCATGGCTTAGATGGGATAGAGAGTGGATGTAATGGGCCAACAGGAACCCCTCTAGGAGTCTTATTTCGGGCACAGATGTCACATGCCCGAACCCACTGATCCACATCCTTAGCCACCGAGGGCCACCACACCGCCCTAGATAGCAACTCCCGAGTTCTGGCAATACCCGGGTGACCTGCCGACTTCTTGGCATGGAATTCCAGGAACACTCGCTGTCTTAACCTAGGAGGCACAAACAAAAGACCTACCGGAAGGTCTGGAGGAGCCTGCTCCTGTGCTCTAAGGACTAATGATAAGAGGTCCTGGGTAATGCCCACTTTAATACATGATGGGGAAACAATGGGCAACGGCTCCTCGGTGGTCTCCTGGATTGGAGCAAAACTCCGCGAGAGCGCATCAGCCTTGATGTTTTTTGACCCAGGGCGATATGTTATCAAAAAATTAAAGCGAGCAAAAAACAAAGCCCATCGTGCCTGCCTGGCATTGAGACGCTTCGCTGACTCTAAATATGCCAGATTCTTATGGTCAGTGAGAATTGAGACCACAAACTTAGCCCCCTCAAGCCAGTGTCTCCACTCCTCGAGTGCATCCTTAATAGCCAACAATTCCCGGTTACCCACGTCATAATTCATCTCGGCAGGCGAAAATTTACGGGAAAAGTAAGCACAGGGATGAAGGCGATTATCAGACACTCCCATCTGAGAAAGCACTGCCCCAATACCCATCTCAGAGGCATCCACCTCCACCACAAAAGGACGCTCTGGATCTGGGTGTCGCAGCACCTTGGCCGAAACAAATGCCCTTTTGAGACGGGCAAAAGCCGCTTTAGCCTCACAAGACCAGTGAGCAACATCCGCCCCTTTCTTAGTGAGTGCCACCAAGGGCGCCACTATAGACGAAAATCCACCGATAAATCGTCTATAAAAATTCGCAAAGCCCAGGAAACGCTGAAGCGCCTTCAAACTAGTGGGCTGCACCCAATCCAGGACTGCCTGTACCTTGGAACCCTCCATTTGGAAACCTTCTGGGGAGATAATATATCCTAGAAATGCGATTTGCTGAACTTCAAATTCGCACTTCTCCAGCTTCGCCCCAAGCCGGTGGTCTCTGAGTTTCTGGAGGACTAAGCGTACATGCTTCCGATGTTCCTCCAGGGAATGGGAGAAGATTAGGATGTCATCTAAGTATACAACTAAGAATCTATCCAAATATTCCCTGAGCACATCATTCATGAAATCCTGGAAGACTGCCGGGGCATTACAGAGCCCAAAAGGCATCACCAAATATTCATAATGCCCTGAGTGGGTATTAAAGGCAGTCTTCCATTCATCCCCCTCTCTTATTCGGATTAGATTGTACGCACCGCGTAGGTCAATCTTAGAAAAAATGGTGGCAGTACGAAGCTGGTCAAACAAGACCGAAATGAGAGGCAGTGGGTATGAGTTTTTAATCGTGATACGGTTCAATTCCCTGAAGTCGATGCAGGGTCGCAACGAACCGTCCTTTTTACCCACGAAGAAGAACCCCGACCCAACTGGAGACTGTGAAGGTCTGATAAATCCCTTAGCCAAGTTCTCCTGAATGTACTCTGCCATAGCCTGAGTCTCAGGACGTGACAGGGAGTACAACCTGCTCTTGGGAAGCTTAGCATTTGGCAACAAATCAATGGCACAGTCATAGGGGCGATGGGGAGGTAGTACCTCTGCAACTTTTTTGGAGAACACGTCCGCAAAATCTGCATAACACCCTGGCAATCCTGGCAAACTTAGCTGCGAGAGCCTGACTGGAAGGCTCAAGCAACTCCTGAAACAATCAGTACCCCAACTAAGAATCTCCCCAGAGACCCAGTCAAATTGAGGATTGTGGGCCCTTAACCAGGGTAACCCCAACACCAATGGGGCAAAAGTACAGACAGTCACATAAAAGGACAATTTTTCAGAGTGTGTGGCTCCAATAAACAAAGAAATCTGGCTAGTGCAAGAGGTAATTTTACCTTGGGATAATGGTTCCCCGTTTAACCCACAAATCTCAATTTCCGATGCCAAGGGTACTAAGGGAACAGAGTGTTTTAGGGCGAATTGGCGGTCCATAAAAACCCCGTCGGCCCCACTGTCCACAAAGGCCTCAGTCTTGACAGTTTGACCGAGGATCTTCAAGGTCACCGGAATGATAAAAGTCTTCTTGGGAAATTCTGACTTCTGGCCTGACAGGATATTTCCCATCACCCTCAGGCCCTGAAGTTTTCCGGCTTTTCTGGGCATGATACTACCACATGACCTTTATTCCCACAGTACAAACACAACCCCTGCTGTCTCCTCCGCGTCTTCTCACGCGAGGAGAGGCGGGTAGCCCCAATCTGCATAGGCTCCTCAGAAAATTCCTCAGAGTCTGAGGTTCCCTTGGGAAGGAAGGAAATCTCAGTCTCCCTTTCAAGCCTACGCTCTCTCAGCCGTCTATCCACCCGGATGGATAACTGCATGAGCTGATCCAAGCTATCAGGCAAGGGATATTGTACCAGTTGGTCCTTTATCTGGTTAGAAAGACCTCTTCGGTACTGGTGTCTCAGGGCTGGGTCATTCCACTGGGTATCATGGGCCAACCTCCGAAACTCCGTACAGTAAACCTCAACTGGCCTTCGCCCTTGCTTAAGGATCGAAATCTGAGCCTCGGCTGAGGCCGTCTTGTCAGGGTCATCATACAACATGCCCAGTGCCGTAAAAAAAGCATCAACACTTTTAAGCGACGGACAGTCAGGCTGCAACCCATATGCCCAGACCTGTGGGTCTCCTTGTAGCAAGGAAATCACTATGCCCACCCGCTGAATCTCCGACCCAGAAGACTGAGGCCTAAGCCGGAAGTATAGCTTGCAGCTCTCCTTGAAACAAAAGAACTGCGAGCGATCTCCAGAAAAACGATCCGGGAGATTTACTTTCGGCTCCTTAACCCCTGCAGGTGCTGCTGCTGCGGGAGCTCCGCCAGCAGCCTGGGAAATGTGCATTTTAATGGACAAATCATTAAATTGCCGAGTCAGGACCTGCACCTGATCGACCACCTGTTGCAACGTATTTTGAGGGGTATGCTCCATATTCCCACAAAATTTCAACAGGAGTATTAGGCTGCTGAATATGTTATGCACACCAGTGCCTGCAGGAAAGTACTAGTGTCAGAACTGTTATGCACTCCAGTGTCTGCAGGAATGTACTGGTGTTTGAACTGTTTTGCAAAACAAATGGACTCACAGACAAACTGGGGAATATGACATAACGTACACAGAAGGTGATAGGGTAACAAAATACACACACAGTGAACAGAGAAGCCCAGAGGCTAAGGAACTGGGTATCTCCCTTGTATTAGAACTGCTCAGATGTAAAAAGCAAGATGTTGTGTTTTAATACATAGAGAACCCGAAATGCTGTTGCTAAGGGCAACAGCAAAACCCTAAAGGGTTACCAACGGGTGTGGCAGTAAACTCCTTGGTCAGAGATGGAATGATAGACACAAGGAGAGCCTCCACAATCCTGATTCTCACTTGCAGTGCACAGGTTTAAGCTTACTGCCACTAAACTGACCCCTGACACCTAGCACAGTGAGACAGGATTAGAAAGGCAAGTGTTAGAATACAGCCGCAAACTTGCTAAGTTCACAGAGTAATAACAGAACCCCAGCAAGCTAAACGACTGACTCCAGTCTTACTGCTAGGTCTGGATTGGCAGAGTGTAATACCAAATCCCCAGGCCTATTTGCAGTAAGCAACAAACAAATACAAAGCTACACAGTACTGGCTAACTTTCATGAACTGACTAACCAACAGAGATTCAGCAGCATCTGCTTACCCTGAAAAGAGGCCTTATAAAGCAGGTGCTGTCCACGCCCCACTCAGACCTCACAGACTGTGAGCACAAAAACCAGCACCGGATCCCCTGCCGTGCACAGAGCCTATAACCACTGCACAGCAAAAGACCCGAACCGGAGTATCAGCTGCGCTCAGGTTACTCCACTAGCACTTGTCTCCCGGTTGCCATGACGACGTGGCAGCACAGGGCAGGAGACCCTAACAACACCTTAGTATGATTTCCGGCTTTTCCAATACACTTTACATGATTTCCGGCTTTTCCAATACACTTTACATGATTTCCGGATTTTCCAATGCACTTTACTATGATTTCCGGCTTTTCCAATACACTATACATGATTTCCGGCTTTTCCAATACACTTTACTATGATTTCCGGCTTTTCCAATACACTTTACATGATTTTCGGATTTTCCAATACACTTTACTATGATTTCTGGCTTTTCCAATACACTTTACTATGATTTCCATGTTTTCCAATACACTTTTCATGATTTCTGGCTTTTCCAATACACTTTACTATGATTTCCGGCTTTTTCAATACACTTTACATGATTTCCATCTTTTACAATACACTTTACATGATTTCTGGCATTTCCAATGCACTTTACTATGATTTCTGGTTTTTCCAATACACTATACATGATTTCCGTCTGTTCCAATACACTTTACTATGATTTCCGGCTTTTCCAATACACTTTACTATGATTTCCGGCTTTTCCAATACACTATACATGATTTCCGGCTTTTCCAATACACTTTACTATGATTTCTGGCTTTTCCAATACACTTTACATGATTTCCGGCTTTTCCAATAGTCTTTACATGATTTCTGGCTTTTCCAATGCACTTTACTATGATTTCCGGCTTTTCCAATACACTTTACATGATTTCCGGCATTTCCAATGCACTTTACTATGATTTCTGTCTTTTTCAATACACTATACATGATTTCCGGCTTTTCCAATACACTTTACTATGATTTCCGGCTTTTCCAATAACTATACATGATTTCCGGCTTTTCCAATACACTTTACTATGATTTCCGGCTTTTCCAATACACTTTACATGATTTCCGGCTTTTCCAATGCACTTTACTATGATTTCCGGCTTTTCCAATACACTTTACATGATTACAGGCTTTTCCAATACACTATACATGATTTTCGGCTTTTCCAATACACTTTACTATGATTTCCGGCTTTTCCAATACACTCTACATGATTTCTGGCTTTTCCAATACACTTTACTATGATTTACGGCTTTTCCAATACACTTTACATGATTTCCGGCTTTTCCAATACACTTTACTATGATTTCCGGCTTTTCCAATACACTATACATGATTTCCGGCTTGTCCAATAAACTTTACTATGATTTCCGGCTTTTCCAATACACTTTACATGATTTCAGGCTTTTCCAATACACTTTACATGATTTCTGGCTTTTTCAATGCACTTTACTTTGATTTCCGGCTTTTCCAATACACAATACATGATTTCTGGTTTTACCAATGCACTATACATGATTTCCGGTTTTTCCAATACACTATACATGATTTCCGGCTTTTCCAATACACCTTAGTATGATTTCCGGCTTTTCCAATACACTTTACATGATTTCCGGCTTTTCCAATACACTTTACATGATTTCCGGCTTTTCCAAAACACTTTACTATGATTTCCGGCTTTTCCAATACACTACAGTATACATGATTTCCGGCTTTTCCAATACACTTTACTATGATTTCCGGCTTTCCAATACACTATACATGATTTCCGGCATTTCCAATACACTTTACTATGATTTCCGGCTTTTCCATTACACTTTACATGATTTCCGGCTTTTCCAATACACTTTACTATGATTTCCGGCTTTTCCAATACACTTTACTAGTATTTACGGATTTTCCAATACACTACAGTATACATGATTTCCGTCTTTTCCAATACACTTTACTATGATTTCCGGCTTTTCCAATACACTTTACTATTATTTACGGATTTTCCAATACACTATAGTATATATGATTTCCGGCTTTTTCAATACACTTTACATGATTTCCGGCTTTTCCAATACACTTTACATGATTTCCAGGTTTTCCAATGCACTTTACTATGATTTCCGGCTTTTCCAATGCACTTTTCTATGATTTACGGCTTTTCCAATACACTTTACATGATTTACGGCTTTTCCAATGCACTATACATGATTTCCGGATTTTCAAATGCACTTTACTATGATTTCCGGCTTTTCCAATACACTTTACATGATTTCCGGCTTTTTTAATACACTATACATGATTTCCGGCTTTTCCAATACACTTTACTAAGATTTCCGGCTTTTCCAATACACTTTACATGATTTCCGGCTTTTCCAATACACTTTACTATGATTTCCGGGTTTCCAATACACTTTACTATTATTTACGGATTTTCCAATACACTACAGTATACATGATTTCCGGCTTTTCCAATACACTTTACTATGATTTCCGGCTTTTCCAATACACTTTACTATTATTTACGGATTTTCCAATATACTACAGTATACATGATTTCCGGCTTTTCCAATACACTTTACATGATTTCCAGCTTTTCCGATACACTTTACTATGATTTACGGCTTTTCCAATACACTATACATGATTTCCGGCTTTTCCAATACACCTTAGTATGATTTCCGGCTTTTCCAATACACTTTACATGATTTCCGGCTTTTCCAATACACTTTACATGATTTCCGGCTTTTCCAAAACACTTTACTATGATTTCCGGCTTTTCCAATACACTACAGTATACATGATTTCCGGCTTTTCCAATACACTTTACTATGATTTCCGGCTTTCCAATACACTATACATGATTTCCGGCATTTCCAATACACTTTACTATGATTTCCGGCTTTTCCATTACACTTTACATGATTTCCAGCTTTTCCAATACACTTTACTATGATTTCCGGCTTTTCCAATACACTTTACTAGTATTTACGGATTTTCCAATACACTACAGTATACATGATATCCGTCTTTTCCAATACACTTTACTATGATTTCCGGCTTTTCCAATACACTTTACTATTATTTACGGATTTTCCAATACACTATAGTATATATGATTTCCGGCTTTTTCAATACACTTTACATGATTTCCGGCTTTTCCAATACACTTTACATGATTTCCGGCTTTTCCAATACACTTTACATGATTTCCGGCTTTTCCAATGCACTTTACTATGATTTCCGGCTTTTCCAATGCACTTTTCTATGATTTACGGCTTTTCCAATACACTTTACATGATTTCCGGCTTTTCCAATGCACTATACATGATTTCCGGATTTTCAAATGCACTTTACTATGATTTCCGGCTTTTCCAATACACTTTACATGATTTCCGGCTTTTTTAATACACTATACATGATTTCCGGCTTTTCCAATACACTTTACTAAGATTTCCGGCTTTTCCAATACACTTTACATGATTTCCGGCTTTTCCAATACACTTTACATGATTTCCGGGTTTCCAATACACTTTACTGTTATTTACGGATTTTCCAATACACTACAGTATACATGATTTCCGGCTTTTCCAATACACTTTACTATGATTTCCGGCTTTTCCAATACACTTTACTATTATTTACGGATTTTCCAATACACTACAGTATACATGATTTCCGGCTTTTCCAATACACTTTACATGATTTCCGGCTTTTCCAATAAACTTTACTATGATTTCCGGCTTTTCCAATACACTTTACTATGATTTCCGGCTTTTGCAATAAACGTTACATGATTTCCGGCTTTTCCAATACGCTTTACTATGATTTCCGGCTTTTTCAATACACTTTACATGATTTCCGGCTTTTCCAATACACTTTACTATGATTTCCTGCTTTTCCAAAACACTTTACATGATTTCCGGCTTTTCCAATACACTTTACTATTATTTACAGATTTTCCAATACACTATAGAATACATGATTTCTGACTTTTCCAATACATTTTACTATGATTTCCGGCTTTTCCAATACACTTTACTATTATTTACGGATTTTCCAATACACTACAGTATACATGATTTCCGGCTGTTCCAATACACTTTACATGATTTCCGGCTGTTCCAATACACTTTACATGATTTCCGGCTTTTCCAATACACTATACATGATTTCCGGCTTTTCCAATACACTTTACATGATTTCCGGCTTTTCCAATGCACTATACATGATTTCCGGATTTTCCAATACACTTTACTATGATTTCCGGATTTTCCAATACACTTTACATGATTTCCGGCTTTTCCAATGCACTTTACTATGATTTCCGGTTTTTCCAATACACTATACATGATTTCCGGCTTTTCCAATACACTTTACTATGATTTCCGGCTTTTCCAATACACTTTACATGATTTCCGGCTTTCCAATACACTTTACTATGATTTCTGGCTTTTCCAATACACTTTACTATGATTTCCGTGCTTTCCAATACACTTTACATGATTTCTGGCTTTTCCAATACACTATACATGATTTTCGGCTTTTCCAATACACTTTACTAGGATTTCCGGCTTTTCCAATACACTTCACTATGATTTCCAGCTTTTCCAATACACTATACATGATTTCCGGCTTTTCCAATACACTTTACAATGATTTCCAGCTTTTCCAATACACTTTACTATGATTTCCGGCTTTTCCAATACACTATACATGATTTCCGGCTTTTCCAATACACTTTACTATTATTTACGGATTTTCCAATACACTACAGTATACATGATTTCCGGCATTTCCAATACATTTTACTATGATTTCCGGCTTTTCCAATACACATTTAACTATTATTTAGGGATTTTCCAATACACTACAGTATACATGATTTCCGGCTATTCCAATACACTTTACATGATTTCCGGCTTTTCCAATGCACTTTACTATGATTTCCGGCTTTTCCAATACACTGTACATGATTTCTGGCTTTTCCAATGCACTTTACTATGATTTCCGGCTTTTCCAATACACTTTACATGATTTCCGGCTTTTCCAATGCACTATACATGATTTCCGGATTTTCCAATGCACTTTACTATGATTTCCGGCTTTTCCAATACACTATACATGATTTCCGGCTTTTCCAATACACTTTACTATGATTTCCGGCTTTTCCAATACACTTTACATGATTTTCGGATTTTCCAATACACTTTACTATGATTTCTGGCTTTTCCAATACACTTTACATGATTTCCGGCTTTTCCAATACACTTTACTATGATTTCTGGTTTTTCCAATACACTATACATGATTTCCGTCTGTTCCAATACACTTTACTATGATTTCCGGCTTTTCCAATACACTTTACTATGATTTCCGGCTTTTCCAATACACTATACATGATTTCCGGCTTTTCCAATACACTTTACTATGATTTCTGGCTTTTCCAATACACTTTACATGATTTCCGGCTTTTCCAATAGTCTTTACATGATTTCTGGCTTTTCCAATGCACTTTACTATGATTTCCGGCTTTTCCAATACACTTTACATGATTTCCGGCTTTTCCAATGCACTTTACTATGATTTCTGTCTTTTTCAATACACTATACATGATTTCCGGCTTTTCCAATACACTTTACTATGATTTCCGGCTTTTCCAATAACTATACATGATTTCCGGCTTTTCCAATACACTTTACTATGATTTCCGGCTTTTCCAATACACTTTACATGATTTCCGGCTTTTCCAATGCACTTTACTATGATTTCCGGCTTTTCCAATACACTTTACATGATTACAGGCTTTTCCAATACACTATACATGATTTTCGGCTTTTCCAATACACTTTACTATGATTTCCGGCTTTTCCAATACACTCTACATGATTTCCGGATTTTCCAATACACTTTACATGATTTCTGGCTTTTCCAATACACTTTACTATGATTTACGGCTTTTCCAATACACTCTACATGATTTCCGGCTTTTCCAATACACTTTACTATGATTTCTGGCTTTTCCAATACACTATACATGATTTCCGGCTTTTCCAATACACTTTACTATGATTTCCGGCTTTTCCAATACACTTTACATGATTTCCGGCTTTTCCAATACACTTTACATGATTTCTGGCTTTCCAATGCACTTTACTTTGATTTCCGGCTTTTCCAATACACAATACATGATTTCTGGTTTTACCAATGCACTATACATGATTTCCGGTTTTTCCAATACACTATACATGATTTCCGGCTTTTCCAATACACCTTAGTATGATTTCCGGCTATTCCAATACACTTTACATGATTTCCGGCTTTTCCAATACACTTTACATGATTTCCGGCTTTTAAAATGCACTTTACTATAATTTCCGGCTTTTCCAATACACTATACATGATTTCCGGCTTTTCTAATGCACTTTACTATGATTTCCGGCTTTTCCAATACACTGTACATGATTTCTGGCTTTTCCAATGCACTTTACTATGATTTCCGGCTTTTCCAATACACTTTACATGATTTCCGGCTTTTCCAATGCACTATACATGATTTCCGGATTTTCCAATGCACTTTACTATGATTTCCGGATTTTACAATACACTTTACATGATTTACGGCTTTTCCAATACACTTTACATGATTTCCAGCTTTTCCAAAGCAATTTACTATGATTTCCGGCTTTTCCAATACACTGTACATGATTTCCGGCTTTTCCAATACACTTTACTATGATTTCCGGCTTTTCCAATACACTTTACATGATTTCCGGATTTTCCAATACATTTTACTATGATTTCTGGCTTTTCCAATACACTTTACGCTGATTTCCATGTTTTCCAATACACTTTACATGATTTCTGGCTTTTCCAATACACTTTACTATGATTTCTGGCTTTTCCAATACACTTTACATGATTTCCAGCGTTTACAATACACTTTACCTGATTTCTGGCTTTTCCAATGCACTTTACTATGATTTCTGGCTTTTCCAATACACTATACATGATTTCCGTCTGTTCCAATACACTTTACTATGATTTCCAGCTTTTCCAATACACTTTACTATGATTTACGGCTTTTCCAATACACTATACATGATTTCCGGCTTTTCCAATACACTTTACTATGATTTCCGGCTTTTCCAATACACTTTACATGATTTCCGGCTTTTCCAATACACTTTACATGATTTCCGGCTTTTCCAATACACTTTACATGATTTCCAGCTTTTCCAAAGCAATTTACTATGATTTCCGGCTTTTCCAATACACTGTACATGATTTCCAGCTTTTCCAATACACTTTACTATGATTTCCGGCTTTTCCAATACACTTTACATGATTTCTGGATTTTCTAATACACTTTACTATGATTTCTGGCTTTTCCAATACACTTTACTATGATTTCCATGTTTTCCAATACACTTTACATGATTTCTGGCTTTTCCAATACACTTTACTATGATTTCTGGCTTTTCCAATACACTTTACATGATTTCCAGCGTTTACAATACACTTTACCTGATTTCTGGCTTTTCCAATGCACTTTACTATGATTTCTGGCTTTTCCAATACACTTTACATGATTTCCGGCTTTTCCAATAGTCTTTACATGATTTCTGGCTTTTCCAATGCACTTTACATGATTTCCGGCTTTTCCAATGCACTTTACTATGATTTCTGTCTTTTGCAATACACTATACATGATTTCCGGCTTTTCCAATACACTTTACTATGATTTCCGGCTTTTCCAATAACTATACATGATTTCCGGCTTTTCCAATACACTGTACATGATTTCCGGCTTTTCCAATACACTTTACTATGATTTCCGGCTTTTCCAATACACTTTACATGATTTCCGGATTTTCCAATACATTTTACTATGATTTCTGGCTTTTCCAATACACTTTACGCTGATTTCCATGTTTTCCAATACACTTTACATGATTTCTGGCTTTTCCAATACACTTTACTATGATTTCTGGCTTTTCCAATACACTTTACATGATTTCCAGCGTTTACAATACACTTTACCTGATTTCTGGCTTTTCCAATGCACTTTACTATGATTTCTGGCTTTTCCAATACACTATACATGATTTCCGTCTGTTCCAATACACTTTACTATGATTTCCAGCTTTTCCAATACACTTTACTATGATTTACGGCTTTTCCAATACACTATACATGATTTCCGGCTTTTCCAATACACTTTACTATGATTTCCGGCTTTTCCAATACACTTTACATGATTTCCGGCTTTTCCAATACACTTTACATGATTTCCGGCTTTTCCAATACACTTTACATGATTTCCAGCTTTTCCAAAGCAATTTACTATGATTTCCGGCTTTTCCAATACACTGTACATGATTTCCAGCTTTTCCAATACACTTTACTATGATTTCCGGCTTTTCCAATACACTTTACATGATTTCTGGATTTTCCAATACACTTTACTATGATTTCTGGCTTTTCCTATACACTTTACTATGATTTCCATGTTTTCCAATACACTTTACATGATTTCTGGCTTTTCCAATACACTTTACTATGATTTCTGGCTTTTCCAATACACTTTACATGATTTCCAGCGTTTACAATACACTTTACCTGATTTCTGGCTTTTCCAATGCACTTTACTATGATTTCTGGCTTTTCCAATACACTTTACATGATTTCCGGCTTTTCCAATAGTCTTTACATGATTTCTGGCTTTTCCAATGCACTTTACATGATTTCCGGCTTTTCCAATGCACTTTACTATGATTTCTGTCTTTTGCAATACACTATACATGATTTCCGGCTTTTCCAATACACTTTACTATGATTTCCGGCTTTTCCAATAACTATACATGATTTCCGGCTTTTCCAATACACTTTACATGATTTCCGGCTTTTCCAATACACTTTACATGATTTCCAGGTTTTCCAATGCACTTTACTATGATTTCCGGCTTTTCCAATGCACTTTTCTATGATTTACGGCTTTTCCAATACACTTTACATGATTTCCGGCTTTTCCAATGCACTATACATGATTTCCGGATTTTCAAATGCACTTTACTATGATTTCCGGCTTTTCCAATACACTTTACATGATTTCCGGCTTTTTTAATACACTATACATGATTTCCGGCTTTTCCAATACACTTTACTAAGATTTCCGGCTTTTCCAATACACTTTACATGATTTCCGGCTTTTCCAATACACTTTACTATGATTTCCGGGTTTCCAATACACTTTACTATTATTTACGGATTTTCCAATACACTACAGTGTACATGATTTCCGGCTTTTCCAATACACTTTACTATGATTTCCGGCTTTTCCAATACACTTTACTATTATTTACGGATTTTCCAATACACTACAGTATACATGATTTCCGGCTTTTCCAATACACTTTACATGATTTCCGGCTTTTCCAATAAACTTTACTATGATTTCCGGCTTTTCCAATACACTTTACTATGATTTCCGGCTTTTGCAATAAACGTTACATGATTTCCGGCTTTTCCAATACGCTTTACTATGATTTCCGGCTTTTCCAATACACTTTACATGATTTCCGGCTTTTCCAATACACTTTACATGATTTCCTGCTTTTCCAATACACTTTACATGATTTCCGGCTTTTCCAATACACTTTACTATTATTTACGGATTTTCCAATACACTACAGTATACATGATTTCCGGCTGTTCCAATACACTTTACATGATTTCCGGCTGTTCCAATACACTTTACATGATTTCCGGCTTTTCCAATACACTATACATGATTTCCGGCTTTTCCAATACACTATACATGATTTCCGGCTTTTCCAATAAACTTTACTATGATTTCCGGCTTTTCCAATACACTTTACATGATTTCAGGCTTTTCCAATACACTTTACGTGATTTCTGGCTTTTTCAATGCACTTTACTTTGATTTCCGGCTTTTCCAATACAAAATACATGATTTCTGGTTTTTCCAATGCACTATACATGATTTCCGGTTTTTCCAATACACTATACATGATTTCCGGCTTTTCCAATACACCTTAGTATGATTTCCGGCTTTTCCAATACACTTTACATGATTTCCGGCTTTTCCAATACACTTTACATGATTTCCGGCTTTTCCAAAACACTTTACTATGATTTCCGGCTTTTCCAATAACTATACATGATTTCCGGCTTTTCCAATACACTTTACTATGATTTCCGGCTTTTCCAATACACTTTACATGATTTCCGGCTTTTCCAATGCACTTTACTATGATTTCCGGCTTTTCCAATACACTTTACATGATTACAGGCTTTTCCAATACACTATACATGATTTTCGGCTTTTCCAATACACTTTACTATGATTTCCGGCTTTTCCAATACACTCTACATGATTTCCGGATTTTCCAATACACTTTACATGATTTCTGGCTTTTCCAATACACTTTACTATGATTTACGGCTTTTCCAATACACTCTACATGATTTCCGGCTTTTCCAATACACTTTACTATGATTTCTGGCTTTTCCAATACACTATACATGATTTCCGGCTTTTCCAATACACTTTACTATGATTTCCGGCTTTTCCAATACACTTTACATGATTTCCGGCTTTTCCAATACACTTTACATGATTTCTGGCTTTTCCAATGCACTTTACTTTGATTTCCGGCTTTTCCAATACACAATACATGATTTCTGGTTTTACCAATGCACTATACATGATTTCCGGTTTTTCCAATACACTATACATGATTTCCGGCTTTTCCAATACACCTTAGTATGATTTCCGGCTATTCCAATACACTTTACATGATTTCCGGCTTTTCCAATACACTTTACATGATTTCCGGCTTTTAAAATGCACTTTACTATAATTTCCGGCTTTTCCAATACACTATACATGATTTCCGGCTTTTCTAATGCACTTTACTATGATTTCCGGCTTTTCCAATACACTGTACATGATTTCTGGCTTTTCCAATGCACTTTACTATGATTTCCGGCTTTTCCAATACACTTTACATGATTTCCGGCTTTTCCAATGCACTATACATGATTTCCGGATTTTCCAATGCACTTTACTATGATTTCCGGATTTTACAATACACTTTACATGATTTACGGCTTTTCCAATACACTTTACATGATTTCCAGCTTTTCCAAAGCAATTTACTATGATTTCCGGCTTTTCCAATACACTGTACATGATTTCCGGCTTTTCCAATACACTTTACTATGATTTCCGGCTTTTCCAATACACTTTACATGATTTCCGGATTTTCCAATACATTTTACTATGATTTCTGGCTTTTCCAATACACTTTACGCTGATTTCCATGTTTTCCAATACACTTTACATGATTTCTGGCTTTTCCAATACACTTTACTATGATTTCTGGCTTTTCCAATACACTTTACATGATTTCCAGCGTTTACAATACACTTTACCTGATTTCTGGCTTTTCCAATGCACTTTACTATGATTTCTGGCTTTTCCAATACACTATACATGATTTCCGTCTGTTCCAATACACTTTACTATGATTTCCAGCTTTTCCAATACACTTTACTATGATTTACGGCTTTTCCAATACACTATACATGATTTCCGGCTTTTCCAATACACTTTACATGATTTCCGGCTTTTCCAATACACTTTACATGATTTCCAGCTTTTCCAAAGCAATTTACTATGATTTCCGGCTTTTCCAATACACTGTACATGATTTCCAGCTTTTCCAATACACTTTACTATGATTTCCGGCTTTTCCAATACACTTTACATGATTTCTGGATTTTCCAATACACTTTACTATGATTTCTGGCTTTTCCAATACACTTTACTATGATTTCCATGTTTTCCAATACACTTTACATGATTTCTGGCTTTTCCAATACACTTTACTATGATTTCTGGCTTTTCCAATACACTTTACATGATTTCCAGCGTTTACAATACACTTTACCTGATTTCTGGCTTTTCCAATGCACTTTACTATGATTTCTGGCTTTTCCAATACACTTTACATGATTTCCGGCTTTTCCAATAGTCTTTACATGATTTCTGGCTTTTCCAATGCACTTTACATGATTTCCGGCTTTTCCAATGCACTTTACTATGATTTCTGTCTTTTGCAATACACTATACATGATTTCCGGCTTTTCCAATACACTTTACTATGATTTCCGGCTTTTCCAATAACTATACATGATTTCCGGCTTTTCCAATACACTTTACATGATTTCCGGCTTTTCCAATACACTTTACATGATTTCCAGGTTTTCCAATGCACTTTACTATGATTTCCGGCTTTTCCAATGCACTTTTCTATGATTTACGGCTTTTCCAATACACTTTACATGATTTCCGGCTTTTCCAATGCACTATACATGATTTCCGGATTTTCAAATGCACTTTACTATGATTTCCGGCTTTTCCAATACACTTTACATGATTTCCGGCTTTTTTAATACACTATACATGATTTCCGGCTTTTCCAATACACTTTACTAAGATTTCCGGCTTTTCCAATACACTTTACATGATTTCCGGCTTTTCCAATACACTTTACTATGATTTCCGGGTTTCCAATACACTTTACTATTATTTACGGATTTTCCAATACACTACAGTATACATGATTTCCGGCTTTTCCAATACACTTTACTATGATTTCCGGCTTTTCCAATACACTTTACTATTATTTACGGATTTTCCAATACACTACAGTATACATGATTTCCGGCTTTTCCAATACACTTTACATGATTTCCGGCTTTTCCAATAAACTTTACTATGATTTCCGGCTTTTCCAATACACTTTACTATGATTTCCGGCTTTTGCAATAAACGTTACATGATTTCCGGCTTTTCCAATACGCTTTACTATGATTTCCGGCTTTTCCAATACACTTTACATGATTTCCGGCTTTTCCAATACACTTTACATGATTTCCTGCTTTTCCAATACACTTTACATGATTTCCGGCTTTTCCAATACACTTTACTATTATTTACGGATTTTCCAATACACTACAGTATACATGATTTCCGGCTGTTCCAATACACTTTACATGATTTCCGGCTGTTCCAATACACTTTACATGATTTCCGGCTTTTCCAATACACTATACATGATTTCCGGCTTTTCCAATACACTATACATGATTTCCGGCTTTTCCAATACACTATACATGATTTCCGGCTTTTCCAATAAACTTTACTATGATTTCCGGCTTTTCCAATACACTTTACATGATTTCAGGCTTTTCCAATACACTTTACGTGATTTCTGGCTTTTTCAATGCACTTTGCTTTGATTTCCGGCTTTTCCAATACAAAATACATGATTTCTGGTTTTTCCAATGCACTATACATGATTTCCGGTTTTTCCAATACACTATACATGATTTCCGGCTTTTCCAATACACCTTAGTATGATTTCCGGCTTTTCCAATACACTTTACATGATTTCCGGCTTTTCCAATACACTTTACATGATTTCCGGCTTTTCCAAAACACTTTACTATGATTTCCGGCTTTTCCAATAACTATACATGATTTCCGGCTTTTCCAATACACTTTACTATGATTTCCGGCTTTTCCAATACACTTTACATGATTTCCGGCTTTTCCAATGCACTTTACTATGATTTCCGGCTTTTCCAATACACTTTACATGATTACAGGCTTTTCCAATACACTATACATGATTTTCGGCTTTTCCAATACACTTTACTATGATTTCCGGCTTTTCCAATACACTCTACATGATTTCCGGATTTTCCAATACACTTTACATGATTTCTGGCTTTTCCAATACACTTTACTATGATTTACGGCTTTTCCAATACACTCTACATGATTTCCGGCTTTTCCAATACACTTTACTATGATTTCTGGCTTTTCCAATACACTATACATGATTTCCGGCTTTTCCAATACACTTTACTATGATTTCCGGCTTTTCCAATACACTTTACATGATTTCCGGCTTTTCCAATACACTTTACATGATTTCTGGCTTTTCCAATGCACTTTACTTTGATTTCCGGCTTTTCCAATACACAATACATGATTTCTGGTTTTACCAATGCACTATACATGATTTCCGGTTTTTCCAATGCACTATACATGATTTCCGGTTTTTCCAATACACTATACATGATTTCCGGCTTTTCCAATACACCTTAGTATGATTTCCGGCTATTCCAATACACTGTACATGATTTCCGGCTTTTCCAATACACTTTACATGATTTCCGGCTTTTAAAATGCACTTTACTATAATTTCCGGCTTTTCCAATACACTATACATGATTTCCGGCTTTTCTAATGCACTTTACTATGATTTCCGGCTTTTCCAATACACTGTACATGATTTCTGGCTTTTCCAATGCACTTTACTATGATTTCCGGCTTTTCCAATACACTTTACATGATTTCCGGCTTTTCCAATGCACTATACATGATTTCCGGATTTTCCAATGCACTTTACTATGATTTCCGGATTTTACAATACACTTTACATGATTTACGGCTTTTCCAATACACTTTACATGATTTCCAGCTTTTCCAAAGCAATTTACTATGATTTCCGGCTTTTCCAATACACTGTACATGATTTCCGGCTTTTCCAATACACTTTACTATGATTTCCGGCTTTTCCAATACACTTTACATGATTTCCGGATTTTCCAATACATTTTACTATGATTTCTGGCTTTTCCAATACACTTTACGCTGATTTCCATGTTTTCCAATACACTTTACATGATTTCTGGCTTTTCCAATACACTTTACTATGATTTCTGGCTTTTCCAATACACTTTACATGATTTCCAGCGTTTACAATACACTTTACCTGATTTCTGGCTTTTCCAATGCACTTTACTATGATTTCTGGCTTTTCCAATACACTATACATGATTTCCGTCTGTTCCAATACACTTTACTATGATTTCCAGCTTTTCCAATACACTTTACTATGATTTACGGCTTTTCCAATACACTATACATGATTTCCGGCTTTTCCAATACACTTTACTATGATTTCCGGCTTTTCCAATACACTTTACATGATTTCCGGCTTTTCCAATACACTTTACATGATTTCCGGCTTTTCCAATACACTTTACATGATTTCCAGCTTTTCCAAAGCAATTTACTATGATTTCCGGCTTTTCCAATACACTGTACATGATTTCCAGCTTTTCCAATACACTTTACTATGATTTCCGGCTTTTCCAATACACTTTACATGATTTCTGGATTTTCCAATACACTTTACTATGATTTCTGGCTTTTCCAATACACTTTACTATGATTTCCATGTTTTCCAATACACTTTACATGATTTCTGGCTTTTCCAATACACTTTACTATGATTTCTGGCTTTTCCAATACACTTTACATGATTTCCAGCGTTTACAATACACTTTACCTGATTTCTGGCTTTTCCAATGCACTTTACTATGATTTCTGGCTTTTCCAATACACTTTACATGATTTCCGGCTTTTCCAATAGTCTTTACATGATTTCTGGCTTTTCCAATGCACTTTACATGATTTCCGGCTTTTCCAATGCACTTTACTATGATTTCTGTCTTTTGCAATACACTATACATGATTTCCGGCTTTTCCAATACACTTTACTATGATTTCCGGCTTTTCCAATAACTATACATGATTTCCGGCTTTTCCAATACACTTTACATGATTTCCGGCTTTTCCAATACACTTTACATGATTTCCAGGTTTTCCAATGCACTTTACTATGATTTCCGGCTTTTCCAATGCACTTTTCTATGATTTACGGCTTTTCCAATACACTTTACATGATTTCCGGCGTTTCCAATGCACTATACATGATTTCCGGATTTTCAAATGCACTTTACTATGATTTCCGGCTTTTCCAATACACTTTACATGATTTCCGGCTTTTTTAATACACTATACATGATTTCCGGCTTTTCCAATACACTTTACTAAGATTTCCGGCTTTTCCAATACACTTTACATGATTTCCGGCTTTTCCAATACACTTTACTATGATTTCCGGGTTTCCAATACACTTTACTATTATTTACGGATTTTCCAATACACTACAGTATACATGATTTCCGGCTTTTCCAATACACTTTACTATGATTTCCGGCTTTTCCAATACACTTTACTATTATTTACGGATTTTCCAATACACTACAGTATACATGATTTCCGGCTTTTCCAATACACTTTACATGATTTCCGGCTTTTCCAATAAACTTTACTATGATTTCCGGCTTTTCCAATACACTTTACTATGATTTCCGGCTTTTGCAATAAACGTTACATGATTTCCGGCTTTTCCAATACGCTTTACTATGATTTCCGGCTTTTCCAATACACTTTACATGATTTCCGGCTTTTCCAATACACTTTACATGATTTCCTGCTTTTCCAATACACTTTACATGATTTCCGGCTTTTCCAATACACTTTACTATTATTTACAGATTTTCCAATACACTATAGTATACATGATTTCTGACTTTTTCCAATACATTTTACTATGATTTCCGGCTTTTCCAATACACTTTACTATTATTTACGGATTTTCCAATACACTACAGTATACATGATTTCCGGCTGTTCCAATACACTTTACATGATTTCCGGCTGTTCCAATACACTTTACATGATTTCCGGCTTTTCCAATACACTATACATGATTTCCGGCTTTTCCAATACACTATACATGATTTCCGGCTTTTCCAATACACTATACATGATTTCCGGCTTTTCCAATAAACTTTACTATGATTTCCGGCTTTTCCAATACACTTTACATGATTTCAGGCTTTTCCAATACACTTTACGTGATTTCTGGCTTTTTCAATGCACTTTACTTTGATTTCCGGCTTTTCCAATACAAAATACATGATTTCTGGTTTTTCCAATGCACTATACATGATTTCCGGTTTTTCCAATACACTATACATGATTTCCGGCTTTTCCAATACACCTTAGTATGATTTCCGGCTTTTCCAATACACTTTACATGATTTCCGGCTTTTCCAATACACTTTACATGATTTCCGGCTTTTCCAAAACACTTTACTATGATTTCCGGCTTTTCCAATACACTACAGTATACATGATTTCCGGCTTTTCCAATACACTTTACTATGATTTCCGGCTTTCCAATACACTATACATGATTTCCGGCATTTCCAATACACTTTACTATGATTTCCGGCTTTTCCATTACACTTTACATGATTTCCGGCTTTTCCAATACACTTTACTATGATTTCCGGCTTTTCCAATACACTTTACTAGTATTTACGGATTTTCCAATACACTACAGTATACATGATTTCCGTCTTTTCCAATACACTTTACTATGATTTCCGGCTTTTCCAATACACTTTACTATTATTTACGGATTTTCCAATACACTATAGTATATATGATTTCCGGCTTTTTCAATACACTTTACATGATTTCCGGCTTTTCCAATACACTTTACATGATTTCCGGCTTTTCCAATGCACTTTACTATGATTTCCGGCTTTTCCAATGCACTTTTCTATGATTTACGGCTTTTCCAATACACTTTACATGATTTCCGGCTTTTCCAATGCACTATACATGATTTCCGGATTTTCAAATGCACTTTACTATGATTTCCGGCTTTTCCAATACACTTTACATGATTTCCGGCTTTTTTAATACACTATACATGATTTCCGGCTTTTCCAATACACTTTACTAAGATTTCCGGCTTTTCCAATACACTTTACTATGATTTCCGGGTTTCCAATACACTTTACTATTATTTACGGATTTTCCAATACACTACAGTATACATGATTTCCGGCTTTTCCAATACACTTTACTATGATTTCCGGCTTTTCCAATACACTTTACTATTATTTACGGATTTTCCAATACACTACAGTATACATGATTTCCGGCTTTTCCAATACACTTTACATGATTTCCGGCTTTTCCAATAAACTTTACTATGATTTCCGGCTTTTCCAATACACTTTACTATGATTTCCGGCTTTTGCAATAAACGTTACATGATTTCCGGCTTTTCCAATACGCTTTACTATGATTTCCGGCTTTTCCAATACACTTTACATGATTTCCGGCTTTTCCAATACACTTTACTATGATTTCCTGCTTTTCCAATACACTTTACATGATTTCCGGCTTTTCCAATACACTTTACTATTATTTACAGATTTTCCAATACACTATAGTATACATGATTTCTGACTTTTCCAATACATTTTACTATGATTTCCGGCTTTTCCAATACACTTTACTATTATTTACGGATTTTCCAATACACTACAGTATACATGATTTCCGGCTGTTCCAATACACTTTACATGATTTCCGGCTGTTCCAATACACTTTACATGATTTCCGGCTTTTCCAATACACTATACATGATTTCCGGCTTTTCCAATACACTTTACATGATTTCCGGCTTTTCCAATGCACTATACATGATTTCCGGATTTTCCAATACACTTTACTATGATTTCCGGATTTTCCAATACACTTTACATGATTTCCGGCTTTTCCAATGCACTTTACTATGATTTCCGGTTTTTCCAATACACTATACATGTTTTCCGGCTTTTCCAATACACTTTACTATGATTTCCGGCTTTTCCAATACACTTTACATGATTTCCGGCTTTCCAATACACTTTACTATGATTTCTGGCTTTTCCAATACACTTTACTATGATTTCCGTGTTTTCCAATACACTTTACATGATTTCTGGCTTTTCCAATACACTATACATGATTTTCGGCTTTTCCAATACACTTTACTAGGATTTCCGGCTTTTCCAATACACTTCACTATGATTTCCGGCTTTTCCAATACACTATACATGATTTCCGGCTTTTCCAATACACTTTACAATGATTTCCAGCTTTTCCAATACACTTTACTATGATTTCCGGCTTTTCCATTACACTATACATGATTTCCGGCTTTTCCAATACACTTTACTATTATTTACGGATTTTCCAATACACTACAGTATACATGATTTCCGGCATTTCCAATACATTTTACTATGATTTCCGGCTTTTCCAATACACATTTAACTATTATTTAGGGATTTTCCAATACACTACAGTATACATGATTTCCGGCTATTCCAATACACTTTACATGATTTCCGGCTTTTCCAATGCACTTTACTATGATTTCCGGCTTTTCCAATACACTGTACATGATTTCTGGCTTTTCCAATGCACTTTACTATGATTTCCGGCTTTTCCAATACACTTTACATGATTTCCGGCTTTTCCAATGCACTATACATGATTTCCGGATTTTCCAATGCACTTTACTATGATTTCCGGCTTTTCCAATACACTATACATGATTTCCGGCTTTTCCAATACACTTTACTATGATTTCCGGCTTTTCCAATACACTTTACATGATTTTCGGATTTTCCAATACACTTTATTATGATTTCTGGCTTTTCCAATACACTTTACTATGATTTCCATGTTTTCCAATACACTTTACATGATTTCTGGCTTTTCCAATACACTTTACTATGATTTCCGGCTTTTCCAATACACTTTACTATGATTTCTGTTTTTTCCAATACACTATACATGATTTCCGTCTGTTCCAATACACTTTACTATGATTTCCGGCTTTTCCAATACACTTTACTATGATTTCCGGCTTTTCCAATACACTATACATGATTTCCGGCTTTTCCAATACACTTTACTATGATTTCTGGCTTTTCCAATACACTTTACATGATTTCCGGCTTTTCCAATAGTCTTTACATGATTTCTGGCTTTTCCAATGCACTTTACTATGATTTCCGGCTTTTCCAATACACTTTACATGATTTCCGGCTTTTCCAATGCACTTTACTATGATTTCTGTCTTTTTCAATACACTATACATGATTTCCGGCTTTTCCAATACACTTTACTATGATTTCCGGCTTTTCCAATAACTATACATGATTTCCGGCTTTTCCAATACACTTTACTATGATTTCCGGCTTTTCCAATACACTTTACATGATTTCCGGCTTTTCCAATGCACTTTACTATGATTTCCGGCTTTTCCAATACACTTTACATGATTACAGGCTTTTCCAATACACTATACATGATTTTCGGCTTTTCCAATACACTTTACTATGATTTCCGGCTTTTCCAATACACTCTACATGATTTCCGGATTTTCCAATACACTTTACATGATTTCTGGCTTTTCCAATACACTTTACTATGATTTTCGGCTTTTCCAATACACTCTACATGATTTCCGGCTTTTCCAATACACTTTACTATGATTTCTGGCTTTTCCAATACACTATACATGATTTCCGGCTTTTCCAATACACTTTACATGATTTCCGGCTTTCCAATACACTTTACATGATTTCTGGCTTTTCCAATGCACTTTACTTTGATTTCCGGCTTTTCCAATACACAATACATGATTTCTGGGTTTACCAATGCACTATACATGATTTCCGGTTTTTCCAATACACTATACATGATTTCCGGCTTTTCCAATACACCTTAGTATGATTTCCGGCTATTCCAATACACTTTACATGATTTCCGGCTTTTCCAATACACTTTACATGATTTCCGGCTTTTAAAATGCACTTTACTATAATTTCCGGCTTTTCCAATACACTATACATGATTTCCGGCTTTTCTAATGCACTTTACTATGATTTCCGGCTTTTCCAATACACTGTACATGATTTCTGGCTTTTCCAATGCACTTTACTATGATTTCCGGCTTTTCCAATACACTTTACATGATTTCCGGCTTTTCCAATGCACTATACATGATTTCCGGATTTTCCAATGCACTTTACTATGATTTCCGGATTTTACAATACACTTTACATGATTTACGGCTTTTCCAATACACTTTACATGATTTCCAGCTTTTCCAAAGCAATTTACTATGATTTCCGGCTTTTCCAATACACTGTACATGATTTCCGGCTTTTCCAATACACTTTACTATGATTTCCGGCTTTTCCAATACACTTTACATGATTTCCGGATTTTCCAATACATTTTACTATGATTTCTGGCTTTTCCAATACACTTTACGCTGATTTCCATGTTTTCCAATACACTTTACATGATTTCTGGCTTTTCCAATACACTTTACTATGATTTCTGGCTTTTCCAATACACTTTACATGATTTCCAGCGTTTACAATACACTTTACCTGATTTCTGGCTTTTTCAATGCACTTTACTATGATTTCTGGCTTTTCCAATACACTATACATGATTTCCGTCTGTTCCAATACACTTTACTATGATTTCCAGCTTTTCCAATACACTTTACTATGATTTACGGCTTTTCCAATACACTATACATGATTTCCGGCTTTTCCAATACACTTTACTATGATTTCTGGCTTTTCCAATACACTTTACATGATTTCCGGCTTTTCCAATACACTTTACATGATTTCCAGCTTTTCCAAAGCAATTTACTATGATTTCCGGCTTTTCCAATACACTGTACATGATTTCCAGCTTTTCCAATACACTTTACTATGATTTCCGGCTTTTCCAATACACTTTACATGATTTCTGGCTTTTCCAATACACTTTACTATGATTTCTGGCTTTTCCAATACACTTTACATGATTTCCAGCGTTTACAATACACTTTACCTGATTTCTGGCTTTTCCAATGCACTTTACTATGATTTCTGGCTTTTCCAATACACTTTACATGATTTCCGGCTTTTCCAATAGTCTTTACATGATTTCTGGCTTTTCCAATGCACTTTACATGATTTCCGGCTTTTCCAATGCACTTTACTATGATTTCTGTCTTTTGCAATACATTATACATGATTTCCGGCTTTTCCAATACACTTTACTATGATTTCCGGCTTTTCCAATAACTATACATGATTTCCGGCTTTTCCAATACACTTTACATGATTTCCGGCTTTTCCAATACACTTTACATGATTTCCGGCTTTTCCAATGCACTTTACTATGATTTCCGGCTTTTCCAATACACTTTACATGATTACCGGCTTTTCCAATACACTATACATGATTTTCGGCTTTTCCAATACACTTTACTATGATTTCCGGCTTTTCCAATACACTCTACATGATTTCCGGATTTTCCAATACACTTTACATGATTTCTGGCTTTTCCAATAGACTTTACTATGATTTACGGCTTTTCCAGTACACTTTACATGATTTCCGGCTTTTCCAATACACTTTACCATGATTTCCGGCTTTTCCAATACACTATACATGATTTCCGGCTTTTCCAATACACTTTACTATGATTTACGGCTTTTCCAATACACTTTACTATGATTTCCGGCTTTTCCAATATACTATACATGATTTCCGGCTTTTCCAATACACTTTACTATGATTTCCGGCTTTTCCAATACACTTTACATGATTTCCGGCTTTTCCAATACACTTTACATGATTTCTGGCTTTTCCAATACACTATACATGATTTCTGGTTTTACCAATGCACTATACATGATTTCCGGGTTTTCCAATACACTATACATGATTTCCGGCTTTTCCAATACACTTTAGTATGATTTCCGGCTTTTCCAATACACTTTACATGATTTCCAGCTTTTCCAATACACTTTACATGATTTCCGGCTTTTAAAATGCACTTTACTATAATTTCCGGCTTTTCCAATACACTATACATGATTTCCGGCTTTTCCAATGCACTTTACTATGATTTCCGGCTTTTCCAATACACTTTACATGATTTCCGGCTTTTCCTATGCACTATACATGATTTCCGGATTTTCCAATGTGTGACAGGATGGTACCGTACGGAAGCACTCGCCGCTTTCGTGTCCCGTCGACTGCGCACAGACTGGAAGGTCAAGCCGCACGAGGCCTGACCACATAGGGGATTCCCGCTTACCGTCAGTAACCGCCTGTTACTGACTCCACCCACTGCGCTGTGGGCGGGTTCTCGCTGCCACCACCAAACTCCTAACCTGCCGTGCCGTTTGGAACCACGGTTCTGCTCTGTATGTGCCGACGCACTGCCTTACCACAGCTGTGTGATGCTGACGAATCCCCACTAGCCACTTGCTAGGCCTCTACCGGTAGCTGACGGAAGGCGGAGCTTGGAGATGTTAGGTGGTTCCCTGGACAGCCGGAGGACGGGGCTAGGTTTGGCCTAACCCTGTTGGTCACAAGATGAAGCAGTCTTCTTGAGGCAATGATGTTTATTTGCTCAATAACCTTTAAAAAGGCTCCTCCCTATTGCTAGGGGCAACAGCATACAATCAGATGTTTTCAGCAGAATCAGATGGTATAATACACAATCCTATGGGCCAACTGCCCTCCTTTTATCCCTCTTCAAGACCCCTTACCACTGGGGGTAAGCCCGCCCTGTGGTGCACAACCAATCAATGTTTACCCATGAGCTGTGCATGCCTTGGTCTCATGCACAGCTTACATTGTCCCCTATGGACAGTGGGGAGTGGTCGGTCTCCTTTGACTCTCCCATCTTGGAGGATCAGGATACGCCCCGGTGCCGTTCAGTCTGGCTGGGGGAAGTTTTCCCTCCTAAATCTGACTTCCAGAAACCTGCCCGGGACCCAGCTCACTGCCTGCAGCCTGGATTTGGGCTCCTGAGCTGGGCAGCCTGGCTCCCCGGTCCAGGTTTCTAGGCCACTACGGGTGATCTCCATGGAGCTCCAAGAAACCACTCAGCTTGTGTCATAGCTGAGCTGCTTCTCTTTCTCCCTGTGCCCCTTGGAAGTGTGAGGCTGGATGGGAAAGCATTCCGTTTTTGGGGAAAAGGTCTGGGAGAATCCATCAGCCTGCACAGCCATGGATTCCCCCCTCCTGTGACACACAACCAAGTAAGTGCAATTTACCTTTAAATACATTACATTTAAATCACACTGTACATGTTATACATTTAAATACACTCTGAGCCTGCACAGGCTCCACATACCTAGGCACTGCAGTGCCTTACAACACACTGTACTTTCTATTATTTTTTACACAATGTCTGGTTTGTGGAATACTGTGTCCTAGTCCTGCAGCCTGGCTGCTAGGACCCTGTCTGTGCTGGCTCCCCTAGCCCTGCAGCCTGGCTGCTAGGGCTCTCTCAGTGCTGGAGGTATGGGGCTGGCTTCCCCCACCCTCCAGCCTGCCTGCCTGCCACTGGGGTCCAGGGAGCTGGCTCTCCCTGTCCCCCCAGTGTGGCACTAACTTTGTGGCCTCGCCGCACGCAGCGGCGCACCCCCCTGTACCGAAGCCCGGCGGCCCGGGACACTTGTCTCTGTTGCAGCGCTGAGGTGCCGGGAGCGTAGCTCCCGGACCCCAGCGCTCATCATCCTGCTCACCAGCCTAATTGCACCCACGCCGCTAGGGAGCCGGCTAGCCCGGTCCCCCATGAGCGGCGCCTGTGGTGGCCTCGCCGCGCAGGGGGCCGGCTAGCCCGGTCCCCTGTATGTGGCGCTGATCTCTGGTGTCTCGCCGCAGCGTCCGGCGGGGAGCCGGGCTGCGGCGTACCCCCCCTGCCGCCCAGCAGCCCGGGACGTTCGTCCCGGCTGCCGCGGCTGGCCACCCGTGATGGGCTGAGGCGCCGGGAGCAGAGCTCCCGGCCCCCAGCGGCGGCTCTCCATTCTCCCCGGCGCGCACACAGTTAGTGCGTCCGGGGCTGCACTGACCGCTGCCGGGAGCGGAGCTCCCGGACTCCGGCGGTCAGCGGCTCCTCTCTCCCCCGGCGCGCACACTGCTCAGCGCGCCGGGGCTGCCCTCACTGCCGTGGTCTCCGGAGAGGTCCGGGACCATGGCACACACATATAAAAATACATTTTTAAAAACATTTTTTAAACCTGGCGCCAAGCGCCCATTGTCCGGCATAATGGCGCCGGGCACTAGGGGTTAACCCCTTCAGTGCCGCGGCGGCCATTTTCCTCGTGGCTGGAGCCTCTCCGGCCACACAATGCACTTTACTATGATTTCCGGCTTTTCCAATACACTTTACAAGATTTCCGGCTTTTCCAGTGCACTTTACTATGATTTCCGGCTTTTCCAATACACTATACATGATTTCCGGCTTTTCCAATACACTTTACTATGATTTCTGGCTTTTCCAATACACTTTATTATGATTTCCAGCTTTTCCAATACACTTTACATGATTTCTGGCTTTTCCAATACACTTTACTATGATTTCCGGCTTTTCCAATACACTATACATGATTTCCGGCTTTTCCAATGCACTTTACTATGATTTCCAGCTTTTCCAATACACTTTACATGATTTCCATCTTTTCCAGTGCAATATACATGATTTCCGGATTTTTCAATGCACTTTACTATGATTTCCGGCTTTTCCAATAGACTTTACATGATTTCCGGCTTTTCCAATGCACTTTACTATGATTTCCGGCTTTTCCAATACACTCTACATGATTTCCGGCTTTTCCAATACACTTTACATGATTTCCGGCTTTTCCAATACACTTTACATGATTTCTGGCTTTTCCAATGCACTTTACTATGATTTCCGGCTTTTCCAATACACTTTACTATGATTTCCGGCTTTTCCAATACAGTATACATGATTTCTGGCTTTTCCAATACACTTTACTATGATTTACGGCTTTTCCAATACACTATACATGATTTCCGGCTTTTCCAATACACTTTACTATGATTTACGGCTTTTCCAATACACTTTACATGATTTCCGGCTTTTCCAATGCACTTTACTATGATTTCTGGCTTTTCCAATACACTTTACATGATTTCCGGCTTTTCCAATGCACTTTACTATGATTTCTGGCTTTTCCAATACACTATACATGATTTCCGGCTTTTCCAATACACTATACATGATTTCCGGCTTTTCCAATGCACTTTACTATGATTTCTGGCTTTTCCAATACACTATACATGATTTCCGGCTTTTCCAATGCACTTTACTATGATTTCCGGCTTTTCCAATACACTTTACATGATTTCCGGCTTTTCCAATATACTTTACTATGATTTCCGGCTTTTCCAATACACTTTACTATGATTTCCGGCTTTTCCAATACACTTTACATGATTTCCGGCTTTTCCAATGCACTTTACTATGATTTCCGGCTTTTCCAATACACTATACATGATTTCCGGCTTTTCCAATACACTTTACTATGATTTCCGGCTTTTCCAATGCACTTTACATGATTTCCGGCTTTTCCAATACACTTTACTATGATTTCCGGCTTTTCCAATACACTTTACTATGATTTCCGGCTTTTCCAATGCACTTTACTATGATTTCCGGCTTTTCCAATACACTATACATGATTTCTGGCTTTTCCAATACACTTTACTATGATTTCCGGCTTTTCCAATGCACTTTACTATGACTTCCGGCTTTTCCAATACACTTTACATGATTTCCGGCTTTTCCAATGCACTTTACTATGATTTCTGGCTTTTCCAATACACTATACATGATTTCCGGCTTTTCCAATACACTATACATGATTTCCGGCTTTTCCAATGCACTTTACTATGATTTCCGGCTTTTCCAATACACTTTACATGATTTCCGGTTTTTCCAATGCACTTTACTATGATTTCTGGCTTTTCCAATACACTATATATGATTTCTGGCTTTTCCAGTACACTTTACTATGATTTCCAGCTTTTCCAATACACTTTACATGATTTCCGGCTTTTCCAGTACACTTTACTATGATTTCCGTCTTTTCCAATACACTTTACATGGTTTGCGGATTTTTCAATGCATTTGTTATGTTTCCGACTTTTACCCTCTTCCTACGGAAAGTAGGTGCTTGGAGCCCCTGGCTCCCCCGGCTCTTTGTCTCGTCCTCAGTAGCAGGAATCCTGCCCCAGGCCATCCCACCAGAACACCATGGCTGGACAAGGGACACCCGGCCACCTGAAGGTGCCAGTGGTTCAGATCTGGTCGCAGTAGAATAATCTTTGCTGCCTTGTTCTTACACAGGATTACAGTTACTTGCATGCAGTCACTGCACCTGGAGATGTGCCTGACATGCCAGAGTAGGGATCAGATATTCTGAAATCAATTATTTATAAATAACTTTTATAGTCTCAGTAAATGCTATGTAATAATGACACTGACAATCGCAGGGAGAATGGCTTTTCTTGCAATTTAAAAATGTCGAAAAAAGAAAACAACAAAATACACGTTTTTATTTCAGTAGTTTCACGTGTTCATGATGTGTCAGGTGGCAGGAGCTCGCCAGGTACGTGCAGCCAGAGCTGCCGGATCTATCTCTGAGACTGCATCAGGGGCATAATGTGCAGTAACACTCAGGGTAACATGTACAAGTAAATGTTTTTCTGCCCTCTCATACCAACATCGAGCTGCTATTATGTCAATTGCTTTATAATGAAGCCACAGAGTAAAATGTAACCTACCAATTGCAACCCCGGCCAGATGCTTGCTAGGGTACAAGGCTGGCCAGATGCTTGCTAGGGTACTAGGCTTGTCAGATGCTTACTAGGGTACTAGGCTGGCCAGATGCTTGCTAGGGTACTAGGCTGGTCAGATGCTTGTTCGGGTACTAGGCTGGTCAGATGCTTGCTAGAGTACTAGGCAGGTCATATGCTTGCTAGGGTACTAGTCTCGCCAGATGCTTGCTAGGGTGCTAGGCTGACCAGTTGCTTGCTAGAGTACTAGGCTGGCCAGATGCTTGCTGGGGTACTATGCTGGCCAGATGCTTGCTATGGTACTAGGCTGGCCAGATGCTTGCTAGGGTGCTAGGCTGGCCAGATGCTTGCTAGGGTACTAGGCTGGCCAGATGCTTGCTAGGCTACTAGTCTGGCTAGATGCTTGCTAGGGTACTAGACTGACCAGATGCTTGCTAGGGTACTAGGCTGGCTAGATGCTTGCTGCGGTACTAGGCTGGCCAGATGCTTGCTAGGGTACTAGGCTGGCCAGATGCTTGCTAGGGTACTAGTCTGGCTAGATGCTTGCTAGGGTGCTAGGCTGGCCAGATGCTTGCTAGGGTGCAAGGCTGGCCAGATGCTTGCTACTGTACTAGGCTGGCCAGATGCTTGCTAGGGCACTAGGCTGGCAAGATGCTTGCTAGGGTTCTAGTCTGGATAGATGCTTGCTAGGGTACTACGCTGACCAGATGCTTGCTAGGCTACTAGTCTGGCTAGATGCTCGCTAGGGTACTAGGCTGACTAGATGCTTGCTGCGGTACTAGGCTGGCCAGATGCTTGCTAGGGTGCAAGGCTGGCCAGATGCTTGCTAGGGCACTGGGCTGGCCAGATGCTTGCTAGGGTACTAGTCTGGCTAGATGCTTGCTAGGGTACAAGGAAATAGAGTATAACATGGGTGATAACATGGGACGTTATCACCCACAGAAGTGATAATGGTGCGTGGGTCTGCATCAGTCACTTTGTTTTTGATCTACTTAATAAACCAGATCAGTTCAGAATTCTCATTATAAGGCGGTGCTATCAGTATTCCTACATTCCTAATACACTTTGGGGGGGATCTAAAGAGATAGCCGAATGGCCTTCAGCTTGGTTAACAGTTCAGATATGAACCATGCATAAAGATCAAGCTAGAGTTTGGCAGTGAAAAAAATGCAAAAGTTTTCTTTCTCTTCTAGATGAAACAAAGTACAAAGCAAAACAAGGATATAAAGTGCCCCTCAGACAGAGTTATAACGAGGGGTATGCAGGCATTGCTGCAGCCCAGGGAGCAAGGCTGAGGTGGTGGTATCATCGATGCTCAGTGGCACCTATATGTTGCTTGTGGAGGACTGTGATGTCACCCAGCAGATCCACCAGAAAGCCTCGCCATGTGGTACATGCCGAGAGACACCTCTTTGTGGTGTTACATGTACAGTATGAGGTGGAGGCAGCGGGAGAAGTGGCCAGTCCAGGGCGCACTATTATGCTGCAACTTCTCTGCCTGCAGAAACAAAGTAGAAAGGGAATAACAGTCAGTAAGGAACAGCACGGTTGCTGTAATGGTTAGCATTACCGCCTCACAGCACTGAGGTCATAGGTTCCATTCCTACCATGTCCCTAACTGTGTGGAGTTTGTATATTCTCCCCGTACTTGTGTTGGTTTCCTCAGGGTACTCCGGTTTCCTCCCACATTCCAAATATATACTGGTAGGTTAATTGGCTCCCAACAAAATTAACCCTAGTGTGAATGTGTGTACATGTGGCAGGGAATATAGAGTGTAAGCTCCACTGGGGCAGGGACTGATGTAAATGGGGAAATATTCTCTGTACAGCACTGCGGAATATGTGTGCGCTATATAAATAACTAGTAATAATAATAAGGAACCAGAAGAAATCTGGCGTGCATGGAAAATGTGTATATTGTTGCCCATATGCCGCGTTTCAGTGGTGCACCTGGATGTTTGGAGGCCCCTGGCAAATTCTCAGTGTGGTCCTCCTAGTTGATTTCTGTAAACCCTTAGGTCTACATGTGCAGCTGCAGTTGTGTAGGTACCAACGGAGCCAAACATGGAACCAGCAGACAAGATGGGAGCTGTACAGAATGCGGGCAGCCGCGGGGGGTACCCGCAAGGACCCCAACCTCCACAGGTGGTCCGCAACAACAGGGGAGCCTCCTCAAGTAAGCGTCAGACAGCGGAGGAGTCAGACGGGCTAAGCAGACAGAATCATCGGTGTGGTCTCAGCAGACAGTGATCCGGGAAAACCAGGCCACTGCTACGGTTCTATCCAGATGCCAGAGCGCTGATGCGGAAGCTCGGTGGGCTCCCTTGACTATGTGGGGCCCTAGACATTTGCCAGTCTATCCAGCCTGTGGTTCTGCCACTGCTGAGTTGTGCACTTCTTGAAATGCCGTGCCCACTATCCGTACGCTCGGTCTGCTTCTAGTCATGTTTATCATTGTGCACCTACCTCATACTACAATAGGTGTGATGGGTACACATCCAAATAGGTGTGTCTCCACTTTGCCCAACCTTCACGTAACTTAGCCCACAGTTGCTCTGATGCTAAACTTTGCCTAGGTGATAAAGCCCTGTTACGCCATTGTCACAAGTGTGTATATGACTAAAATGTGAAACACACTGCGTCGCCCGTTCTTCAACCATGATGTGGTGAAGAATGGCCAATCAGCTCCTGTCATTTTTTTCAAATGCAACATGGCAGTTAGGAGCTGATTGGCTGGTATTTGCAAGGAATGGCACAGCTGCAAGGTAGCAGCTGGCGTCTGCAGAGCCGGATTAACAATGGGGCGGATGGAGCTGCAGCTCCAGGCCCCCCATTAAAAATAGGCCCACAGCATCCCAGGCATTGCAGCAAGTGGTGACAGGAAAACATTTTTCTTGTCACTACTAAAGCCCAGCTCACTCCCCTCCCACCGAACCAAAAAACACCACCTGATTACCTGTGCCCCCAGCCGGCCGACAGAAGCCCCTCCTCTTTCAGATTCAGTCAGCCGAAGCACAGCTCCTGGACACAACCAAAGCCGCACCTCCAACACCCTTGTTAGTAGCTCCGCCCCGTGTTGTCAGCAACGCCGTCTCCCAGTCCCATCAGAAGCACTCTGAAGCCCCGCCTCTCGGACCGTCCGATGCACCTCCTCCAGGAACCGTCTGAAGCTGCACCTGCATACTCTCACAACTTCTGAAGCTTCTCTTTAAGCAGCTGGTTCGGCAGCAGGGCTGGAGGAAGTGGGGACGCCGGTGGGGATAGGGGGTGGCATAATTAATAGAGCATTCAGGACAGCGGATCCAGGAGGTTTACTTACCACAGGGGTTGCAGCTCTTCCTGTGTACATGCTGCACCCCCTGACCCCACTTCTGCTCCTCCTCCCCCTGTCCTCTGCTGCTCTTCCCCTTGTCCTCTGCTCCTTCTCCCCCTGTCCTCTGCTGCTCTTCTCCCCACCCGATGCTCTCTTCCTGGGTACCACTCAGAGAAGCACTGCGCCGGGTGGTGGAGAGGATGTGTGCTATCAGCAGTGGTGTAACTAGGGGTCCGCAGCCACTGCGGTCGCTTGGAGGCGCGCAGGGCTGCGGGGCGCCCTAGCCACCACGCTGATTTCTGCTGGGAAGGACACGGAGGGCACAGCGCGTGCCTCTCCTGTGTGTCCCTCCTGGGTCTCCGGCGGCAGCGGCGTATCTGTTAAATGAAGTGCTCGTTCGTGAGCTCTGCCCTCCATGTCCTCCTTCAAAAAACGCACAGCTGCGGGGGAGCCGGGGGGGAAGGGGGGGCACCTGGCTCTGGGGGAGCATATTTGGCACTGGGGGGGAGCATATTTGGCACTGAGAGGCATATTTGGAACTGGGACGTATATGTATACCTGGCACTGGGGGTGGGGGCATATTTGGCACTGGGGGTATACAGTATGTGTACCTGGCACTGGGGGGGGGGGCATATTTGGCACTGGGGGCATATGTGTACCTGGCACTGTGGGGGAATATCTGGCACTGGGAGCACAGCCCTAGCAACAAGTATTACCCCCTGGTTACAAGCACAGCACCCAGCTCATGAAATCCCTGGCAACAAGTATTACCCCCTAGCAACGAGCATGACACCAAGTGCATGAAACCCCTGGCAATGAATATTACCCCCTGGTAACAAGCTTGAAACCCAGCACATGATACCTCTGGCAACGAGCATAACACCTACCACATGAAACCCCTGGCAATGAGCATGACACCCTGAGCATGAAACCCCTGGCAATGAGCATGACACCCTGAGCATGAAAACCCCTGGCACCGTGCATGGAACCAAGAGCATGAGACCGCTGGCAACAAGCATAACACCTACCGCATGAAACCCTGGCAATGAGCATGACACCCTGAGCATGAAACCCCTGGCAACGAGCATGACACCCTGAGCATGAAACCCCTGGCAATGAGCATGACACCCTGAGCATGAAAACCCCTGGCACCGTGCATGGAACCAAGAGCATGAGACCGCTGGCAACAAGCATAACACCTACCGCATGAAACCCTGGCAATGAGCATGACACCCTGAGCATGAAACCCCTGGCAACGAGCATGACACCCTGAGCATGAAACCCCTGGCAATGAGCATGACACCCTGAGCATGAAACCCCTGGCAACGAGCATGACACCCTGAGCATGAAACCCCTGGCAACGAGCATGACACCCTGAGCATGAAACCCCTGGCACCGTGCATGGAAGCAAGAGCATGAGACCGCTGGCAACAATCAGGTAATTTAA
Organism: Pseudophryne corroboree; assembly: GCF_028390025.1. Taxonomy (NCBI): domain Eukaryota; kingdom Metazoa; phylum Chordata; class Amphibia; order Anura; family Myobatrachidae; genus Pseudophryne; species Pseudophryne corroboree. The sequence goes on from NC_086445.1 coordinate 1,043,458,123, forward strand.
AAGTAATTAGAAGCCTTACTGTAGGACTTAATGTATAATGGGCATTGTGGTGTGTGTCATAATGTATCACTGACATTGCGGTGTGTGTCATAATGTGTCACGGACACTGCGGTGTGTGGCATACTATATCATGGGCATTGTGGTATAATATCTCAGGGGCATTGCAGTGTGTGGCATAATGTATAACGGGCATTGCGGTATGTGGCATAATGTATAACGGGCATTGCGGTGTGTGGCATAATGTATAATGGGCATTGCGGTATGTGTCACAGGCATTACGGTGTGTGGTATACTATACCACGGGCATTGCAGTGTGTGGCATAATGTATCACGGACATTGCAGTGTGTGTCATAATGTGTCACAGGCATTGTATGTGCTATAATGTATCAGGGGCATTGCAGTGTGTATCATAATGTATAACGGGCATTGCGATTCCTGTCATACGGTGTGTGGCATAATGTATCACAGGCATTACGGTGTGTGGCATAATGTATAACGGGCATTACGGTGTGTGGCATAATGTGTCATAGACATTACGGTGTGTGGCATAATGTATAACGGGCATTACGGCGTGTGGCATAATGTGTCACAGGCATTACGGTGTGTGGCATAATGTGTCACAGGCATTACGGTGTGTGGCATAATGTGTAAGGGGCATTACGGTGTGTGGCATAATGTGTCACAGGCATTACGGTGTGTGGCATAATGTATCACAGGCATTACGGTGTGTGGCATAATGTATAACGGGCATTACGGTGTGTGGCATAATGTGTCACAGGCATTACGGTGTGTGGCATAATGTATAACGGGCATTACTGTGTGTGGCATAATGTGTCACAGGCATTACGGTGTGTGGCATAATGTATAATGGGCATTACGGTGTGTGGCATAATGTGTCACAGGCATTACGGTGTGTGGCATAATGTATCACAGGCATTACAGTGTGTGGCATAATGTATAACGGGCATTACGGTGTGTGGCATAATGTGTCACAGGCATTACGGTGTGTGGCATAATGTGTCACAGGCATTACGGTGTGTGGCATAATGTATCACAGGCATTACGGTGTGTGGCATAATGTATAACGGGCATTACGGTGTGTGGCATAATGTATCACAGGCATTACGGTGTGTGGCATAATGTATAACGGGCATTACGGTGTGTGGCATAATGTGTCATAGGCATTACGGTGTGTGGCATAATGTATAACGGGCATTACGGTGTGTGGCATAATGTGTCACAGGCATTACGGCGTGTGGCATAATGTGTCACAGGCATTACGGTGTGGGGCATAATGTGTCACAGGCATTACGGTGTGTGGCATAATGTGTAAGGGGCATTACGGTGTGTGGCATAATGTGTCACAGGCATTACGGTGTGTGGCATAATGTATCACAGGCATTACGGTGTGTGGCATAATGTATAACGGGCATTACGGTGTGTGGCATAATGTGTCACAGGCATTACGGTGTGTGGCATAATGTATAACGGGCATTACTGTGTGTGGCATAATGTGTCACAGGCATTACGGTGTGTGGCATAATGTATAACGGGCATTACGGTGTGTGGCATAATGTGTCACAGGCATTACGGCGTGTGGCATAATGTGTCACAGGCATTACGGTGTGTGGCATAATGTGTCACAGGCATTACGGTGTGTGGCATAATGTATAATGGGCATTACGGTGTGTGGCATAATGTGTCACAGGCATTACGGTGTGTGGCATAATGTATCACAGGCATTACAGTGTGTGGCATAATGTATAACGGGCATTACGGTGTGTGGCATAATGTGTCACAGGCATTACGGTGTATGGCATAATGTGTCACAGGCATTACGGTGTGTGGCATAATGTATCACAGGCATTACGGTGTGTGGCATAATGTATAACGGGCATTACGGTGTGTGGCATAATGTATCACAGGCATTACGATGTGTGGCATAATGTATCACAGGCATTACGGTGTGTGGCTTAATGTATTACGGGCATTACGGTGTGTGGCATAATGTATAATGGGCATTACGGTGTGTGGCATAATGTGTCACAGGCATTACGGTGTGTGGCATAATGTATCACAGGCATTATGGTGTGTGGCATAATGTGTCACAGGCATTACGGTGTGTGGCATAATGTATAACAGGCATTACGGTGTGTGGCATAATGTATAACAGGCATTACGGTGTGTGGCATAATGTATAACAGGCATTACGGTGTGTGGCATAATGTGTCACAGGCATTACGGTGTGTGGCATAAAGTGTCACAGGCATTACGGTGTGTGGCATAATGTGTTGGGGGCATTATGGTGTGTGGCATAATGTATATTGGGCATTACTATAAGGAGGAAAAAATACGATTTTACTTACCGGTAAATCTATTTCTCGTAGTCCGTAGAGGATGCTGGGGACTCCGTAAGGACCATGGGGATAGACGGGCTCCACAGGAGACATGGGCACTTTAAGAAAGAATTTAGTTCCTGGTGTGCACTGGCTTCTCCCTCTATGCCCCTCCTCCAGACCTCAGTTAGAGAAAATGTGCCCAGAGGAGATGGACAGTACAAGGAAAGGATTTTGTTAATCCAAGGGCAAGATTCATACCAGCCACACCAATCACACCGTATAACTTGTGATAACTACCCAGTTATCAGTATGAAAACAATATATCATCAGTGCAAGACCGATGCAACTATAACGTAACCCTTATTGAAGCAATAACTATATACAAGTATTGCAGAAGAAGTCCGCACTTGGGATGGGCGCCCAGCATCCTCTACGGACTACGAGAAATAGATTTACCGGTAAGTAAAATCTTATTTTCTCTAACGTCCTAGAGGATGCTGGGGACTCCGTAAGGACCATGGGGATTATACCAAAGCTCCCAAACGGGCGGGAGAGTGCGGATGACTCTGCAGCACCGATTGAGCAAACAAGAGGTCCCCCTCAGCCAGGGTATCAAACCTATAGAATTTTGCAAAAGTGTTTGAACCCGACCAAGTAGCAGCTCAACACAGTTGTAGTGCCGAGACCCCCCGGGCAGCCGCCCAAGAAGAGCCCACCTTCCTAGTGGAATGGGCCTTGACCGATTTTGGTAACGGCAATCCAGCCGTAGAATGCGCTTGCTGAATCGTGTTACAAATCCAGCGAGCAATAGTTTGCTTTGAAGCAGGGGCGCCAATCTTGTTGGATGCATACAGGACAAACAGCGCTTCAGTTTTCCTGACTCTAGCCGTTCTGGTCACGTAAATTTTCAAAGCCCTGACCACATCAAGTAACTCGGAATCCTCCAAGTCACGTGTAGCCACAGGCACCGCAATAGGTTGGTTCATATGAAAAGATGATACCACTTTGGGCAGAAATTGCGAACAGGTCCGCAATTCTGCTCTATCCATATGGAAAACCAGATAGGGGCTTTTATGTGACAAAGCCGCTAATTCTGACACACGTCTAGCCGAAGCCAAGGCTAATAGCATGACCACCTTCCACGTGAGATATTTTAACTCCGTTGTTTTAAGTGGTTCAACCCAGTGTGACTTTAGGAAACTTAACACCACGTTAAGATCCCAAGGTGCCACCGGAGGCACAAAGGGAGGCTGAATACGCAGCACTCCTTTTACAAACATCTGAACTTATGGTAGAGAAGCCAACTCTTTTTGAAAGAAAATGGATAGGGCCGAAATCTGAACCTTAATGGAGCCTAAATTTTAGGCCCAAATTCACTCCAGTTTGTAGGAAGTGAAGGAAACGGCCCAGATGGAATTCTTCCGTAGGAGCATTCCTGGCCTCACACCAAGAAACATATTTTCGCCATATACGGTGATAATGTTAAGATGTCACGTCCTTCCTAGCCTTTATCAGCGTAGGAATGACCTCATCCGGAATGCCTTTTTCCGCTAGGATCCGGCGTTCAACCGCCATGCCGTCAAACGCAGCCGCGGTAAGTCTTGGAACAGACATGGGCCCTGTTGCAACAGGTCCTGCCTTAGAGGCCACGGATTTTCTGTAAGCATTTCCTGCAGATCCGGATACCAGATCCGTTGTGGCCAATCTGGAACAATGAGGATTGTTCTCACTCCTCCTTTTTCTTATTATTCTCAACCCTTGGGTATGAGAGGAAGAGGAGGAAATACATAGACTAACTGGAACACCCACGGTGTCACTAGGGTGTCTACCGCTACTGCCTAAGGGTCTCTTGACCAGGCGCAATAACTCTGCAGCTTTTTGTTGAGGCGGGACGCCATCCTGTCTATCTGTGGCAGTCCCCACCGAACTGCAATCTGTGCGAAGACTTCCTGATGAAGTCTCCACTCTCCAGGACGTATGTCTGGTGAGGAAGTCTGCTTCCCAGTTGTTCACTTCCGGAATGAACACTGTTGACAGTGCTCTTACATGATTCTCCGCCCAGCGAAGAATTCTGGTGGCTTTCGCCATCGCCACTCTGCTCCTTGTGCCGCCTTGGCGGTTTACATGAGCTACTGCGGTGACGTTGTCTGACTGGATCAGAACCGGTTGGTCGCGAAGAAAGGTCTCCGCTTGACGTAGGGCGTTGTATATGGCCCTTAGTTCCAATATGTTGATGTGAAGACAAGTCTCTTGACTTGACCAAAGACCTTGGAAATTTCTTCCCTGTGTGACTGCTCCCCAGCCTCGGAGGCTCGCGTCCGTGGTCACCAGGATCTAGTCCTGAATGCTGAATCTGCGGCCCTCTAGAAGGTGAGCACTCTGCAGCCACCACAGGAGAGATACCCTGGCCCTGGGGGATAGGGTGATCAACTGATGAATCTGTAGATGTGCCCCGGACCACTTGTCCAGTAGGTCCCATTGGAAAATCCTCGCATGGAACCTGCTGAAGGGAATGTTTTTCCCAGGACTCGAGTGCAGTGATGCACTGACACCTGTCTTGGTTTCAATAGGTCCCTGACTAGAGTCATGAGTTCCTGGGCCTTCTCTATCTGAAGGTAAACCCATTTCTGGTCTGTATCCAGAATCATACCCAAGAAGGGCAGACGAGTTATAGGAACCAACTGTGACCTCGGGAAACTGAGAATCCAGCCGTGTTGCTGTGACACCTTCAGCGAAAGTGACACGCTGTTCAACAACTGCTCTTTTGATCCCGCCCTTATTAGGAGATCGTCCAAGTATGGGTCAACTGTGACTCCTTGCTTGCGTAGGAGCACCATTATTTCCGCCAATTACCCTGAAATTGGTAATGACAATCCTGTACCGCAATTGTCAGGTACGCTCTGGGCGATTCCACTTTAAATTTGAACCTTTTCCCGTATAGGTTCAGAGATTTTAATTTTAAAAATAGGTCTGACCGAACCGTACGGTTTCGGGACTACAGCCAAGGTTGAGTCATATCGCCTTCCTTGTTGCAGGAGGGGAACCTTGAGCACCACCTGTTAGAGATACAATGTGTGAATTTTATTTAATATTATCTCCCTTTCTGGGGGAGTAGCCGGTAGGTCCGATAAGGAAAAAACCGGCGAGGAGGCACCTTTCGAATTCCAGCTTGTAACCCTGAGAAACAATTTTTTATTGCCCCGTGAACCACCTGTGAGTGAACTCAGATGTGGCTGAAGAGTCGAAGACGGGCTCCCACTGGGGCGGACTCCCTTAGCGGAGCTCCAGCGTCATGCGTTGGATGTAGTAGAGGCCGGGGAGGACTTCTGTTCCTGGGAACTAGCTGTTCCCTTTACCCTTACCTCTGGTAAGAAAGGACGCTCCTCGTACTTTCTTGTTATTCTGCGACCGAAAGGACTGCATTTGATAATGTCGTGCCTTCTTAGTCTGTGAGGGAATATAAGGCAAAAGATCAGAATTACCAGCTATAGCTGTGGAGACCAGGTCCGAGAGCCCTTCTCCACACAATTTCTCAGCCTTGTGAGGTAAACCCTCCATATGCCTCTTTCAGTTGGCATCACTTGTCCATTCCATGTTCCACAGGACACTTCTAGCAGAAATCGACATAGCGTTGACTCTAGAACCCAGTAGACTAATGTCTCTTTGGGCATTGTTTTATATATATATAAGACAGCATCTTTTATATATATATATATTAGTGATGAGCGGGTTCGGTTTCTCGGAAACCGAACCCCCCCGAACTTTACCCATTTTACACGGGTCCGAGGCAGGTTCGAACCTTCCCGCCTTGCTCGGCTAACCCGAGCGCGCCCGAACGTCATCATCCTGCTGTCGGATTCTCGCGAGATTCGGATTCTATATAAGCAGCTGCGCGTCGCCGCCATTTTCACTCGTGCATTGGAGATGATAGGGAGAGGACGTGGCTGGCGTCATCTCCGTTTATTGTTGAACTTGATTGCTTTATTGCTTAATTGTGGGGAGGACTGGGGAGCAGCTGTTAGGAGGAGTACAGTGCAGAGTTTTGCTGATAAGTGACCACCAGTTTTATCCGTTCTCTGCCTGAAAAAAACGCTCCATACCATATCTGTGCTCAGTGTGCTGCATAATATATCTGTGCTCACACTGCTTAATTGTGGGGACTGGGGAGCAGCTGTATTATATAGCAGGAGTACAGTGCAGAGTTTTGCTGACAGTGACCACCAGTATACGTTGTCTGCCTGAAAAACACTCCATATCTGTGCTCAGTGTGCTGCTTTATTGTGGGGACTGGGGACCACCAGTATAATTAATATTATATAGGAGGAGTACAGTGCAGAGTTTTGCTGACCACTGACCACCAGTATACTATATATAGCAGTACGGTACGGAAGGCCACTGCTGTACCTACCTCTGTGTCGTCATTCATTAAGTATACTATCCATCTACATTCTATACCTGTGGTGCATTTTAGTTTTGCAGTTTGCTGACACAGTGACCACCAGTATACTATATATAGCAGTACGGAAGGCCACTGCTGTACCTACCTCTGTGTCGTCATTCATTAAGTATACTATCCATCTACATTCTATACCTGTGGTGCATTTTAGTTTTGCAGTTTGCTGACACAGTGACCACCAGTATACTATATATAGCAGTACGGTTGGCCACTTCTGTACCTACCTCTGTGTCGTCATTCATTAAGTATACTATCCATCTACATTCTATACCTGTGGTGCATTTTAGTTTTGCAGTTTGCTGACACAGTGACCACCAGTATACTATATATAGCAGTACGGTAGGCCACTGCTGTACCTACCTCTGTGTCGTCATTCATTAAGTATACTATCCATCTACATTCTATACCTGTGGTGCATTTTAGTTTTGCAGTTTGCTGACACAGTGACCACCAGTAAACTATATATAGCAGTAAGGTAGGCCACTGCTGTACCTACCTCTGTGTCATCATTCATTAAGTATACTATCCATCTACATTCTATACCTGTGGTGCATTTTAGTTTTGCAGTTTGCTGACACAGTGACCACCAGTATACTATATATAGCAGTACGGTAGGCCACTGCTGTACCTACCTCTGTGTCGTCATTCATTAAGTATACTATCCATCTACATTCTATACCTGTGGTGCATTTTAGTTTTGCAATTTGCTGACACAGTGACCACCAGTATACTATATATAGCAGTACGGTAGGCCACTGCTGTACCTACCTCTACGTCATCATTCATTAAGTATACTATCCATCTACATTCTATACCTGTGGTGCATTTTAGTTTTGCAGTTTGCTGACACAGTGACCACCAGTATACTATATATAGCAGTACGGTAGGCCACTGCTGTACCTACCTCTGTGTCGTCATTCATTAAGTATACTATCCATCTACATTCTATACCTGTGGTGCATTTTAGTTTTGCAGTTTGCTGACACAGTGACCACCAGTATACTATATATAGCAGTACGGTAGGCCACTGCTGTACCTACCTCTGTGTCGTCATTCATTAAGTATACAATCCATCTACATTCTATACCTGTGGTGCATTTTAGTTTTGCAGTTTGCTGACACAGTGACCACCAGTATACTATATATAGCAGTACGGAAGGCCACTGCTATACCTACCTCTGTGTCGTCAAGTATACTATCCATCCATACCTGTGGTGCATTTCAGTTGTGCGCAGTAAATATAGTAGTAGGCCATTGCTATTGATACTGGCATATAATTCCACACATTAAAAAATGGAGAACAAAAATGTGGAGGTTAAAATAGGGAAAGATCAAGATCCACTTCCACCTCGTGCTGAAGCTGCTGCCACAAGTCATGGCCGAGATGATGAAATGCCATCAACGTCGTCTGCCAAGGCCGATGCCCAATGTCATAGTAGAGAGCATGTAAAATCCAAAAAACAAAAGTTCAGTAAAATGACCCAAAAATCAAAATTAAAATCGTCTGAGGAGAAGCGTAAACTTGCCAATATGCCATTTACGACACGGAGTGGCAAGGAACGGCTGAGGCCCTGGCCTATGTTCATGGCTAGTGGTTCAGCTTCACATGAGGATGGAAGTACTCATCCTCTCGCTAGAAAAATGAAAAGACTTAAGCTGGCAAAAGCACAGCAAAGAACTGTGCGTTCTTCTAAATCACAAATACCCAAGGAGAGTCCAATTGTGTCGGTTGCGATGCCTGACCTTCCCAACACTGGACGGGAAGAGCTTGCGCCTTCCACCATTTGCACGCCCCCTGCAAGTGCTGGAAGGAGCACCCGCAGTCCAGTTCCTGATAGTCAAATTGAAGATGTCACTGTTGAAGTACACCAGGATGAGGATATGGGTGTTGCTGGCACTGGGGAGGAAATTGACAAGGAGGATTCTGATGGTGAGGTGGTTTGTTTAAGTCAGGCACCCGGGGAGACACCTGTTGTCCGTGGGACGAATATGGCCATTGACATGCCTGGTCAAAATACAAAAAAAATCGCCTCTTCGGTGTGGAATTATTTCAACACAAATGCGGACAACAGGTGTCAAGCCGTGTGTTGCCTTTGTCAAGCTGTAATAAGTAGGGGTAAGGACGTTAACCACCTCGGAACATCCTCCCTTATACGTCACCTGCAGCGCATTCATCATAAGTCAGTGACAAGTTCAAAAACTTTGGGTGACAGCGGAAGCAGTCCACTGACCACTAAATCCCTTCCTCTTGTAACCAAGCTCCTGCAAACCACACCACCAACTCCCTCAGTGTCAATTTCCTCCTTACCCAGGAAAGCCAATAGTCCTGCAGGCCATGTCACTGTCAAGTCTGACGAGTCCTCTCCTGCCTGGGATTCCTCCGATGCATCCTTGAGTGTAACGCCTACTGCTGCTGGCGCTGCTGTTGTTGCTGCTGGGAGTCGATTGTCATCCCAGAGGGGAAGTCGGAAGACCACTTGTACTACTTCCAGTAAGCAATTGACTGTCCAACAGTCCTTTGCGAGGAAGATGAAATATCACAGCAGTCATCCTGCTGCAAAGCAGATAACTCAGGCCTTGGCAGCCTGGGCGGTGAGAAACGTGGTTCCGATATCCATCGTTAATTCAGAGGCAACTATAGACTTGATTGAGGTACTGTGTCCCCGGTACCAAGGTACCAAATACCATCTAGGTTCAATTTCTCTAGGCAGGCGATACCGAAAATGTACACAGACCTCAGAAAAAGACTCACCAGTGTCCTAAAAAATGCAGTTGTACCCAATGTCCACTTAACCACGGACATGTGGACAAGTGGAGCAGGGCAGACTCAGGACTATATGACTGTGACAGCCCACTGGGTAGATGTATTGCCTCCCGCAGCAAGAACAGCAGCGGCGGCACCAGTAGCAGCATCTCGCAAACGCCAACTCGTTCCTAGGCAGGCTACGCTTTGTATCACCGCTTTCCATAAGAGGCACACAGCTGACAACCTCTTACGGGAACTGAGGAAGATCATCGCAGAATGGCTTACCCCAATTGGACTCTCCTGGGGATTTGTGACATCGGACAACGCCAGCAATATTGTGCATGCATTACATCTGGGCAAATTCCAGCACGTCCCATGTTTTGCACATACATTGAATTTGGTGGTGCAGAATTATTTAAAAAACGACAGGGGCGTGCAAGAGATGCTGTCGGTGGCCCGAAGAATTGCGGGCCACTTTCGGCATTCAGGCACCGCGTACAGAAGACTGGAGCACCACCAAACATTCCTGAACCTGCCCTGCCATCATCTGAAGCAAGAGGTGGTAATGAGGTGGAATTCAACCCTCTATATGCTTCAGAGGATGGAGGAGCAGCAAAAGGCCATTCAAGCCTATACATCTGCCCACGATATAGGCAAAGGAGGGGGAATGCACCTGACTCAAGCGCAGTGGAGAATGATTTCAACGTTGTGCAAGGTTCTGCAACCCTTTGAACTTGCCACACGTGAAGTCAGTTCAGACACTGCCAGCCTGAGTCAGGTCATTCCCCTCATCAGGCTTTTGCAGAAGAAGCTGGAGACATTGAAGGAGGAGCTTAAACAGAGCGATTCCGTTAGGCATGTGGGACTTGTGGATGGAGCCCTTAATTCGCTTAACTTGGATTCACGGGTGGTCAATCTGTTGAAATCAGAGCACTACATTTTGGCCACCGTGCTCGATCCTAGATTTAAAACCTACGTTGTATCTCTCTTTCCGGCAGACACAAGTCTGCAGAGGTTCAAAGACCTGCTGGTGAGAAAATTGTCAAGTCAAGCGGAACGTGACCCGTCAACAGCTCCTCCTTCACATTCTCCCGCAACTGGGGGTGCGAGGAAAAGGCTAAGAATTCCGAGCCCACCCGCTGGCGGTGATGCAGGGCAGTCTGGAGCGAGTGCTGACATCTGGTCCGGACTGAAGGACCTGCCAACGATTACTGACATGTCGTCTACTGTCACTGCATATGATTCTGTCACCATTGAAAGAATGGTGGAGGATTATATGAGTGACCGCATCCAAGTAGGCACGTCAGACAGTCCGTACGTATACTGGCAGGAAAAAGAGGCAATTTGAAGGCCCTTGCACAAACTGGCTTTATTCTACCTAAGTTGCCCTCCCTCCAGTGTGTACTCCGAAAGAGTGTTTAGTGCAGCCGCTCACCTTATCAGCAATCGGCGTACGAGGTTACTTCCAGAAAATGTGGAGAAGATGATGTTCATCAAAATGAATTATAATCAATTCCTCCGTGGAGACATTCACCAGCAGCAATTGCCTCCAGAAAGTACACGGGGACCTGAGATGGTGGATTCCAGTGGGGACGAATTAATAATCTGTGAGGAGGGGGATGTACACAGTGAAAGGGGTGAGGAATCGGAGGATGATGATGAGGTGGACATCTTGCCTCTGTAGAGCCAGTTTGTGCAAGGAGAGATTGATTGCTTCTTTTTTGGTGGGGGCCCAAACCAACCAGTCATTTCAGTCACAGTCGTGTGGCAGACCCTGTCGCTGAAATGATGGGTTCGTTAAAGTGTGCATGTCCTGTTTATACAACATAAGGGTGGGTGGGAGGGCCCAAGGACAATTCCATCTTGCACCTCTTTTTTCTTTCATTTTTCTTTGCATCATGTGCTGTTTGGGGACAATTTTTTTGAAGTGCCATCCTGCCTGACACTGCAGTGCCACTCCTAGATGGGCCAGGTGTTTGTGTCGGCCACTTGTGTCGCTTAGCTTAGTCACACAGCGACCTTGGTGCGCCTCTTTTTTTCTTTGCATCATGTGCTGTTTGGGGACAATTTTTTTGAAGTGCCATCCTGCCTGACACTGCAGTGCCACTTCTAGATGGGCCAGGTGTTTGTGTCGGCCACTTGTGTCGCTTAGCTTAGTCACACAGCGACCTTGGTGCGCCTCTTTTTTTCTTTGCATCATGTGCTGTTTGGGGACAATTTTTTTGAAGTGCCATCCTGCCTGACACTGCAGTGCCACTCCTAGATGGGCCAGGTGTTTGTGTCGGCCACTTGTGTCGCTTAGCTTAGCCATCCAGCGACCTCGGTGCAAATTGTAGGACTAAAAATAATATTGGGGCAGATGTATGAACCTGGAGAAGGCATAAGGAAGTGATAAACCAGTGATATGTGCAAGGTGCTAAAGGCACCAGCCAATCAGATCCTAACTGTTAATTTACATATTGGAACTGATTGGCTGGTGCCTTTAACACCTTGCACATATCACTGGTTTATCACTTCCTTATGCCTCCTCCAGGTTAATACATCTGCCCCATTGTGAGGTGTGAGGTGTTCAGAATAGACTGGAAATGAGTGGAAATTATGGTAATTGAGGTTAATAATACTATGGGATCAAAATGACCCCCAAATTCCATGATTTAAGCTGTTTTTTATGGTTTTTTGAAAAAAACACCCGAATCCAAAACACACCCGAATCCGACAAAAAATTTTCGGTGAGGTTTTGCCAAAACGCGTCCGAATCCAAAACACGGCCGTGGAACCGAATCCAAAACTAAAACACAAAGGTGGTCATTCCGAGTTGTTCGCTCGGTAATTTTTTTCACATCGCAGCGATTTTCCGCTTAGTGCGCATGCGCAATGTTCGCACTGCGACTGCGCCAAGTAAATTTGCTATACAGTTAGGTATTTTACTCACGGCTTTTTCTTCGTTCAGGCGATCGGAGTGTGATTGACAGGAAGTGGGTGTTTCTGGGCGGAAACAGGCCGTTTTATGGGCGTGTGGGAAAAAACGCTACCGTTTCTGGGAAAAACTCGGGAGTGGCCGGAGAAACGGAGGAGTGTCTGGGCGAACGCTGGGTGTGTTTATGACGTCAAACCAGGAACGACAAGCACTGAACTGATCGCAGATGCCGAGTAAGGTTGAAGTTACTCAGAAACTGCTAAGAGGTGTGTAATCGCAATTTTGAGAATCTATCGTTCGCAATTTTACTATGCTAAGATTCACTCCCTGTAGGCGGCGGCTTAGCGTGTGTAAAGCTGCTAAAAGCAGCTTGCGAGCGAACAACTCGGAATGAGGGCCAAAACCCGAAAAATGTCCGGTGCACATCACTAATATATATATATATATATATATATACATATACTAGGGTCAATAACATGGTATCCTTATCTAGGGTTTCAATCTCCGCTGATAAGGTATCTGTCCACGCTGCTACAGCGCTATAACCCCATGCCGACACAATCGCTGGTCTGAGTAGTGTACCAGAATGTGCACACTATCTGCAGGATCCCTGAGGATAGCTGTTAAGTCAGCGCTACCTTTTGGGTAAACGTGACAAAGCTTTGTCCACCCTAGGGGAAGATTCCCATCGTATCCTGGCCCTAGCAGGGAAAGGATACTCCCTGAGAATTCTTTGTGGGAAGCTGCAGTCTCTTGTCTGGAGATTCCCGCTCTTTTTCATCATGAGAGGAGGGAAATTTACCTCAGCTTTCTTCCCCTTAAACATGTGTACCCTCGTGTCAGGGACAGATGAGTCATCAGTGATATGCAAATCATCTTTTATTACAATAATCATATATTGAATACTTTTCTGCCAGTTTTGGCTGTAACTTTGCATCATCATAGTCGACACTGGAGTCAGACTCCGTGTCGATATCAGTGTCTATTATTTTGGATAGTGGGCGTTTTGAGACTCTGAAGGTCCCTGCGACATAGGGACAGACATGGGTAGATTCCCTGTCTGTTCTCTAATCTTTTGTGCAATAAATTTACCTCAGCACTTTATTTCACATATCCAATCAGGTGTCGGCGTTGTCGACGGAGACACCACTCACACACACATTTGCCCCATCTCCTCCTTAGGAGAGCCTTTTACCTCAGACATGTCGACACACACGTACCGACACACCACACACTCAGGGAATGCTCATCTGAAGACAATTCCCCCACAAGGCCCTTTGGAGAGACAGAGAGAGAGAGTATGCCAGCACACACCCCAGCGCTATATGACCCAGGAATCACACAGTAACTTAATGTTAACCCAGTAGCGCTGTTATTATCTGCGCCGAATTATGTGCCCCCCCTCCCTTCTTTAAAACCCTCTCTTCTACCGTGGTATAAGCAGGGGAGAGACCGGGGAGCTTCCTCTCAGCGGTGCTGTGGAGAAAAACATGGCGCTGGTGAGTGCTGAGGGAGAAGCCCCGCCCCCTCGACGGCGGGATTCTGTCCCGCTAAATGTGTAAAATTGGCGGGGGCTCCTGCATATATACAGTGTCCAGCTGTATATATGCTCCTTTTGCCAAATAAGAGGTTTATATTGCTGCCCAGGGCGCCTCCCCTGCGCCCTGCACCCTAACAGTGACCGGAGTATGTGAGGTGTGTGGAGCAATGGCGCACAGCTGCAGTGCTGTGTGTTACCTCAGTGAAGATCATGAAGTCTTCTGCCGCCTGTGAAGTCTTCTTTTCTTCTTATACTCACCCGGCTTCTATCTTCCGGCTCTGCGAGGGGGACGGCGGCGCGGCTCTGGGACGGACGGCGAGGGTGAGATCATGCGTACCAATCCCTCTGGACCTAATGGTGTGACTGTCCAGTAGCCTAAGAAGCAGGACCTGCACTCAGAGAGTAGGGCTGCTTCTCTCCCCTCAGTCCCACGATGCAGGGAGTCTGTTGCCAGCAGAGCTCCCTGAAAATAAAAAATCTAACAAAATACTTTCTCTCAGCAAACTCAGGAGAGCTCACTGAAAAGCACCCAGCTCGTCCGGGCACAGTCTCAAACTGAGGTCTGGAGGAGGGGCATAGAGGGAGGAGCCAGTGCACACCAGGAACTAAATTCTTTCTTAAAGTGCCCATGTCTCCTGCGGAGCCCGTCTATCCCCATGGTCCTTACGGAGTCCCCAGCATCCTCTAGGACGTTAGAAAAATGACAAATAATGTAAGGGGCATGATTATTATTTTTTTCCTGTGGTGGCTAACGCCTGGGCGTGCAGTCTGCAAAACTGGGGTATAAGGTAGTCTTTTCCTGCAATGCCACGCCCCTTTACGCAAAACCACGCCCATTGCAGCAAGGTCACGCCCATTTTGGCAAGGCCACGCCCCTTTATTATTATTTTTGCGACATGTGCAGATTCATTGCTTCACTAGTGCCAATTATTGGGGGGGTGCCAGATAATTTTTTGGCTTGGGGGAGAAAAATTTCTAGTTATGCCACTGGCTATCAGGTTACCTTTTCTCCTAAACAGCCTGGGACATCAGATGCGTCTGCAGCTGCCCAGGTACGACCGTATCATTCAAGCCACCGCCCCCTTAGTATATGTCCCACTTCACCATTTTAGTACCTGTGTATTTTACCCCTCTGCACCTATGTTTCTGTCCCTTCACACCTGTTTTACTTCTTCTTTTACCATCTGTGCCTCCACCTCCCTCCTCACTAGTTCCTCTGCCCCTTCTCCCTACCTGTGCCTCCACCTCCCTCCTCACTTGTTCCTCTGCCCCTTCTCCCTACCTGTGCCTCCACCTCCCTCCTCACTAGTTCCTCTGCCCCTTCTCCCTACCTGTGCCTCCACCTCCCTCCTCACTAGTTCCTCTGCCCCTTCTCCCTACCTGTGCCTCCACCTCCCTCCTCACTTGTTCCTCTGCCCCTTCTCCCTACCTGTGCCTCCACCTCCCTCCTCACTTGTTCCTCTGCCCCTTCTCCCTACCTGTGCCTCCACCTCCCTCCTCACTTGTTCCTCTGCCCCTTCTCCCTACCTTTGCCTCCACCTCCCTCCTCACTTGTTCCTCTGCCCCTTCTCCCTACCTGTGCCTCCACCTCCCTCCTCACTAGTTCCTCTGCCCCTTCTCCCTACCTGTGCCTCCACCTCCTTCCTCACTTGTTCCTCTGCCCCTTCTCCCTACCTGTGCCTCCACCTCCCTCCTCACTAGTTCCTCTGCCCCTTCTCCCTACCTGTGCCTCCACCTCCCTCCTCACTAGTTCCTCTGCCCCTTCTCCCTACCTGTGCCTCCACCTCCCTCCTCACTAGTTCCTCTGCCCCTTCTCCCTACCTGTGCCTCCACCTCCCTCCTCACTTGTTCCTCTGCCCCTTCTCCCTACCTGTGCCTCCACCTCCCTCCTCACTAGTTCCTCTGCCCCTTCTCCCTACCTGTGCCTCCACCTCCCTCCTCACTAGTTCCTCTGCCCCTTCTCCCTACCCGTGCCTCCACCTCCCTCCTCACTAGTTCCTCTGCCCCTTCTCCCTACCTGTGCCTCCACCTCCCTCCTCACTTGTTCCTCTGCCCCTTCTCCCTACCTTTGCCTCCACCTCCCTCCTCACTTGTTCCTCTGCCCCTTTTCCCTACCTGTGCTTCCGCTTCCATCATTACTTGTGTCTCTGCCCCTTCTCCCTACCTGTGCCTCCACCTCCCTCCTCACTAGTTCCTCTGCCCCTTCTCCCTACCTGTGCTTCAGCTTCCATCTTTACTTGTGTCTCTGCCACCTAAACTAACGGTGTGTCCTCCGCTCCTGCCACCTGTGTCTTGTTCCTTTGCCTCGTTCCCCACTTCTATCATTGCCCCTTGACACCTGTGTCTCTGCCTCCATCTTCATGTGTGTCTCTGCCTTCCTCCCCACCTGTGTCTCTCCCCCCTTCACCACCTGTGCTTCTGCCTCCCTTTCCTTGTGTGTCTCTGTCCCCTCTCCACCTGTATCTCTGCACCATCTGTATCTCTGCCTCCCTCCCCACCTATTCGCTGCCTACTTTCCACCTGTATTTCAGCACCCCTCTCCATCTGTGTCTATGCCTCCATCTCCATGTGTATCTCTGCCTCCCTCCCCACCTGTGTCTCTGCCTCCATCTCTATGTGTATCTCTGCCTCCCTTCCCACCTGTGTCTCTGCCTCCATCTCCATGTGTATCTCTGCCTCCCTCCACACCTGTGTCTCTGCCTCCATCTCCATGTGTATCTCTGCCTCCCTCTCCACCTGTGTCTCTGCCTCCATCTCCATGTGTATCTCTGCCTCCCTCCCCACCTGTGTCTCTGCCTCCATCTCCATGTGTATCTCTGCCTCCCTCCCCACCTGTGTCTCTGCCTCCATCTCCATGTGTATCTCTGCCTCCCTCTCCACCTGTGTCTCTGCCTCCATCTCCATGTGTATCTCTGCCTCCCTCCCCACCTGTGTCTCTGCCTCCATCTCCATGTGTATCTCTGCCTCCCTCCCCACCTGTGTCTCTGCCTCCATCTCCATGTGTATCTCTGCCTCCCTCTCCACCTGTGTCTCTGCCTCCATCTCCATGTGTATCTCTGCCTCCCTCCCCACCTGTGTCTCTGCCTCCATCTCCATGTGTATCTCTGCCTCCCTCTCCACCTGTGTCTCTGCCTCCATTTTCATGTGTATCTCTGCCTCCCTCTCCACCTGTGTCTCTGCCTCCATCTCCATGTGTATCTCTGCCTCCATCTCCATGTGTATCTCTGCCTCCCTCCCCACCTGTGTCTCTGCCTCCATCTCCATGTGTATCTCTGCCTCCCTCCCCACCTGTGTCTCTGCCTCCATCTCCATGTGTATCTCTGCCTCCATCTCCATGTGTATCTCTGCCTCCATCTCCATGTGTATCTCTGCCTCCCTCTCCACCTGTGTCTCTGCCTCCATCTCCATGTGTATCTCTGCCTCCATCTCCACCTGTATCTCTGCCTCCATCTCCATCTCTGCCTCCCTCCCCACCTGTGTCTCTGCCTCCATCTCCATGTGTATCTCTGCCTCCCTCCCCACCTGTGTCTCTGCCTCCATCTCCATGTGTATCTCTGCCTCCATCTCCATGTGTATCTCTGCCTCCCTCCCCACCTGTGTCTCTGCCTCCATCTCCATGTGTATCTCTGCCTCCATCTCCATGTGTATCTCTGCCTCCCTCCCCACCTGTGGCTCTGCCTCCCTCCCCACCTGTGGCTCTCTTCCCTTCACCACCTGTGTTTCTGCCCCTCTCGCCCCCTGCGCCTCTCCCCACCTGTGTTTCTGCCCCTCTCGCCACCTGCGCCTCTCACCAGCTGTGTTTCTGCCCCTCTCGCCACCTGCGCCTCTCACCACCTGTGTTTCTGCCCCTCTCGCCACCTGCGCCTCTCACCAGCTGTGTTTCTGCCCCTCTCGCCACTTGCACCTCTCACCAGCTGTGTTTCTGCCCCTCTCGCCCCCTGCGCCTCTCACCAGCTGTGTTTCTGCCCCTCTCGCCCCCTGCGCCTCTCACCAGCTGTGAGAGGTTATTTCTGCAGCAGGGCCTGATGGAGGAAGCGTAGCAGCAGTTTCATCATGGAGACATCAGAGTGCCTGACATGCAGGGCAGCCCTGCAGACGATGAGAAGATCAGGTCAGTATGTGTTGGGGGAGGGGGGTATGTCCCACACACCCCAGTTTCTAGATCCTGTGCCCACCTAAGCCAGCCACCCAAGGACTGATGCACTGTAGTGATGTAGTGAGTACGCCACCCCCCACCCCCGCCCACACAGAGAGAAATTCTCTGTGGCGCTAATCACACCCACTGCGCGGCACACAATTGGCCCTTTATAAGTTTCAGCTCCAGGCCCATGTGGACCTTAATCTGACACTGGGCGTCTGTAGGTGATAGACTCCTCCTGTAAGCGAGGATCCGAGCGCCGCGTCTGAGCACGCCGCCTGTGATCACCTTCATGAAGATCGGCCGTGATTTGCGATGTTTGTAGCCGCTGGCGTGATGGGCGACGCAGATCCTGGCTCCATCATTCCTTCAAAATAAGGACATCACCCCCTGTTTTGAAGGACACTGCTGGGTGCCGCCCCGGCTCCGCCTCCCAAACGCTGCAGCATGTCCGTCATGCTACAGGTGACATCGCAAGAATCGTTCTGCACATGCGCAGAACAGGTTTTGCACCTATGCAGACCCCCAAACATCGTATTTGTGCGCAAACCGTATATATATATATACATACATACACACACACACACACACACACACACACACACACACACACACACACGTTTGTGGTTTTATTGACCTGGCTGCTTCTTTAATGTGTACTCGTATTCCCGGAGCCCCCGTCCGCCTCTCGCTGTATATCAGGCTTTATTTCCCTCACTATGTTTGCAGCACATTGTTCGGAGCCGAGGCCGCCCCAGAGGCAGATTACATGTAATTTAATTAAAACTCCATCCGGACAGCAACACTTCAGATCCCGGCCTCAGCCCATTTATGTCATGCCTCGTTATGAGTGCCCAGGGGCGGGCGGCGCTGTCTCACAGCTCCCGTGCGCAGTCCCGCGCTGGATGTCTGGACACACTGTACCAGTCCTGATAAGATATTCTTTACATGAGAGTAATAAAAGGCGGCAGCATTGGGAAGTGCGTCAGTGTCTCCGGTTCCCGCGTGTTTCCTCAGCACAGTGTACGCGGCGACGCGGGGAATTAACTATATAACTCGCTGCGTTATTTCACAGGGAAGCAAATCTACAATATGGGGGCGATTAATGTTTGACACAAATATACACGGACAAAGGGGGTCATTCCGAGTTGATCGCTCGCTAGCTGGTTAGGGTTAGGGTTAGACTGCAGGGGGGGGGGGGGGTTAGGGTTCGGCTGCGTGGGTGGGTTAGGGTTAGGCTGCGGGGGTGGGTTAGGGTTAGGCTGCGGGGGGTGGGTTAGGGTTAGGCTGCGGGAGTGGGTTAGGGTTAGGCTGTAGGGGGTGGGTTAGGCTGCGGGGGGTGGGTTAGGGTTAGGCTGCGGGGGTGGGTTAGGGTTAGGCTGCGGGGGTGGGTTAGGGTTAGGCTGTAGGCGGTGGGTTAGGGTTAGGCTGCGGGGGGTGGGTTAGGGTTAGGCTGCGGGGGTGGGTTAGGGTTAGGCTGTAGGGGGTGGGTTAGGCTGCGGGGGTGGGTTAGGGTTAGGCTCCACTGGGGATGCAGGGTGGGTTAGGGTTAGGCTGCGGGGGGAGGTTAGGGTTAGGCTGCGGGGGTGGGTTAGGGTTAGGCTGTAGGGGGTGGGTTAGGGTTAGGCTGCGGGGGGAGGTTAGGGTTAGGCTGCGGGGGGAGGTTAGGGTTAGGCTGTAGGGGGTGGGTTAGGGTTAGGGGGTGGGTTAGGGTTAGGCTGCGGGGGTGGGATAGGGTTAGGCTGCGGGGGGGTGGGTTAGGGTTAGGCTGCGGGGGGGGGGGGGGTTAGTCTGTGGGGGGGGGTTAGGGCTGCGGGAGGGGGGATTAGGGTTGGGCTGCAGGGGGTGGGTTAGGGTTAGGCTGCGGGGGTGGGTTAGGGTTAGGCTGCGGAGGTGGGTTAGGGTTAGGCTGCGGGGGGTGGGTTAGTCTGCGGGGGGGGGGGTTAGAGCTGCGGGAGGGGGGGTTAGGCTGCAGGGGGTGGGTTAGGGTTAGGCTGTAGGGGGTGGGTTAGGGTTAGGCTGTGGGGGTGGGTTAGGGTTAGGCTGCAGGGGTGGGTTAGGGTTAGGCTGCGGGGGGTGGGTTAGTCTGTGGGGGGGGGGTTAGGGCTGCGGGAGGGGGGATTAGGGTTAGGCTGCAGGGGGTGGGTTAGGGTTAGGCTGCGGGGGTGGGTTAGGGTTAGGCTGCGGAGATGGGTTAGGGTTAGGCTGCGGGGGGTGGGTTAGTCTGCGGGGGGGGGGGTTAGAGCTGCGGGAGGGGGGGTTAGGCTGCAGGGGGTGGGTTAGGGTTAGGCTGTAGGGGGTGGGTTAGGGTTAGGCTGTGGGGGTGGCTTAGTCTGTGGGGGGGGGGTTAGGGCTGCGGGAAGGGGGGTTAGGGTTAGGCTGCAGGGGGTGGGTTAGGGTTAGGCTGTAGGGGGTGGGTTAGGGTTAGGCTGTGGGGGTGGGTTAGGGTTAGGCTGTGGGGGTGGGTTAGGGTTAGGCTGCGGGGGAGGATTAGGGTTGGGCACCACTGGGGAGGGTTAGTGTTAGACTGCGGGGGGGAGGGGGTGCTTAGGGTTGGGCTGCTAGAAGGGAGGGTTAGGGGTGTAAGGGGGGAGGGCAAATATACTAAACCGAGAACCCCGCCGGGGTTCTCTGCAACAGGATGTCGGTGTCAGTCATATGAACGCCGACATCCCATCCGACCGACATATGGTATGTATTCTGTATACATTTATTGTAACAGAGAAGAGAGACTGAGAGAGTTACAGTACCCAGGAGAGGTGTGACACAGATGTATTATACAGGCTGCTGGAAATCATGGTATTATTGTATTGTTATCAGCGGATATGTGAGACGTTCCCTGCACCAGTAATCTGCAGAGAGTGCACACGCGTGTCTGTAGCCTGTAAGGTAAGGGCCTGGCGCTGGTGAACTCTCCGGCGTGTGAGGAACATTGGACGTGATGTTACATCGATGTCGGCATGTGAAGGCCGGAGATAAGAGACTTCACTGGTGGGAGGCCAAGAATGAATCACTGATGCCAGAAAGCGGACAGATGGCGTCTCCAGGCAACACCGCGCACGGCCAGAGCCAGCGCTTATTATCAGTAATCACAAATATTATTACACAGAGTCATTCCCTCGCTGACTCTGGAGATGCCCCTGGACAGGGATCTGTCTCGGTGTCGGTGACCCGTCGGTACGTCTGGAGTGACACCACAGATCAGTTACATAGGTCTGTCAATGGCCTCAACCACAGCGGCGTGGATATCAGACTAATGTCAGGGAATCCGCTATTTCACTTTCCCGCTGACATTCACACGACCTGCGCTAATGTGTTGGGACAGATGTTCTCTGCATAGTGACTTGGTGTAACTCATTAATCCATACCTGTAGCTCCCGTCCCAGACCTACAATAAATGCTGATTACATCGGTCGGTTTCTGCGGATGAGGAGAGATTGTTCCACAGAGAAGCGCTCACACTTGTGCAGCAGCATTACTCCCTCTCATGCCGGGGGCAGTAGTTGTCTGACTCTGCGTCACCTGCAGTAGTGAGTGCATCAGCACTATCGACGGTTGACCATCTGTGAGTTTATGCACATGCCGCTACAAACTCCTTTCCTTGTGTACATCCATGTAGCCGACTGTGCAAGGTCTGAGATGGCCACTGTGCACACTGCAATATTGCCTGGTGCGTCTTTATTCGCCACCATCGGTCAAACCATCGAGAATTGCATTATCCCTATGGCAGGTGCAGCGTCTCCGTCTGACCACTGCCTCCTATGCCTGCAGCAGTGCGTATGAGGATGCAGCCACTTGCAGTGACACACCTCCAACACTCCCATACCATGCCCACGGACACGCCCCTGACACTCCCATACCACACCCACTGACACTCCCATACCATGCCCACTGACATGCCCCTGCCACTCCAATACCATGCCCACTGACACTCCCATACCATGCCCACTGACACTCCCATACCACACCCACTGACACTTCCATACCATGCCCACTCCTGACACTCCCATACCACACCCACTGACACTCCCATACTGTCCCCACTGACACGCCCCTGCACTCCAATACCATGCCCACTGACACTCCCATACCATGCCCACTGTCACGCCCCTGACACTCCCATACCACACCCACTGACATGCCCCTGACACTCCCATACCACACCCACTGATCCTCCCATACCATGCCCACTGACATACGCCTGATACTCCAATACCGCACACACTGAGATGCCCCTGCCACTCCAATACCATGCCCACTGATACGCCCCTGACACTCCAATACCACACCCACTAATATGTCCCTGACACTCTCATACCACAGGCACTGAGAGGCTCATATATAAGTGCACTACTAGCCGCCTCCCAGGCACCGCCCAGGACACTCCCATACCACATCCACTGAGTGATCATTTAAGTGTGCACTACTAGCCGCTTCCCAGGCACCGCCCAGGACACTCCCATACCACGCTCACTGAATGATCATTTATGTGTGCACTACTAGCCGCCTCCCAGTCACTGCCCAGGACACTCCCATACCACGCCCACTGATTGATCATTTATGCGTGCGCTACTATCTGCCTCAAAGTCACCGACCAGGACACTCCCATACCACGCCCACTGAGTGATCATATATGCGTGCACTACTAGCTGCCTCCCAGTCACCGCCCAGGACATGCCCATACCACGCCCACTGAATGATAATTTATCACCACCCAGGACATGCCCATACCACACCCACTGAGCCAAAACTATAGGTGCTTGCTTGCTGGTTGAAATATGTAAAATATATCAATCTTGCCATAACGACAAATAGAAAGTTCTCTCATGACGTGTTAGGTTTCTGGTGTATGTCCAAATAAGAGCAAGACTCTGCTTTGTCTCAGCGTGTGCACAGTAACACCCCGGGAATGCTGGATATAGCATAAGTAGCACTTGCGCCCCCTACGCTTGGAGAAGGAACGGGTACAAGCAAGCTGAACTACAATAAGTGTGCATGGCCCGGGCGTAGGGCCCTGGACAAGAGTCCATATGGTGTAGGCAATATATCAGATACACCTATACGTACCTACAGTATATCTTTCTGGAGGTTCAGCCCTGGTGCAAAAATACATGCTGATATTTGCAAGCAGGGTCGGACTGGCCCACAGGGGTACCAGGGAAACCACCGGTAAGCCCCACTGCCTGACGGCCCACTCCCTCCTCTAGGGATGAAGTTCCAGACTGTGCACTTGTTTTATACATGGTAGATATGTTGCATTACACTGCACTAAACTATTGTGTATTTCAAGCCTCTGTGGAGACTGGCCACACCCCATATGTAGGCTAGCCACACCCCTAAGTATGGGCCCCTATCACTGCATCCCCCCGGCGGGCCCTTCATGTCCCAGTCCGACACTGTTTGCAAGTACAAAAAGAGGTGACCCAAGAACCGGTGGCATGCACTGAATACCCCCTAATGTGCAAGAGCTGCAGCCAGCACCAGACTATGAGCTGTTCACACTGTAACTGCTGGAAATATGTGTGTACAGAGTGAGGATGTCGCAGAATCTCTGTACACACCAGCG
This sequence comes from Pseudophryne corroboree, assembly GCF_028390025.1. Classification (NCBI taxonomy): domain Eukaryota; kingdom Metazoa; phylum Chordata; class Amphibia; order Anura; family Myobatrachidae; genus Pseudophryne; species Pseudophryne corroboree. The sequence continues at coordinate 1,043,481,826 of NC_086445.1, forward strand.
GAAGACTTACTTAACCAGTGGAGTGGTACATCCGTACTCACTGTTATATACACCGCTAGATGGAGCTGAGCTGGAGCAGAACGGGTGTCACACAGCTCACCAGTCAATGAGTGTATGTAGGTACTGGGTAGCTCTGTAGGATGCTGGAACAGCTGGAATCCATAGGCATGCTGGGATCTATAGTGCATATGTACAACAACATAACACTGTGTTAAAATTCCTGTCACTTAAAAAAAAAACTTCTTCCAAATCTCCATTGCAACTAACCAATCAATAACGACTTTACTCTGATTGGTTAGAGCATGAGAAAGTCACTGTGATTGGCATGTGGTTTATTAATGCGCTTCATGGTATCTGTGAGGTTCCGTCTCTTTCATGGCTAACGTGATTGTGACCCCAGATCCTCAGGTGCAGCGGCTGCGTGTGTGACCGGACATGAGATACTCTGCAGAGTAAATGCCAATGGGATTTGCTTACTGTTATTCAAAACAAAACACAAAGGGAGATAATGTTTTATACAGTATAATAATTAGGAAACATGGTGGTCATTCCGAGTTGATCGCTCGCTAGCAGTTTTTAGCAGCCGTGCAAACGCTATGCCGCCGCCCACTGGGAGTGTATTTAAGCATAGCAGAAGTGGGAACGAAAGGATCGCAGAGCGACTATAAAGTTTTTTTGTGCAGTTTCAGAGTAGCTCAATACCTACTCAGCGCTTGCGATGACTTCAGACTGTTCAGTTCCGGTTTTGACGTCACAAACACGCCCTGCGTTCGCCCAGCCACGCCTGCGTTTTTTTCTGGCACGCCTGCGTTTTTCCGAACACTCCCTGAAAACGGTCAGTTGACACCCAGAAACGCCCACTTCATGTCAATCACTCTGCGGTCAGCAGTGCGCCTGAAAAGCTTCGCTAGACCCTGTGTGAAACTACATCTTTCTTTGTAATAGTATGACGCGCGTGCGCATTGCGCCGCATACGCATGCGCAGTAGCAACAATTTTTTGCCTCTACGAATGCAGCTAGCGATCAACTCGGAATGACCCCCCATAGTGTTGGTCTGTATCAGTCTGCGTTCCCTTGTGATGGTATACGGGCTCCTCTCTATATATACACATCTGGCTGGTGGGAAGAATTAAGCTTTGAATTTTGCCATGGTTTTTTATTTCTTTTGTATTGCTTACGTGTCATATTTTATGTATTCATCTCATTTTATTTCATGTTATTCTCTGATCAATTTCCTTTCAGTGTTTTTTATTTTAATGATGAAGGTCGGTATGCGTACCTTGTATTTTATTATATTTCCCGCAGATTAGTCTGCTGACTCCTGGATCCTTGGGATTCCGTGAAACCTTAGACAGGTATTCTGTAACCTTTAAGTACGGCCTCATGAATACAGTTGTGCTCATAAGTTTACATACCCTAGCAGAATTTGTGATTTTCTGCCCATTTGTCAGAGAATATGAATGATAAATCACAAACTTTTCTTTCACTCATGGTTAGTGGTTGGGTGAAGCCATTTATTGTCAAACAACTGTGTTTACTCTTTTTAAATCACAATGACAACAGAAACTACCCAAATGCAATCCTACGTTCGCATAGTCACCGCCCATAGGTATTTTCGCTGTGTAAGTGTGCGATCGCATGTGTAGCAGAGCTGTACAAACAGATCTTGTGCAGTCTCTGCGCAGCCCAGGACTTACTCAGCCGCTGTGATCACTTCAGCCTGTCCGGGACCGGAATTGACGTCAGGAACCCTCCCTGCAAACGCTTGGACACGCCTGCGTTTTTCCAACCACTCCCAGAAAACGGTCAGTTGACACCCACAAACGCCCTCTTTCTGTCAATCTCCTTGCGATCGGCTGTGCGAATGGATTCTTCGTTAAATCCATCGCTCAGCAACGATCCGTTTTGTACCCGTACGACGCGCCTGCGCATTGCGGTGCATACGCATGCGCAGTTGTGACCTGATCACTGCGCTACGTAAAACGGCAGCGAGCGTTCAACTGGGAATGACCCCCACAGTTCTGTACATACATACGGTAGGAGGAATCCTGTTTTGTTTGCGTTACCGTCACCCGAGTAATGTTCCGTGTCACACATAAATATTTCTATTGAGCGGTATAAGTAGATGTTTGTATTTTGCTGCATTGTTTTATACCCACTCAGGAGCGTCCTTCCTCTTACATGAATGTTAGCATAAAAACACACGTACACGTGGGAGACGGCTCGGCACTCAGGGACTGATATGGAGACTTGTCACTCTTGCAAAAACACCCACATCATTTCGTACTCACAAAGGTGGTCATTCCGAGTTGATCGCTCGTTATTTTTTTTCCCGCAACGGAGCGATTAGTCGCTAATGCGCATGCGCAATGTCCGCAGTGCGACTGCGCCAAGTAAATTTGCTATGCAGTTTGGTATTTTACTCACGGCATTACGAGGTTTTTTCTTCGTTCTGGTGATCGTAATGTGATTGACAGGAAGTGGGTGTTTCTGGGCGGAAACTGGCCGTTTTATGGGAGTGTTTGAAAAAACGCTACCGTTTCTGGGAAAAACGCGGGAGTGTCTGGAGAAACGGAGGAGTGTCTAGGCGAACGCTGGGTGTGTTTGTGACATCAAACCAGGAACGACAAGCACTGAACTGATCGCACTGGCAGAGTAAGTGTCGAGCTACTCAGAAACTGCACAGAGAAGTCTTTTCGCAATATTGCGAATCTTTCGTTCGCAATTTTGATAAGCTAAGATTCACTCCCAGTAGGCGGCGGCTTAGCGTGTGCAAAGCTGCTAAAAGCAGCTTGCGAGCGAACAACTCGGAATGAGGGCCAAAGTTTTTTCTTGCCCCGTCTAAAGTGTCTGTCCAGTGTGAGCTATAATTCCTCCACCACACAGATCACGTCTTGTTTTGTTACCCCCCCCCCCCTTCCCAAATATTAATATTATTAAGACCATTGACGGGTGTCAGAAATATTTCCATGACTGCAAGCGTACCGCGTAGGCGAAGAAGATCAAGATCAAGGGGCGTTCCCGCGGCACAGGAAGATGGAGACCACTGTGGATTCGATACCACAATTGAGTGGGTGCTGATGGATCAGCTGTGCCCGGTCCTTCCGAAAGGATGTGTCCCGGATGAATTGTCACAATGGAATCACCGCATTAGAAAAGCATGTTAAGATTTTATCAAAATTTAAGAGTGTACAAATGAAGCAAGATTCCCACTTTTTGAGGTTTACTGTGGAAAACAGCGATGTTTGTATTTGTATATAATGTAATTAGTGCTGGTATTTCATCGCGTTGGGTATTTGAAATTGTCAAGGTAATATTTTCTCTTGAGTGTTTGAAACTTCATTACATTATTATGTTGCTTACTAATAGGGTAATGTGATGGTAGCTTTCCCCAGAGCACCGTCAGACCAAATCTCTGCACCCCGAGCAAGAATACATGTATGCCTAACATGTGTCTACTCATCTCCAGATGCATCCGGCTGAACATACTCTTGTTTATGTGAATACGAGGGGTGTGCAATAAGTTTCCAGATGTACAGAAAGTATTATATGTACAAAGTGATCATTACGTTTTTTCAAAGTGTTCGCCAGACGAGTCTATGCAAAGCTACATGCGGCAGGCATTGGTTGGCGTACCAGTCTCCGGTGATGGTGCTCTGCTACACGAGTGGTACAGTAGCTACATGACCAGTCTTGGCCGCAAAAAAAGCCACCATCTGCTTGGCCACTTGGCTCACATCGGAACTTCTGTGGTAGCGTACCTCCGACTGGGGTCCACTGGGCCGACTGTTGTTTGGTCTCTGGGTTGAAACTGTAGATCCAGGATTCATCGACACCGATGGTCTCACAGACAGAGCTTGAGCGGCCGCCATCAAACCTGGCAAGCAAGTCGCGGCACCAAGTCACCCGAGCCTCCTTCTGCACTTGAGTTAGCTGATGGGGCACCCAGCTCAGGCCAAGCTTTTTGTAGAGTATTAAGCGGAGGGATTCCAAGGAGATGCTTATCTCCTTCTCTAACTGGACCACGGGTATCCTGGTGTCTACCTCAACTACGGCCCACATGGCAGCAACACTGTCCTCGGTGATGGTGGACACAGGTCGGCCGTAGCGCTCCTCATCTCCCAGGAACCATCTTCCATGCAGAAATTCTGCAAACCACTCAGGCACAGCGGTTTAGGATGGTGCTTTCTCCCCAAAAGTAGCTCGCTGTCATTCAGTACTTCCCTGCTGTCGCAGACCACTCTTGTAGTGGTAGAAGATCATGGCTCCCCAGTGGCCTCTGCTGAGCTGTGAAGGAAGGAAACATGCTGACGTCTTCAGTGTGCAGTGCTACTTATGTATGGTTCTGTGCTCTGACATTTCATGATTCAGAGATTACAAAACCAGACAGATTGTATATACTCTACCTATAACTGCACACCTCTCGTACAGTACCATCTGACTGGTGCATACTGATTGAGCCAAATGCGTATGGACACTCTTGTTCAACTTACCGGATACTTACCTATTAAAATAAGTAGACATTGTCCACACTGATGGCTATAACTCTCTGACTTGGAATATTTTGAAAGCTTGCATCAAATTAACTTTAACAGGTGCTTTTTACATTGTATCAATTAGAAGTATGTTTAAATGTATTATTATATTATTATTTTTACCAAGCCGCATTTCTACATCTATTTAATGTGATATTTTTAGATGATTTGATTCCTACTACTGCTGTTCTTTCCTTTTTGTGTGGGCATTTATCATTCGGAGTTTGACAAGTACCATTGTGGGTTTTTGTTTACTAAAGAGATAACAGGTTTCCCAGACGCTAATAGTAGATAGACACAAAGAGAAGTATTCTACCTTTATATCTTTTATACCCACCTCAGAAACGCCCAGGATGGCCATAAACGATGCACTACAAAGACATTTAGGCACCAGCCCAGCAGGGAATCCAGGGTGACGGGACGAATTATATCCTGGGTGTCAAAGGCCAGCCATACTATGTACCCGACTGTAGGGGCATAGGGGCAAAAAGCAGAGTTCCAGTATGAGTTCACTTCCTGACATGCAATAACCTGGAATGTGGAATCTCGGTTCCTACCAGGGGACACATTTATTTATTAACAGTTTCTTGTATAGCGCAGCAAATTCCGTTGCACTGTACAATTGGAACAACAGTAATAAAACACAACTGGGTCATAACAGACAGACATAGAGGTAGGAGGGCCCTGCTCGCAAGCTTACATGTGATACACAAGGATAGATTCTAATAATGGGCTGTATGATATGGTCACACAGTGATGTTGGCTGAGGGTCAGGAAGATGGAAAAGAGAAGAAAGACAAAATATGTGAGGTTATGTGGATTGTACAGAGGGGATGTAATCATATAGGGAGGCATTGAAGGTTATGTCGGTGGGTCCGGAATTTGATAAGCTTGACACACACGAGGCTAAAGCGGCCAGTATCAGCAAGTCACAGGCCCGCGGCAGATTTCAGATATGCCGCCTCCAGCAAAGGTGAAAAGTTGCCCAACGCCATCCCTCCTAGCGCACCCTGCGTTGCTGCATGTCATGTATATAGGTTGTAGTTACTGTTTACATGACTGTAATGTGTGTTTCTATAATGAAGGTATTGTATCTGAGGGACTGATGAAGGAACTCGGGTACTGTGTAATAGGCGCGATTACCCCACACCCCGTAACCTCACAGTGGGTACATACAGTACATACTTGTTATGCTCAGCTGCCCTTATATACAGTACATGTATCACCAGCTGGTTATGAAGCCACTATATACATAACGTTAGCAGACGTTACAGTTGCTGACTGGATAAAAGTTTCTTTTTCCACTTTGTATATGAAATTCTATCTGGACAGAACGAGGACTGTATTGCTGACCTATGACACACGGATACAGGAACTCCTTTTAGACCTTTTGTAATGGAGATCATTATAAATTAAAACAATGTAACACAGTATATCCTATTTATTGTCAAGGTTATAGATCAAATACATTTACCGGAATAATTATTTACTTTGCATTAATGCTGATCTCGTCCCGCTCCTCCGATGTCCGCACTGGAATATTATTAAGTCTGACGAGCTTACGGACACTGTAAATGATTAAAGGAAAACAGAAGTTTATTGGTGCACTTATACAGTGCCTTGCTAAAGTATTCACACCCCTTGGCTTTTTACCTATTTTGTTACATTACAACCTGTAATTTACTTCTTCTTTTTTTTTTATCTGAATTTTATGTGATGGATCTGCACAAAATAGTCTAAGTTGATGAAGTGAAATGAAAAAAATATATATAAAAATTATTTGTATAACTAAAAATGTGAAAATTGCCATGTGCATATGTGTTCACCTCCTTTGCTATGAAGCCCCTCAAAAGTTCTGGTGCAACCAATTACCTTCAGAAGTCACATAATTAGTGAAATGAAGTCCACCTGTGTGTAATCTAAGTGTCACATGATCTGTCAGTATAGACACACCTTTTCTGAAAGGCCCCAGAGGCTGCAACACCACTAAGCAAGAGACATCACACCATGAAGACCAAGGAGCTCTCCAAACAAGTCAGGGACAAAGTTGTTGAGAAGTACAAGTCAGGGTTGGGTGACAAAAAAAATATCCAAATCTTTGATGATCCCCCGGAGCACCATCAAATCCATCATCTTCAAATGGACGGAACATGGTACCACAACAAACCTGCCAAGAGAGGGCCGACCACCAAAACTCACAGACCGGGCAAGGAGCATTAATCAGAGAGGCAGCACAGACACCATAGGTAACCCTGAAGGAGCTGCAGAGTTCCACAGCAGAGACTGGTGTATCTGCGCATGTGACCACAATAAGCCGTACACTCCATAGAGCTGGGATTTATGGAAGAGTGACCAGAAAAAAAGCCATTACTTAGTGTTAAAAATAAGAAGGCACGTTTTGAGTTTGCCAAAAGGCATGTGGACAACTCCCCAAATGTATAGAGGAAGGTGCTCTGGTCAGATGAGACTAAAATGTAACTTTTCGGCCAAGGAAAACGTTATGTCTGGCGCAAACCCAACACATCCCATCACCCCAAGAACACCATCCCCACAGTGAAACATGGTGGTGGCAGCATCATGCTGTGGGGATGTTTTTCAGCAGCAGGGACTGGGAAACTGTTTTGAGTCAAGGGAAAGATGGATGGTGCTAAATACAGGGATATTCTTGAGCAAAACCTGTTTCAGTCTGCCTGTGATTTGAGACTGGGACGGAGGCTCACCTTCCAGCAGGACAATGACCCGAAGCATACTGCTAAAGCAACACTCCAGTGGCTTAAGGGGAAACATTTAAATGTGTTGGAATGGCCTAGTCAAAGCCCAGATCTCAATCCAATGAGAATCTGTGGTCAGACTTGAAGATTGCTGTTCACAAGTGGAAACCAACCAACATGAAGGAGCTGGAGCAGTTTTGCCTTGAGGAATGGGCAAAAATCCCAGTGGCAAGATGTGGCAAGCTCATAGAGACGTATCCAAAGCGACTTGCAGCTGTAATTGCCGCAAAAGGTGGCTCCACAATGTACTGACTTTAGGGGAGTGAATAGTTATGCACGCTGAAGTTTTCTTCAAAGTTGTAGCCATGTTCTGTGAATGACATGATGCAAACCTTCAAACAATCCATTGTAATTCCAGGTTGTGAGGCAACAAAACATGAAAAATGCAGAGGGGGGTGAATACTTTAGCAAGGCACTGTATGTTGTCAGCGTTTCTGTGTCGTACATAAATGAATATTTGTTTAGCTCAGTAAGGTGAAGTATTTATATTAGTTACCAAACTACAGGGATGGTTACTATACTAATATACCATGTATCAGTATACGGGTCAGATATACTAAAGCCTTGGGGAGTGATAAAGCCAATCAGCTCCTAACTGCCATGTTAAAGGCTGTGGGGGTCATTCAGACCTGGCCGCTGTTGCGGGGTGGCAACGCAGCACTGGGTAGGGGGCGGGCTGGGACCATTTTCGGTAATACGCAGCTGCTCCAATTAATAAAATGGCAGCCGACCGCCTGACTGCGCTGCCAGAGGTCAACCTTAGTTCCAATGCCTCCGCAATCTAATTGCGTCTGCAGCGGGAGGTGGCCCCCAGCATATGAGGAGCTGGATGCAGATCTGGCTGCGTCCAAAATGACAGTTAGAAGCTGATTGGTTATAGTTTATCTCTCTCTACTGTATTACTCTCCAAGACTTAGTAGATTTCCCCCTATTACATTTTTGGTTTACTTATGTGCCATTGCAAATGTAGGTGTAAAACGTATTCGTTAAAGTAAGTACTATTTATTGACTCATACTGGTTATTCTTTGTATTTCATGTGGCCTCATTCAGATGCAACGCCTCTCCGGAAGACGCCTTTGGGTATTTACCCCCTTAGGTCTTAGGATAAGGAACTTAAGGCCTAATTCAGAGTGAGGCGTAAAAATATGTACCGTGCAAAAATATGTGAATGCTGCAGCCACCGGGATTTGATGTGAGATACCCACCGGCGACTTTGCGAGTCCCAGCGGCTGCGTACAGAGATGCAGATCAGCCGGTAATCTAACTTCCGAGTGTCCCTACGGTAGTGCAGCATGGTCGCAGGAAGTGAGATCCTGGAGGCGATGTTACTGCGCATGGGATCGCAGGCGCAGGCTGAGACACGCCCCAAAAATGGTTGTGAGATGCTTGCATTTTTTGCCGCCACTCCCCGATACGGGGTTAGCGTACAACTCTGTATCAGGCCCTTGGGCCTATAGCAGACCATGGAAAAGGATAAAACCACAGATGAGTGATGCTTAAGGCCATAGACTAAATAAGATGAAAAGAGAACCCAACTGTGATGAGGGAAGGGCCACCAACACACTCACACGGCCCAGGAGCTCAAGAGGATAAATATGAGTCACTGACACCAAAGAACCATCCCAATGTCATGTAACCTCTCATATTTATCCTCTGCCTCCTACAGTGTCTCCTAACTCCTCCATCTCCTCCCTGTCCTCTACTGTACTGTACAACATCTTCCCAATGTCTCCTAACCTCTCATATTTATCCTCTGCCTCCTACAGTGTCTCCTAACTCCTCCATCTCCTCCCTGTCCTCTACTGTACTGTACAACATCTTCCCAATGTCTCCTAACCTCTCATATTTATCCTCTGCCTCCTACAGTGTCTCCTAACTCCTCCATCTCCTCCCTGTCCTCTACTGTACTGTACAACATCTTCCCAATGTCTCCTAACCTCTCATATTTATCCTCTGCCTCCTACAGTGTCTCCTAACTCCTCCATCTCCTCCCTGTCCTCTACTGTACTGTACAACATCTTCCCAATGTCTCCGAACCTCTCATATTTATCCTCTGCCTCCTACAGTGTCTCCTAACTCCTCCATCTCCTCCCTGTCCTCTACTGTACTGTACAACATCTTCCCAATGTCATGTAACCTCTAATATTTATCCTCTGCCTCCTACAGTGTCTCCTAACTCCTCCATCTCCTCCCTGTCCTCTAGTGTACTGTACAACATCTTCCCAATGTCATGTAACCTCTAATATTTATCCTCTGCCTCCTACAGTGTCTCCTAACTCCTCAATCTCCTCCCTGTCCTCTACTGTACTGTACAACATCTTCCCAATGTCATGTAACCTCTAATATTTATCCTCTGCCTCCTACAGTGTCTCCTAACTCCTCCATCTCCTCCCTGTCCTCTACTGTACTGTACAACATCTTCCCAATGTCATGTAACCTCTCATATTTATCCTCTGCCTCCTACAGTGTCTCCTAACTCCTCCATCTCCTCCCTGTCCTCTACTGTACTGTACAACATCTTCCCAATGTCTCCTAACCTCTCATATTTATCCTCTGCCTCCTACAGTGTCTCCTAACTCCTCCATCTCCTCCCTGTCCTCTAGTGTACTGTACAACATCTTCCCAATGTCTCCTAACCTCTCATATTTATCCTCTGCCTCCTACAGTGTCTCCTAACTCCTCCATCTCCTCCCTGTCCTCTACTGTACTGTACAACATCTTCCCAATGTCATGTAACCTCTAATATTTATCCTCTGCCTCCTACAGTGTCTCCTAACTCCTCCATCTCCTCCCTGTCCTCTACTGTACTGAACAACATCTTCCCAATGTCTCCTAACCTCTCATATTTATCCTCTGCCTCCTACAGTGTCTCCTAACTCCTCCATCTCCTCCCTGTCCTCTACTGTACTGTACAACATCTTCCCAATGTCATGTAACCTCTAATATTTATCCTCTGCCTCCTACAGTGTCTCCTAACTCCTCCATCTCCTCCCTGTCCTCTACTGTACTGTACAACATCTTCCCAATGTCTCCTAACCTCTCATATTTATCCTCTGCCTCCTACAGTGTCTCCTAACTCCTCCATCTCCTCCCTGTCCTCTACTGTACTGTACAACATCTTCCCAATGTCATATAACCTCTAATATTTATCCTCTGCCTCCTACAGTGTCTCCTAACTCCTCCATCTCCTCCCTGTCCTCTACTGTACTGTACAACATCTTCCCAATGTCATATAACCTCTAATATTTATCCTCTGCCTCCTACAGTGTCTCCTAACTCCTCCATCTCCTCCCTGTCCTCTACTGTACTGTACAACATCTTCCCAATGTCTCCGAACCTCTCATATTTATCCTCTGCCTCCTACAGTGTCTCCTAACTCCTCCATCTCCTCCCTGTCCTCTACTGTACTGTACAACATCTTCCCAATGTCATGTAACCTCTAATATTTATCCTCTGCCTCCTACAGTGTCTCCTAACTCCTCCATCTCCTCCCTGTCCTCTAGTGTACTGTACAACATCTTCCCAATGTCATGTAACCTCTAATATTTATCCTCTGCCTCCTACAGTGTCTCCTAACTCCTCAATCTCCTCCCTGTCCTCTACTGTACTGTACAACATCTTCCCAATGTCATGTAACCTCTAATATTTATCCTCTGCCTCCTACAGTGTCTCCTAACTCCTCCATCTCCTCCCTGTCCTCTACTGTACTGTACAACATCTTCCCAATGTCATGTAACCTCTCATATTTATCCTCTGCCTCCTACAGTGTCTCCTAACTCCTCCATCTCCTCCCTGTCCTCTACTGTACTGTACAACATCTTCCCAATGTCTCCTAACCTCTCATATTTATCCTCTGCCTCCTACAGTGTCTCCTAACTCCTCCATCTCCTCCCTGTCCTCTAGTGTACTGTACAACATCTTCCCAATGTCTCCTAACCTCTCATATTTATCCTCTGCCTCCTACAGTGTCTCCTAACTCCTCCATCTCCTCCCTGTCCTCTACTGTACTGTACAACATCTTCCCAATGTCATGTAACCTCTAATATTTATCCTCTGCCTCCTACAGTGTCTCCTAACTCCTCCATCTCCTCCCTGTCCTCTACTGTACTGAACAACATCTTCCCAATGTCTCCTAACCTCTCATATTTATCCTCTGCCTCCTACAGTGTCTCCTAACTCCTCCATCTCCTCCCTGTCCTCTACTGTACTGTACAACATCTTCCCAATGTCATGTAACCTCTAATATTTATCCTCTGCCTCCTACAGTGTATCCTAACTCCTCCATCTCCTCCCTGTCCTCTACTGTACTGTACAACATCTTCCCAATGTCTCCTAACCTCTCATATTTATCCTCTGCCTCCTACAGTGTCTCCTAACTCCTCCATCTCCTCCCTGTCCTCTACTGTACTGTACAACATCTTCCCAATGTCATATAACCTCTAATATTTATCCTCTGCCTCCTACAGTGTCTCCTAACTCCTCCATCTCCTCCCTGTCCTCTACTGTACTGTACAACATCTTCCCAATGTCTCCTAACCTCTCATATTTATCCTCTGCCTCCTACAGTGTCTCCTAACTCCTCCATCTCCTCCCTGTCCTCTACTGTACTGTACAACATCTTCCCAATGTCTCCTAACCTCTCATATTTATCCTCTGCCTCCTACAGTGTCTCCTAACTCCTCCATCTCCTTCCTGTCCTCTACTGTACTGTACAACATCTTCCCAATGTCTCCTAACCTCTCATATTTATCCTCTCCCTCCTACAGTGTCTCCTAACTCCTCCATCTCCTCCCTGTCCTCTACTGTACTGTACATCATCTTCCCAATGTCATGTAACCTCTCATATTTATCCTCTGCCTCCTACAGTGTCTCCTAACTCCCCCATCTCCTCCCTGTCCTCTAGTGTACTGTACAACATCTTCCCAATGTTTCCTAACCTCTAATATTTATCCTCTGCCTCCTACAGTGTCTCCTAACTCCTCCATCTCCTCCCTGTCCTCTACTGTACTGTACAACATCTTCCCAATGTCATGTAACCTCTCATATTTATCCTCTGCCTCCTACAGTGTCTCCTAACTCCTCCATCTCCTCCCTGTCCTCTACTGTACTGTACAACATCTTCCCAATGTCTCCTAACCTCTCATATTTATCCTCTGCCTCCTACAGTGTCTCCTAACTCCTCCATCTCCTCCCTGTCCTCTAGTGTACTGTACAACATCTTCCCAATGTCTCCTAACCTCTCATATTTATCCTCTGCCTCCTACAGTGTCTCCTAACTCCTCCATCTCCTCCCTGTCCTCTACTGTACTGTACAACATCTTCCCAATGTCATGTAACCTCTAATATTTATCCTCTGCCTCCTACAGTGTCTCCTAACTCCTCCATCTCCTCCCTGTCCTCTACTGTACTGAACAACATCTTCCCAATGTCTCCTAACCTCTCATATTTATCCTCTGCCTCCTACAGTGTCTCCTAACTCCTCCATCTCCTCCCTGTCCTCTACTGTACTGTACAACATCTTCCCAATGTCATGTAACCTCTAATATTTATCCTCTGCCTCCTACAGTGTCTCCTAACTCCTCCATCTCCTCCCTGTCCTCTACTGTACTGTACAACATCTTCCCAATGTCTCCTAACCTCTCATATTTATCCTCTGCCTCCTACAGTGTCTCCTAACTCCTCCATCTCCTCCCTGTCCTCTACTGTACTGTACAACATCTTCCCAATGTCATATAACCTCTAATATTTATCCTCTGCCTCCTACAGTGTCTCCTAACTCCTCCATCTCCTCCCTGTCCTCTACTGTACTGTACAACATCTTCCCAATGTCTCCTAACCTCTCATATTTATCCTCTGCCTCCTACAGTGTCTCCTAACTCCTCCATCTCCTCCCTGTCCTCTACTGTACTGTACAACATCTTCCCAATGTCTCCTAACCTCTCATATTTATCCTCTGCCTCCTACAGTGTCTCCTAACTCCTCCATCTCCTCCCTGTCCTCTACTGTACTGTACAACATCTTCCCAATGTCTCCTAACCTCTCATATTTATCCTCTCCCTCCTACAGTGTCTCCTAACTCCTCCATCTCCTCCCTGTCCTCTACTGTACTGTACATCATCTTCCCAATGTCATGTAACCTCTCATATTTATCCTCTGCCTCCTACAGTGTCTCCTAACTCCCCCATCTCCTCCCTGTCCTCTAGTGTACTGTACAACATCTTCCCAATGTTTCCTAACCTCTAATATTTATCCTCTGCCTCCTACAGTGTCTCCTAACTCCTCCATCTCCTCCCTGTCCTCTACTGTACTGTACAACATCTTCCCAATGTCTCATAACCTCTCATATTTATCCTCTGCCTCCTACAGTGTCTCCTAACTCCTCCCTGTCCTCTACTGTACTGTACAACATCTTCCCAATGTCTCCTAACCTCTCATATTTATCCTCTGCCTCCTACAGTGTCTCCTAACTCCTCCATCTCCTCCCTGTCCTCTACTGTACTGTACAACATCTTCCCAATGTCATGTAACCTCTCATATTTATCCTCTGCCTCCTACAGTGTCTCCTAACTCCTCCATCTCCTCCCTGTCCTCTACTGTACTGTACAACATCTTTCCAATGTCTCCCAACCTCTCATATTTATCCTCTGCCTCCTACAGTGTCTCCTAACTCCTCCATCTCCTCCCTGTCCTCTACTGTACTGTACAACATCTTCCCAATGTCTCCTAACCTCTCATATTTATCCTCTGCCTCCTACAGTGTCTCCTAACTCCTCCATCTCCTCCCTGTCCTCTACTGTACTGTACATCATCTTCTCAATGTCATGTAACCTCTCATATTTATCCTCTGCCTCCTACAGTGTCTCCTAACTCCTCCATCTCCTCCCTGTCCTCTACTGTACTGTACAACATCTTTCCAATGTCTCCTAACCTCTCATATTTATCCTCTGCCTCCTACAGTGTCTCCTAACTCCTCCATCTCCTCCCTGTCCTCTACTGTACTGTACAACATCTTCCCAATGTCTCCTAACCTCTCATATTTATCCTCTGCCTCCTACAGTGTCTCCTAACTCCTCCATCTCCTCCCTGTCCTCTACTGTACTGTACATCATCTTCCCAATGTCTCCTAACCTCTAATATTTATCCTCTGCCTCCTACAGTGTCTCCTAACTCCTCTATCTCCTCCCTGTCCTCTACTGTACTGTACAACATCTTCCCAATGTCTCCTAACCTCTCATATTTATCCTCTGTCTCCTACAGTGTCTCCTAACTCCTCCATCTCCTCCCTGTCCTCTACTGTACTGTACAACATCTTCCCAATGTCTCCTAACCTCTCATATTTATCCTCTGTCTCCTACAGTGTCTCCTAACTCCTCCATCTCCTCCCTGTCCTCTACTGTACTGTACAACATCTTCCCAATGTCTCCTAACCTCTCATATTTATCCTCTGCCTCCTACAGTGTCTCCTAACTCCTCCATCTCCTCCCTGTCCTCTACTGTACTGTACAACATCTTCCCAATGTCTCCTAACCTCTCATATTTATCCTCTGCCTCCTACAGTGTCTCCTAACTCCTCCATCTCCTCCCTGTCCTCTACTGTACTGTACAACATCTTCCCAATGTCTCCTAACCTCTCATATTTATCCTCTGCCTCCTACAGTGTCTCCTAACTCCTCCATCTCCTCCCTGTCCTCTACTGTACTGTACATCATCTTCCCAATGTCATGTAACCTCTCATATTTATCCTCTGCCTCCTACAGTGTCTCCTAACTCCTCCATCTCCTCCCTGTCCTCTACTGTACTGTACAACATCTTCCCAATGTCTCCTAACCTCTAGTATTTATCATCTGCCTCCTACAGTGTCTCCTAACTCCTCCATCTCCTCCCTGTCCTCTACTGTACTGTACAACATCTTCCCAATGTCTCCTAACCTCTAATATTTATCCTCTGCCGCCTACAGTGTCTCCTAACTCCTCCATCTCCTCCCTGTCCTCTACTGTACTGTACAACATCTTCCCAATGTCTCCTAACCTCTCATATTTATCCTCTGCCTCCTACAGTGTCTCCTAACTCCTCCATCTCCTCCCTGTCCTCTAGTGTACTGTACAACATCTTCCCAATGTCTCCTAACCTCTCATATTTATCCTCTGCCTCCTACAGTGTCTCCTAACTCCTCCATCTCCTCCCTGTCCTCTACTGTACTGTACAACATCTTCCCAATGTCATGTAACCTCTAATATTTATCCTCTGCCTCCTACAGTGTCTCCTAACTCCTCCATCTCCTCCCTGTCCTCTACTGTACTGAACAACATCTTCCCAATGTCTCCTAACCTCTCATATTTATCCTCTGCCTCCTACAGTGTCTCCTAACTCCTCCATCTCCTCCCTGTCCTCTACTGTACTGTACAACATCTTCCCAATGTCATGTAACCTCTAATATTTATCCTCTGCCTCCTACAGTGTATCCTAACTCCTCCATCTCCTCCCTGTCCTCTACTGTACTGTACAACATCTTCCCAATGTCTCCTAACCTCTCATATTTATCCTCTGCCTCCTACAGTGTCTCCTAACTCCTCCATCTCCTCCCTGTCCTCTACTGTACTGTACAACATCTTCCCAATGTCATATAACCTCTAATATTTATCCTCTGCCTCCTACAGTGTCTCCTAACTCCTCCATCTCCTCCCTGTCCTCTACTGTACTGTACAACATCTTCCCAATGTCTCCTAACCTCTCATATTTATCCTCTGCCTCCTACAGTGTCTCCTAACTCCTCCATCTCCTCCCTGTCCTCTACTGTACTGTACAACATCTTCCCAATGTCTCCTAACCTCTCATATTTATCCTCTGCCTCCTACAGTGTCTCCTAACTCCTCCATCTCCTTCCTGTCCTCTACTGTACTGTACAACATCTTCCCAATGTCTCCTAACCTCTCATATTTATCCTCTCCCTCCTACAGTGTCTCCTAACTCCTCCATCTCCTCCCTGTCCTCTACTGTACATCATCTTCCCAATGTCATGTAACCTCTCATATTTATCCTCTGCCTCCTACAGTGTCTCCTAACTCCCCCATCTCCTCCCTGTCCTCTAGTGTACTGTACAACATCTTCCCAATGTTTCCTAACCTCTAATATTTATCCTCTGCCTCCTACAGTGTCTCCTAACTCCTCCATCTCCTCCCTGTCCTCTACTGTACTGTACAACATCTTCCCAATGTCATGTAACCTCTCATATTTATCCTCTGCCTCCTACAGTGTCTCCTAACTCCTCCATCTCCTCCCTGTCCTCTACTGTACTGTACAACATCTTCCCAATGTCTCCTAACCTCTCATATTTATCCTCTGCCTCCTACAGTGTCTCCTAACTCCTCCATCTCCTCCCTGTCCTCTAGTGTACTGTACAACATCTTCCCAATGTCTCCTAACCTCTCATATTTATCCTCTGCCTCCTACAGTGTCTCCTAACTCCTCCATCTCCTCCCTGTCCTCTACTGTACTGTACAACATCTTCCCAATGTCATGTAACCTCTAATATTTATCCTCTGCCTCCTACAGTGTCTCCTAACTCCTCCATCTCCTCCCTGTCCTCTACTGTACTGAACAACATCTTCCCAATGTCTCCTAACCTCTCATATTTATCCTCTGCCTCCTACAGTGTCTCCTAACTCCTCCATCTCCTCCCTGTCCTCTACTGTACTGTACAACATCTTCCCAATGTCATGTAACCTCTAATATTTATCCTCTGCCTCCTACAGTGTCTCCTAACTCCTCCATCTCCTCCCTGTCCTCTACTGTACTGTACAACATCTTCCCAATGTCTCCTAACCTCTCATATTTATCCTCTGCCTCCTACAGTGTCTCCTAACTCCTCCATCTCCTCCCTGTCCTCTACTGTACTGTACAACATCTTCCCAATGTCATGTAACCTCTCATATTTATCCTCTGCCTCCTACAGTGTCTCCTAACTCCTCCATCTCCTCCCTGTCCTCTACTGTACTGTACAACATCTTTCCAATGTCTCCCAACCTCTCATATTTATCCTCTGCCTCCTACAGTGTCTCCTAACTCCTCCATCTCCTCCCTGTCCTCTACTGTACTGTACAACATCTTCCCAATGTCTCCTAACCTCTCATATTTATCCTCTGCCTCCTACAGTGTCTCCTAACTCCTCCATCTCCTCCCTGTCCTCTACTGTACTGTACATCATCTTCTCAATGTCATGTAACCTCTCATATTTATCCTCTGCCTCCTACAGTGTCTCCTAACTCCTCCATCTCCTCCCTGTCCTCTACTGTACTGTACAACATCTTTCCAATGTCTCCTAACCTCTCATATTTATCCTCTGCCTCCTACAGTGTCTCCTAACTCCTCCATCTCCTCCCTGTCCTCTACTGTACTGTACAACATCTTCCCAATGTCTCCTAACCTCTCATATTTATCCTCTGCCTCCTACAGTGTCTCCTAACTCCTCCATCTCCTCCCTGTCCTCTACTGTACTGTACATCATCTTCCCAATGTCTCCTAACCTCTAATATTTATCCTCTGCCTCCTACAGTGTCTCCTAACTCCTCTATCTCCTCCCTGTCCTCTACTGTACTGTACAACATCTTCCCAATGTCTCCTAACCTCTCATATTTATCCTCTGTCTCCTACAGTGTCTCCTAACTCCTCCATCTCCTCCCTGTCCTCTACTGTACTGTACAACATCTTCCCAATGTCTCCTAACCTCTCATATTTATCCTCTGTCTCCTACAGTGTCTCCTAACTCCTCCATCTCCTCCCTGTCCTCTACTGTACTGTACAACATCTTCCCAATGTCTCCTAACCTCTCATATTTATCCTCTGCCTCCTACAGTGTCTCCTAACTCCTCCATCTCCTCCCTGTCCTCTACTGTACTGTACAACATCTTCCCAATGTCTCCTAACCTCTCATATTTATCCTCTGCCTCCTACAGTGTCTCCTAACTCCTCCATCTCCTCCCTGTCCTCTACTGTACTGTACAACATCTTCCCAATGTCTCCTAACCTCTCATATTTATCCTCTGCCTCCTACAGTGTCTCCTAACTCCTCCATCTCCTCCCTGTCCTCTACTGTACTGTACATCATCTTCCCAATGTCATGTAACCTCTCATATTTATCCTCTGCCTCCTACAGTGTCTCCTAACTCCTCCATCTCCTCCCTGTCCTCTACTGTACTGTACAACATCTTCCCAATGTCTCCTAACCTCTAGTATTTATCATCTGCCTCCTACAGTGTCTCCTAACTCCTCCATCTCCTCCCTGTCCTCTACTGTACTGTACAACATCTTCCCAATGTCTCCTAACCTCTAATATTTATCCTCTGCCGCCTACAGTGTCTCCTAACTCCTCCATCTCCTCCCTGTCCTCTACTGTACTGTACAACATCTTCCCAATGTCTCCTAACCTCTCATATTTATCCTCTGCCTCCTACAGTGTCTCCTAACTCCTCCATCTCCTCCCTGTCCTCTAGTGTACTGTACAACATCTTCCCAATGTCTC
The DNA here is from genome assembly GCF_028390025.1 of Pseudophryne corroboree. NCBI lineage: Eukaryota > Metazoa > Chordata > Amphibia > Anura > Myobatrachidae > Pseudophryne > Pseudophryne corroboree. The sequence goes on from NC_086445.1 coordinate 1,043,500,651, forward strand.
CTAACCTCTCATATTTATCCTCTGCCTCCTACAGTGTCTCCTAACTCCTCCATCTCCTCCCTGTCCTCTACTGTACTGTACAACATCTTCCCAATGTCATGTAACCTCTAATATTTATCCTCTGCCTCCTACAGTGTCTCCTAACTCCTCCATCTCCTCCCTGTCCTCTACTGTACTGAACAACATCTTCCCAATGTCTCCTAACCTCTCATATTTATCCTCTGCCTCCTACAGTGTCTCCTAACTCCTCCATCTCCTCCCTGTCCTCTACTGTACTGTACAACATCTTCCCAATGTCATGTAACCTCTAATATTTATCCTCTGCCTCCTACAGTGTATCCTAACTCCTCCATCTCCTCCCTGTCCTCTACTGTACTGTACAACATCTTCCCAATGTCTCCTAACCTCTCATATTTATCCTCTGCCTCCTACAGTGTCTCCTAACTCCTCCATCTCCTCCCTGTCCTCTACTGTACTGTACAACATCTTCCCAATGTCATATAACCTCTAATATTTATCCTCTGCCTCCTACAGTGTCTCCTAACTCCTCCATCTCCTCCCTGTCCTCTACTGTACTGTACAACATCTTCCCAATGTCTCCTAACCTCTCATATTTATCCTCTGCCTCCTACAGTGTCTCCTAACTCCTCCATCTCCTCCCTGTCCTCTACTGTACTGTACAACATCTTCCCAATGTCTCCTAACCTCTCATATTTATCCTCTGCCTCCTACAGTGTCTCCTAACTCCTCCATCTCCTTCCTGTCCTCTACTGTACTGTACAACATCTTCCCAATGTCTCCTAACCTCTCATATTTATCCTCTCCCTCCTACAGTGTCTCCTAACTCCTCCATCTCCTCCCTGTCCTCTACTGTACTGTACATCATCTTCCCAATGTCATGTAACCTCTCATATTTATCCTCTGCCTCCTACAGTGTCTCCTAACTCCCCCATCTCCTCCCTGTCCTCTAGTGTACTGTACAACATCTTCCCAATGTTTCCTAACCTCTAATATTTATCCTCTGCCTCCTACAGTGTCTCCTAACTCCTCCATCTCCTCCCTGTCCTCTACTGTACTGTACAACATCTTCCCAATGTCATGTAACCTCTCATATTTATCCTCTGCCTCCTACAGTGTCTCCTAACTCCTCCATCTCCTCCCTGTCCTCTACTGTACTGTACAACATCTTCCCAATGTCTCCTAACCTCTCATATTTATCCTCTGCCTCCTACAGTGTCTCCTAACTCCTCCATCTCCTCCCTGTCCTCTAGTGTACTGTACAACATCTTCCCAATGTCTCCTAACCTCTCATATTTATCCTCTGCCTCCTACAGTGTCTCCTAACTCCTCCATCTCCTCCCTGTCCTCTACTGTACTGTACAACATCTTCCCAATGTCATGTAACCTCTAATATTTATCCTCTGCCTCCTACAGTGTCTCCTAACTCCTCCATCTCCTCCCTGTCCTCTACTGTACTGAACAACATCTTCCCAATGTCTCCTAACCTCTCATATTTATCCTCTGCCTCCTACAGTGTCTCCTAACTCCTCCATCTCCTCCCTGTCCTCTACTGTACTGTACAACATCTTCCCAATGTCATGTAACCTCTAATATTTATCCTCTGCCTCCTACAGTGTCTCCTAACTCCTCCATCTCCTCCCTGTCCTCTACTGTACTGTACAACATCTTCCCAATGTCTCCTAACCTCTCATATTTATCCTCTGCCTCCTACAGTGTCTCCTAACTCCTCCATCTCCTCCCTGTCCTCTACTGTACTGTACAACATCTTCCCAATGTCATATAACCTCTAATATTTATCCTCTGCCTCCTACAGTGTCTCCTAACTCCTCCATCTCCTCCCTGTCCTCTACTGTACTGTACAACATCTTCCCAATGTCTCCTAACCTCTCATATTTATCCTCTGCCTCCTACAGTGTCTCCTAACTCCTCCATCTCCTCCCTGTCCTCTACTGTACTGTACAACATCTTCCCAATGTCTCCTAACCTCTCATATTTATCCTCTGCCTCCTACAGTGTCTCCTAACTCCTCCATCTCCTCCCTGTCCTCTACTGTACTGTACAACATCTTCCCAATGTCTCCTAACCTCTCATATTTATCCTCTCCCTCCTACAGTGTCTCCTAACTCCTCCATCTCCTCCCTGTCCTCTACTGTACTGTACATCATCTTCCCAATGTCATGTAACCTCTCATATTTATCCTCTGCCTCCTACAGTGTCTCCTAACTCCCCCATCTCCTCCCTGTCCTCTAGTGTACTGTACAACATCTTCCCAATGTTTCCTAACCTCTAATATTTATCCTCTGCCTCCTACAGTGTCTCCTAACTCCTCCATCTCCTCCCTGTCCTCTACTGTACTGTACAACATCTTCCCAATGTCTCATAACCTCTCATATTTATCCTCTGCCTCCTACAGTGTCTCCTAACTCCTCCCTGTCCTCTACTGTACTGTACAACATCTTCCCAATGTCTCCTAACCTCTCATATTTATCCTCTGCCTCCTACAGTGTCTCCTAACTCCTCCATCTCCTCCCTGTCCTCTACTGTACTGTACAACATCTTCCCAATGTCATGTAACCTCTCATATTTATCCTCTGCCTCCTACAGTGTCTCCTAACTCCTCCATCTCCTCCCTGTCCTCTACTGTACTGTACAACATCTTTCCAATGTCTCCCAACCTCTCATATTTATCCTCTGCCTCCTACAGTGTCTCCTAACTCCTCCATCTCCTCCCTGTCCTCTACTGTACTGTACAACATCTTCCCAATGTCTCCTAACCTCTCATATTTATCCTCTGCCTCCTACAGTGTCTCCTAACTCCTCCATCTCCTCCCTGTCCTCTACTGTACTGTACATCATCTTCTCAATGTCATGTAACCTCTCATATTTATCCTCTGCCTCCTACAGTGTCTCCTAACTCCTCCATCTCCTCCCTGTCCTCTACTGTACTGTACAACATCTTTCCAATGTCTCCTAACCTCTCATATTTATCCTCTGCCTCCTACAGTGTCTCCTAACTCCTCCATCTCCTCCCTGTCCTCTACTGTACTGTACAACATCTTCCCAATGTCTCCTAACCTCTCATATTTATCCTCTGCCTCCTACAGTGTCTCCTAACTCCTCCATCTCCTCCCTGTCCTCTACTGTACTGTACATCATCTTCCCAATGTCTCCTAACCTCTAATATTTATCCTCTGCCTCCTACAGTGTCTCCTAACTCCTCTATCTCCTCCCTGTCCTCTACTGTACTGTACAACATCTTCCCAATGTCTCCTAACCTCTCATATTTATCCTCTGCCTCCTACAGTGTCTCCTAACTCCTCCATCTCCTCCCTGTCCTCTACTGTACTGTACAACATCTTTCCAATGTCTCCCAACCTCTCATATTTATCCTCTGCCTCCTACAGTGTCTCCTAACTCCTCCATCTCCTCCCTGTCCTCTACTGTACTGTACAACATCTTCCCAATGTCTCCTAACCTCTCATATTTATCCTCTGCCTCCTACAGTGTCTCCTAACTCCTCCATCTCCTCCCTGTCCTCTACTGTACTGTACATCATCTTCTCAATGTCATGTAACCTCTCATATTTATCCTCTGCCTCCTACAGTGTCTCCTAACTCCTCCATCTCCTCCCTGTCCTCTACTGTACTGTACAACATCTTTCCAATGTCTCCTAACCTCTCATATTTATCCTCTGCCTCCTACAGTGTCTCCTAACTCCTCCATCTCCTCCCTGTCCTCTACTGTACTGTACAACATCTTCCCAATGTCTCCTAACCTCTCATATTTATCCTCTGCCTCCTACAGTGTCTCCTAACTCCTCCATCTCCTCCCTGTCCTCTACTGTACTGTACATCATCTTCCCAATGTCTCCTAACCTCTAATATTTATCCTCTGCCTCCTACAGTGTCTCCTAACTCCTCTATCTCCTCCCTGTCCTCTACTGTACTGTACAACATCTTCCCAATGTCTCCTAACCTCTCATATTTATCCTCTGTCTCCTACAGTGTCTCCTAACTCCTCCATCTCCTCCCTGTCCTCTACTGTACTGTACAACATCTTCCCAATGTCTCCTAACCTCTCATATTTATCCTCTGTCTCCTACAGTGTCTCCTAACTCCTCCATCTCCTCCCTGTCCTCTACTGTACTGTACAACATCTTCCCAATGTCTCCTAACCTCTCATATTTATCCTCTGCCTCCTACAGTGTCTCCTAACTCCTCCATCTCCTCCCTGTCCTCTACTGTACTGTACAACATCTTCCCAATGTCTCCTAACCTCTCATATTTATCCTCTGCCTCCTACAGTGTCTCCTAACTCCTCCATCTCCTCCCTGTCCTCTACTGTACTGTACAACATCTTCCCAATGTCTCCTAACCTCTCATATTTATCCTCTGCCTCCTACAGTGTCTCCTAACTCCTCCATCTCCTCCCTGTCCTCTACTGTACTGTACATCATCTTCCCAATGTCATGTAACCTCTCATATTTATCCTCTGCCTCCTACAGTGTCTCCTAACTCCTCCATCTCCTCCCTGTCCTCTACTGTACTGTACAACATCTTCCCAATGTCTCCTAACCTCTAATATTTATCATCTGCCTCCTACAGTGTCTCCTAACTCCTCCATCTCCTCCCTGTCCTCTACTGTACTGTACAACATCTTCCCAATGTCTCCTAACCTCTAATATTTATCCTCTGCCGCCTACAGTGTCTCCTAACTCCTCCATCTCCTCCCTGTCCTCTACTGTACTGTACAACATCTTCCCAATGTCTCCTAACCTCTCATAATTATCCTCTGCCTCCTACAGTGTCTCCTAACTCCTCCATCTCCTCCCTGTCCTCTACTGTACTGTACATCATCTTCCCAATGTCTCCTAACCTCTCATATTTATCCTCTGCCTCCTACAGTGTCTCCTAACTCCTCCATCTCCTCCCTGTCCTCTACTGTACTGTACAACATCTTCCCAATGTCTCCTAACCTCTCATATTTATCCTCTGCCTCCTACAGTGTCTCCTAACTCCTCCATCTCCTCCCTGTCCTCTAGTATACTGTACAACATCTTCCCAATGTCATGTAACCTCTAATATTTATCCTCTGCCTCCTACAGTGTCTCCTAACAACTCCATCTCCTCCCTGTCCTCTACTGTATTGTACAACATCTTCCCAATGTCTCCTAACCTCTCATATTTATCCTCTGCCTCCTACAGTGTCTCCTAACTCCTCCATCTCCTCCCTGTCCTCTACTGTACTGTACAACATCTTCCCAATGTCATGTAACCTCTAATATTTATCCTCTGCCTCCTACAGTGTCTCCTAACTCCTCCATCTCCTCCCTGTCCTTTTCCCTACTGTGTGTCTTGTGCTTTGAGCTATCCTATACCTCAGTGGTTCCCAACCTCGCTCCTCAAGTACCCCCAACAGTTCATGTTTTCCAGGTCTCCTCACAGGATTGCAAGTAAAATAATTTGCTCCACCTGTGGGTCTTTTAAAATGTGTCAGTGAGTAATGAATCCACCTGTGCACCTGCTAGGTGTCACAACTGAGGGCTGAGGCTGACCTGGGGAAGCCTCAGACGTAGGGTCTGGCGTGTATGTGAACCGTGGAGGTAGAATAGGGTTCTTGGACATGCAGGAGATTAAGCACCGTTTGCCCGAAGGCGTGACCACAACAACCGAGTATATAAAACATAAAAAGTCTGTTTATTGAACACACAGTTTAGACACCTTGGCAATTGAGATAACTTTCAGCAGTAACTTGTGCAGATAAATATAGCAGTATAGTTCCTGGCAGCGCAGTGGTAATGAATACTGTAGCTATGCAGGATGAGATATGACAAAGTCCTTGCAAGACCCGGAGTTGGAAAGTCGGTAGGCCACAGCTAACCGCTGTAACAGGGAACGAGCTGGTACTGCCCAGCAGATGACACACTGGAAGCTGGGTTGGCACAATTGCACAGAGGTTGAAGGGAACTTGGAAGAATTGCCGGGGATGCCAGATGGAACCGGTGCAGACAGAAGGTGTATTAAACTCGCCGCTGAAGATAGAGTCCAATGGTGAGTATCGATGGTGAACTGTGGTTCAATGTTGTGTGGGAGATGATGAACAGATCAATGCTGGAACACCGCTGGAGATGGAGAGTGATACTGAAAGTGATACAGAACACCGCAGAGAGCTGGGAGTGACACAGGAACACCGCTGGAAGCGAGACTGGAGCAACGCTGGAAGCCGGTGATGAAGTCACTGTGGAACACGGAGAGCGATGTTGGTAGGTAATGAGAGCTGGTAGTGACAAAGGAACACTGCTGGAAGCTGGAAGTGAGACTGGGACAACACGGAAAGCTGGAAGCCGGTGATGGATTACTGCAGGACACAGCAATGCAGGAACACTGCCGGAGTCAGGTAGCACCGCAGGATGGTAACTGGTGCGGGGTCTCTTTAAGTGGAGCAAGGTCACAGGAGCTGGAATACCTGGAAGCACAACCTGGACCATCCACAGACAGGAGAGACATGTATCACTGGGATAGACAACCAAAGCACTGACGATTAGGCAGCCATATTGCCGGATATTTATACCAGCTGGGAAGCAGGTATTGGCTGAGCAATCAGGCAGAGTCCAGAGCACAGCGGATAGGCTGTAGAATGACATGTGATGAAATCAAACATGGCTGCGCCCATGTTTGAATATGGAGGGAAAGTCTGTTTGAACCTTAGCATGAGGAAATCAGTGGTGATGGCGGCGGAGGCCGCGGGGGGACAGGAGATGCCATTCACTATGACAGGAGGGATTTGCTGTGTAGTTGCCATGACAGCGCTGCCGGGATCACGGAGAGGAGACTGAGGCGATGTTGTACAGCGTGCTACACACAGACAGCGCAGGTGGATTCCAGGCTTGGAGCGCTGGGCCAGTCTCAGGAGACACTTAGAAGGTAAGAAGTGGTGACTAATTACCCGGATCGTGACACTAGGTGACATGAAAAACATGAACTGTTGGGGGGTACTTGAGGTTGGGAACCGCTGCTCTATCTGCTACAGTCAGCTTGCTTAGCCCTGCCATCCCCACATTGTTACCCCTTCTACTGAAGGTCTGCTTCTGGAGTCCTCTAAGGCTCTGACACCTTCCTTCTATCTTCCACACTCAGCCTTTATCTACAGCCACTTCCACCGTGTCCTCTACCCTGCTGTGTGTATACTACTATGTGCCCGGTAACATCTGTTACCTTCCATGTAGCACATATACCCCTGCCTGCCACCCTCTGCCCCCTGCTCTTTGCCCGTCCTGAATCCGGATTATTGATACCAGCCTATGGGTTGTGTTGCATAGAGTTACTGCTGTAACCAAAGCAGAACCAGTGGTTGTTCACTGCCTGATACCAATGTGCCTTTAATGTAGTCTGCTTGGAAACTGTACTGTCTTCCCCCCTCTAATTATACCCAATCAATACATGTATAATGTATCTTCTATATCCCATTGTCTGAGCTGAGCACTGGCGTTTTCACATTGCTGCCAGATACTTTTCTGGAAAAACAATAGAAAACTGGATTAATATTCTGCTGAATGCTCATTAACAGTATTGTCATTGTGCTAATAATGTGTTGTGCTCAGGAGAAATAAATCATGTTGCATAAAGGCTTACATTTTATATTTATTCCCAGTGTTTAAATCATCTTATGTGATGGAGCAAACGACCGGCGGCGTCTCCTAATCATTCCTAATCCTGCTCATTATCAGCAAATGGTTATTTACAGCTAATTCTGTTTCTGGGTGACAAGCACAGATGAGGACACTAAGGGTCGATTCTTCCCTAGTACTCGCTCGGGCGGGGCGCAGTTTTGCGGAATTACGTGGTTGTGTTGTGATGTCACGATGCACCCGCGTCATTCTGTGAAACTCCGGCCCCCCAAGCGGAGTATTACTATAGAAGAGGGAGGAGGGAGAGCAGGAAAGCTGCACCCACCAGCGAATATACTTACACCCCCTTGGCAACGAGCATTCCCCTTGGCAACGTGCATTCCCCTTGGCAACGTGCATTCCCTTTGGCAACGAGCATTCCACTTGGCAATGTGCATGGATCCCACAGCATGAAACCCCTGGCAACGAGCTTGACACCCAGCACATGATACCCCTGGCAATGAGCATGACACCCAGCACATGATACCCCTGGCAATGAGCATGATACCCAGCACATGATACCCCTGGCAATGAGCATGATACCCAGCACATGAAACCCCTGGCAATGAGCATAACACACAGCACATGAAACCCCTGGCAACGAGCATGACACCCAGCACATGAAACCCCCGGCAATGAGCATAACACCCAGCACATGAAACCCCTGGCAACGAGCATGACACCCAGCACATGAAACCCCTGGCAACGAGCATGACACCCAGCACATGAAACCCCTGGCAATGAGTGTGACACCCAGCACATGAAACCCCTGGCAACGAGCATGACACCCAGCACATGAAACCCCTGGCAATGAGCATGACACCCAGAGCATGAAACCCCTGGCAATGAGCATGACACCCAGAGCATGAAACCCCTGGCAACGAGCATGACACCCAGCACATGATACCCCTGGCAATGAGCATGACACCAAGAACATGAAACCCCTGGCAATGAGCATGACACCCAGAGCATGAAACCCCTGGCAATGAGCATGACACCCAGCACATGATACCCCTGGCAATGAGCATGACACCCAGCACATGATACCCCTGTCAATGAGCATGACACCAAGCACATGAAACCCCTGGCAATGAGCATGACACCCAGCACATGATACCCCTGGCAATGAGCATGACACCCAGCACATGATACCCCTGGCAATGAGCATGACACCCAGCACATGATACCCCTGGCAATGAGCATGACACCAAGCACATGAAACCCCTGGCAATGAGCATGACACCCAGAGCATGAAACCCCTGGCAATGAGCATGACACCCAGCACATGATACCCCTGGCAATGAGCATGACACCCAGCACATGATACCCCTGGCAATGAGCATGACACCCAGCACATGATACCCCTGGCAATGAGCATGACACCCAGCACATGATACCCCTGGCAATGAGCATGACACCCAGCACATGAAACCCCTGGCAACGAGCATGGTACCCAGCACATGAAACCCCTGGCAATGAGCATGATACCCAGCACATGAAACCCCTGGCAACGAGCATGACACCAGGCACATGAAACCCCTGGCAATGAGCATGGCACCCAGCACATGATACCCCTGGCAATGAGCATGGCACCCAGCACATGATACCCCTGGCAATGAGCATGACACCAAGCACATGAAACCCCTGGCAATGAGCATGACACCCAGAGCATGAAACCCCTGGCAATGAGCATGACACCCAGCACATGATACCCCTGGCAATGAGCATGACACCCAGCACATGATACCCCTGGCAATGAGCATGACACCAAGCACATGAAACCCCTGGCAATGAGCATGACACCCAGCACATGATACCCCTGGCAATGAGCATGACACCCAGCACATGATACCCCTGGCAATGAGCATGACACCCAGCACATGAAACCCCTGGCAACGAGCATGGTACCCAGCACATGAAACCCCTGGCAATGAGCATGATGCCCAGCACATGAAACCCCTGGCAATGAGCATGACACCAAGCACATGAAACCCCTGGCAATGAGCATGGCACCCAGCACATGATACCCCTGGCAATGAGCATGGCACCCAGCACATGATACCCCTGGCAATGAGCATGACACCAAGCACATGAAACCCCTGGCAATGAGCATGACACCCAGAGCATGAAACCCCTGGCAATGAGCATGACACCCAGCACATGATACCCCTGGCAATGAGCATGACACCCAGCACATGATACCCCTGGCAATGAGCATGACACCCAGCACATGAAACCCCTGGCAATGAGCATGACACCCAGCACATGAAACCCCTGGCAACGAGCATGGCACCCAGCACATGATACCCCTGGCAATGAGCATGACACCCAGCACATGAAACCCCTGGCAACGAGCATGACACCCAGCGCATGAAACCCTTGGCAATGAGCATAACACCCTATTACAGCTCCTTGCACCTTGGTGGCCAGAATGGGGTCAGGGAGGGGGGTGTATGCGCAGTGACGGTACAGTTAGTGTATCCCACGCTGACCTTCAAATGGATACATACGCACCAGCTTTAAGGTGTATCACACGTTGGTGCAAAATGTACGCTGATGATGATGATGACAATCAACAGCCACATCTGATTGGCTGAATGTGCTTCACACTTATGCTAACAGAACAGACATGTGGCTGTTGCAATCTTTTCGCATTATTATATTAAATTAGCAAATGATTCACGCCAATACGACAGATTTACACGCCATCTTCTAACAGGGAAGGTGCATAAATTGTCTATTGAGCTGATCAAAGTTTACATTTGTCCTGAGGTTTTCCTCTTGGTGCATGCAAATGTTATTTATTAGTCAATGCACTCTCTCCGGCCACATACTGTATGGTGTACTGTGTATTTGGCGTTTTGTATGAACAGTGTAAAAGCCGGGTCATTGCAGGAGTGACGGGTGCGCCTGTGCTGCCTTGTCATCTCAGCTGAGTAAAATGCGCCTTTCTTCACAATGTATTTTGCGCTTGCGAGTTAGAAGCAAATTCCATACCGCTCAGAATGAGCCCCACTGGCTGCCATTGCAGGAACGTTCCTCACGCGGATGTCATTTCTGTATTCTGTTATCCACACTGGACTGAAGACTGATACTACTCATATTAACCCTTGGACCGCCTTGTATTCTTTGAGATTGTAGCACATATCTGGCCTAGAATATACATTTGACTGTTATGTTAACTCTTCTGATATTGTCAGCGTCGTCTGTATTTCATTTGTCGGACTCAGGGCAAGTATAAACTCTCCATCACTTTGTCGCAAAGTACTTTCTGCATGACTACATTTAGGGGGTCATTCTGACCCGTTTGCACGCAGTGGTTTGTCGCTGCGGTGCGAACGGGTCCAGAATGCGCATGCGCGGTGGCCGCACTGCGCACGCGCAGCGTTGCCCGGCGACAGGGGTCGCTGGGTTACGTTGCGGACAACGAAGAAAGTGGTCGCAGAGACAACCGAAAGAAGTTGCTGGCAGCAATCAACTTGGAATGACCACCTTAGTCTGAAAAACTGGCGGTCTCGCTGCGTCTGGTCTATGCAGAGCACTGGCCGATCAGCGCTACATGGGTTCTCTCATACCTGTTAGATGACTGCAGCAGCTGGGTGGTGGATGGCACTGCCCATTCTCCAATTAGAGTGGAAGGAGGTCTCCACACACTGGTGAATAGCTGAAACCAGATGACTTTACAGGATGCCGCGACAACGGTGGATGGTAGGAGTGAGGCGGTGAGATATAGGGTCGCTCTCAGAGTTATGTGAGAACCTCCAGGGCAGGAACTATTAATGCTGAGTCCAACTCAGTATCTCCTTGTCAGTATATTTCTCACATATGAAACTGCACGGAAAGGATAACTAAATAAACATTTTGGAGAAATCTATGCACTTAGTTTATTTGTGAAGTCATTCATTCTGGTCAATAAAATGCTCTCTGTATTGAATATTGATCGCTAGAAGGTTCTCTGTATGATATATTGGCCACTATAAGGCTCTCTGTACTGTATATTGATCACTAGAATGCTCTCCGTACTTTATTATGGTCACTAGAATGATCTCTGTACTTTATATTGGTCACTGGAATGCTCTCTGAATTTTATAACGTTCACTGGAATGCTCTTTGTATTGTATACCAGTCAATAAAATGCTTTCTGTATTGTATATTACTCTGAAATTCTCTCTGTATTGTATACCTGTCACTAGACTGATCAATGTACTGTATATTGCTCTGAAATCTTATCTGTATTGTATTTATCTTTATATTAGTCACTGGAATAATCTCTGCATTACATACCGATCACTGGAATGCTCTCTGTACTGTATATTGCTCTGAAATATTCTCTGTATTGTATACCGATCACTGGAATACTCTCTGTACTGTATATTGCTCTAAAATATTCTCTGTTTTGTATACCGATCACTGGAATACTCTCTGTACTGTATATTGCTCTGAAATATTCTCTGTATTGTATACCGATCACTGGAATACTCTCTGTATTGTATATTGCTCTGAAATATTCTCTGTATTGTATACCAGTCACCAGAATGCTCTCTGTACTGTATATTGCTCTGAAACCTTCTCTGTATTGTATACCGATCACTGGAATGCTCTATGTACTGTACAGATGTGTCCACTTACATCTTTGCTATTTTGCTGAATTTGGCACAACATGCAAAACACGGCTCAGCTGTTTTTCACGAGTAGCGAGTGGATGGATTTCAAAACTTTTATTTTCCATAATAGAATATGTGTAAGTAACATATTAAAGAATCAAATTAAGAAAAATCACAAGGCATGGCTAAATCTCTGAGTCTATGGCATGCAAAACCGTGCCATACATGGCGGGATATAGCAAAGATGCGGACACATCTGTATATTGCTCTGAAATCTCCTCTGTATTGTATACTGACCACTGGAATGCTTTCTGTACTGTATATTGCTCTGAAATCTCCTCTGTATTGTATACCAGTCACCAGAATGCTCTCTGTACTGTATATTGCTCTGAAATCTCCTCTGTATTGTATACCAGTCACCAGGATGCTCTCTGTACTGTATATTGCTCTGAAATCTTCTCTGCATTGTATACCGGTTACTAGAATGCTTTCTGTACTGTATATTGCTCTGAAATCTTCTCTGCATTGTATAACGATCACTGGAATGCTTTCTGTACTGTATATTGCTCTGAAATCTTCTCTGGATTGTATACTGGTCACTAGAATGTTCTCTGTACTGTATATTGCTCTGAAATCCTCTCTGTATTGTATACTGACCACTGGAATGCTCTCTGTACTGTATATTGCTCTAAAATCCTCTCTGTATCGTATACCGGTCACTAGAATGTTCTCTGTACTGTATATTGCTCTGAAATCTTCTCTGTATTATATACCGGTCACTAGAATGTTCTCTGTACTGTATATTGCTCTGAAATCTTCTCTGTATTGTATACCGATCACTGGAATGCTCTCTGTACTGTATATTGCTCTAAAATCTTCTCTGTATTGTATACCGATCACTGAAATGCTCGCTGTACTGTATTAATGTCACTAGAATAGGCTCTGCTTTGAATAGTAGTCACAAGGGGCTGTTAGGCGTTACATTTGGTTATAAATCCTTCACATAACAATGTTTCATATATTTCCTAGAGCTGCCTGATGTGAAGCCCTGATTAGGGAAGGGCTCTTGAAGTTCTCCTTAGGACACCTGGCAGACCCGGGGCAGAAAAAAGAGGAGAAATACGGTTTCAAACACCTGTCTCATAGGTGAGTCGCATCTTCTGTATTTATTGCCCATTGTCGTTGGGTCTTACTCATTACACATCGGAATTCTGATTACACAGCATCGAGCTACAGTAGGTGACTTGTCTCTGAGCCGTGTGAGGGTCACCGCCTCTCTAGGACCACAGGCCATATTTGCTGCATTATCTTATTATTGCTGTTATAGTGTTATTACACTTCTGTTCCTCCGCACAGTGCTGCTAATTGTGGTGTTATTATTATTAATCTTACATTGTTAAGGTGCAGGAGGTATACGTAGTTTCAGTGTACAAAAGTACAAAATATAGAGTGCGTTACTATATCTAGAAACAACATAAAAGAATAAAATGACAGACTAGGCCGGGCGAGGACACGGGGTGAGGGTAGGGTAACTCACTTCCTTGTAGTCTACAAGCATTACCTCATTATATTTCATAGTGTACGACATTGTTCCGCTGGCATTACTGCAGCAGTGTTTGTCCTGTAACATTATCTTCCACTTATCGTCTTGAGGTTACATTACGCTGCAGCTTTTCCATCACTCTGGTACAGGGATAAATCCATGTATAGTAACCACCCGCCCGTTATCAGATGTCAGGCCAACAGGTAACCAGGTGTTTCTATAATAAACGTGGCAAGTGACTTACACCCTTTACCACGGAATGTGTGCGTGTGTATGTACATATGGTATATGCAGTCAGGGAGGGGGCTGCCGAGTCACCCCTCAGGGTACCCTGAATGGAACGACAACATGAAGAGAGCAATCAAGGTGGAGGCAGACGGAAATCATGGCATGTCAGCTATCATTCCCCCCTTCCGTTGCACTGACGTGTCCAGCGGCACTGGGGCTACATTAATAAAGCAGCAATACATTACGCAGTGCTCTGCAGTGAGATGATCACGGTCCAGACAAATTGTACACATTGACCTGAAACAGAAGCTAATTATAAGATGGCCCTGCCATGCGCTTACACTCTACTGCTGGAGTATGGCAACAGCTACAGGCGGAGTATTTCATGAGCAGCCATACTGGAGGGACAGTAGGTGGCGCTGTATTAAAAGTATTCACTGTACAGTCTCTCTTTATGGTGACAGTGCGCTCTCTCTCTCCGCCTTTCATAGTTCCTGTAAGAGCAGGGCCCGATTTTGAAGGAGGGGGTGGTCATTGTAGTGTCTACACGGATGATATGTCCACATGATAGCATGACAACCATCTCTGGTGGCCCAGCGTGAGGTACGTGGTTCTTGCGGCAGAGGCGTCTCCTCCCAAGTACTTGTGGTCATGTGCACAGCAGTTCTGGCACAAGCGGATGACTCAGCAGAGTTCCTGGGAGTATTTTACCCTTAACCCTACCTCCTAGTGCCTAACCTCCCCCACTCACCCCCCCCCCCCCCCCACACACACACACAGCTTATCCCTAACTTCCTCCAGCAGCCTAACCCTCCTCCTTAGTGCCTAACCCAAACCCTCCTCCCTAGTGTCTAACCCAAACCCCCCCTACAGCTCAACCCTAACTTCCTCCAGCAGCCTAACCCTCCTCCTTAGTGCCTAACCCAGGGGCGGCCAGACTTTTGGAGTCGGTGATCTACTGTGAAAGCTAAAAAGCTTTTGTGATCTACCTAGGAGGAATAATAGCGCGCGCCGCTCAAAAAAGGGCGTGGCATAACAAGAAGTGGGCGTGGCATAACAAAAAGTGGGCATGGTATAACTAAAAAAAGGGACGTAGCCTTGCTGCACAGAGTGTAATGACCGCCTCACACGAAATAACACATTGGCCCCCACAGGTAAAAACCTCAAACACATATGCCCCCACAGTGCCAGATACACATGCCCCCACAGTGCCATGTCCCCACAGTGCCAGATATGCCCCCACAGTGCCAGATACAGATATGCCCCCACAGTGCCATGTGCCCACAGTGCCAGATATGCCCCCACAGTGCCAGATACAGATATGCCCCCACAGTGCCATGTGCCCACAGTGCCAGATATGCCCCCACAGTGCCAGATTACAGATATGCCCCCACAGTGCCAGATACAGATATGCCCCCACAGTGCCATGTGCTCACAGTGCCAGATATGCCCCCACAGTGCCAGATACAGATATGCCCCCACAGTGCCATGTGCCCACAGTGCCAGATATGCCCCCACAGTGCCAGATTACAGATATGCCCCCACAGTGCCAGATACAGATATGCCCCCACAGTGCCATGTGCTCACAGTGCCAGATATGCCCCCACAGTGCCATGTGCCCACAGTGCCAGATATGCCCCCACAGTGCCAGATTACAGATATGCCTCCACAGTGCCAGATATGCCCCCACAGTGCCATGTGCCCACAGTGCCATGTGCCCACAGTGCCAGATATGCCCTCACAGTGCCAGATACAGATATGCCCCCACAGCGCCAGATTACAGATATGCCCCCACAGTGCCAGATATGCCCCCACAGTGCCAGATTACAGATATGCCCCCACAGTGCCAGATACAGATATGCCCCCACAGTGCCATGTGCTCACAGTGCCAGATATGCCCCCACAGTGCCAGATACAGATATGCCCCCACAGTGCCATGTGCCCACAGTGCCAGATATGCCCCCACAGTGCCAGATTACAGATATGCCTCCACAGTGCCAGATATGCCCCCACAGTGCCATGTGCCCACAGTGCCAGATATGCCCCCACAGCGCCAGATTACAGATATGCCCCCACAGTGCCAGATATGCCCCCACAGTGCCATGTGCCCGCAGAGCCAGATATGCCCCCAGTGCCAGGTATGCCCCCACTGAGCTATGTTCCCACAATGTCAGATATGCCCCCATAGAAGAGCTTACCGTTGGTGTGTGGAGAGCGCAGCGCGCGCTTCTCCTGTCTGCCGCTCTGCCTCCTCAGTCTGATCTCCGGCGGTGACGGCAGCGTGTATGGCTCAAATCAGGTGCCGGTCCGCGAGCTCTCATTGGCTAACGAACCGGCACCTGATTTGAGCTATACACTCGGCCGTCACTGCCGCAGACCAGACTGAGGAGGCAGAGCGGCAGGCAGGAGAGGCGCGGCTTCGGGTGGCTGGGCGGCGGATCGCGATCGACCAGTCGATCGCGATCGACTGTTTGGCCACCCCTGGCCTAACCCAAACCCTCCTCCCTAGTGTCTAACCCAAACCCCCCTACAGCTCAACCCTAACCTCCTCCAGCAGCCTAACCCTCCCCCTCGCATCTAACCCAAACCCCCCCACAGCTCAATCCTAACCTCCTCCAGCAGCCTAACCCTATGTCCCCTCCCCACACAGCTTAACGCTAACCTCCTCCAGCAGCCTAACCCTATGTCCCCTCCCCACACAGCTTAACGCTAACCTCCTCCAGCAGCCTAACCCTCCCCCTAGTGCCTAACCCTAGAGATGGGTAGCTCACTATTGAGCCGTTCTTTTGAGCCGGCTCTACTAAGGGAGCCGTGAGCCGTTTCAAGTGAGCGGCGGTTCTTCAGCGGCGGTTCACTGATAGACTGTGTCTGTCTGTGTGATGAGATTATGAGAAGAAGAACTGACTCGATCCCGGCTCCAGGCAGGAAGTGGAACAGAGCCAGCGCAGCGAGCGGCGGTTCTTCACTGACACTGACTCAGTGGAGAACCCCCGCTCACTGCACCGGCTGTGAGCCAGTGAGCCGTGAGCTGTTCACACTTTTCACTGCTTCATGAATAGACCCCTTGGTGAGCTTGCTATACGCCATGCACCGCAGAATGGTGGAACGTTAATAACAGAGTCACTTGGAGTTCCATACAGCAGTCACATTTCCTACGTCACCGGCCAAGTGAATGGATGGACTTTCCTTCATCTCCATGTTCTGTATGCGGGACGGGAAAGTTCCTATTTTTGGAAGAAAGATTCTGTAGGTTTGACATCGTTATTACATTTGTACATAGTGATACATCCAGTTATATTATGTGTACAACAGTCTGGAGAAGCGGACTTACAGTAGGGATGATGGACGCAATGGCGCTGATGTACGCAGTGGAGGGATTTATGTGAGAAATACCCAGAGAAGTCTGCGGAGAGGAGTCGCAGGGTTCCCGTAAGCTCTGTCCCCGCATGTGATAATTCCTGCCATATATTCAGTTATTGCATTGTGGATTGGGACGATTTTATCGCATCACATCCGCGTCTGAGATGCGGATTGCGCTAAATATGTACAGAAGCGCCTTATGTTTAAGGTTACAGGGGGCCTCAGTACAGCGGTGAGCGCAGATCCCGAGGTAACGGGATTGCATTAGTGACCCCTTCACTGCTCACCGCAGGGACGGGCTCCCATCAGCCAGAGATCCTGTCCCTGCAGGTGACGCTTCATACATCCCGGCGATCTGTAGATTCTTATTGGTGCAAACAGCAGAGATAAGAAACTATAATTATCCAGAACCGATAATAAAAACACCCCGTAACTTAAAACATTTTGTTTTTTCGTTTTTGTTCAAGTGATTGGCACTATCAAGCAGACCAGCGTACCTCACCACTGACATATATCAGTTCACTGTGTGTGTATATATATATATATATATATATAAATCATCTTTCCACTAATGTGCAGGAGCCTCACTCTCCACATTGCTGGCAGAGCGCCTCACACTAGAGGAGGGAGAGAGATGGTTTCTTAGCTGCAATAAACAAACAGCATACGTCTATTGTGTCACATCCCTCTGTATAAGGGGGGTCATTCCGAGTTGTTCGCTCGTTATTTTTTTGTTGCAACGGAGCGATTAGTCGCTAATGCGCATGCGCAATGTCCGCAGTGCGACTGCGCCAAGTAAATTTGCTATGCAGTTAGGAATTTAACTCACGGCATTACAAGGTTTTTTCTTCGTTCTGGTGATCGTAATGTGATTGACAGGAAGTGGGTGTTTCTGGGCGGAAACAGGCCGTTTTATGGGAGTGTGTGAAAAAACGCTACAGTTTCTGGGAAAAACGCGGGAGTGGCTGGAGAAACGGAGGAGTGTCTGGGAGAACGCTGGGTGTGTTTGTGACGTCAAACCAGGAACGAAACTGACTGAACTGATCGCAGTTGCCGAGTAAGTCTGGAGCTACTCAGAAACTGCTAAGAAGTGTCTATTCGCAATTCTGCTGATCTTTCGTTCGCAATTTTAATATGCTAAGATTCACTCCCAGTAGGCGGCGGCTTAGCGTGTGCAAAGCTGCTAAAAGCAGCTTGCGAACGAACAACTCGGAATGACCCCCAAGGTGTGCTCTGTATAATGTGTGCTCTGTATAATGTGTGCTCTGTATAAGGTGTGCTCTGTATAAGGTGCGCTCTGTATAAGGTGTGCTCTGTATAAGGTGTGCTCTGTATAATGTGTGTGCTCTGTATAAGGTTTGCTCTGTATAATGTGTATAAGGTGTGCTCTGTATAATGTGTGTGCTCTGTATAAGGTTTACTCTGTATAATGTGTGCTCTGTATAAGGTGTGCTCTGTATAAGGTGTGCTCTGTATAATGTGTGTGCTCTGTATAAGGTGTGCTCTGTATAAGGTTTGCTCTGTATAAGGTGTGCTCTGTATAGTGGGGGTAATTCCAAGTTGATCGCAGCAGAAATTCTGTTAGCAACTGGGCAAAACCATGTGCACTGCAGGGGAGGCAGATATAACATGTGCAGAGAGAGTTAGATTTGGGTGGGGTGTGTTCAATCTGCAATCTAATTTGCAGTGTAAAAATAAAGCAGCCAGTATTTACCCTGCACAGAAACAATATAACCCACCCAAATCTAACTCTTTCTGCACATGTTATATCTGCCTCCCCTGCAGTGCACATGGTTTTGCCCAACTGCTAAAAAATTTCCTGCTGCGATCAACTTGGAATTACCCCCAATGTGCGCTCTGTATGTGGCATACCTCCCAACTTTGACTTTCTGTGTAGCGGGACACTCGCGCGGCAAAGCCGCGCGCGCGCTCCCGAAAAGGGGACGTGGCCTATGAAAAGGGGGCGTGGCTTTGCGGGAGGACCCGCGGTCACGAGCCACGCCCCCGTTTTCGTCACTGAGAGGGCATGCCCAGCGCTCTGTGAGCCGCTGGCATGCTCCCTCCACTGAATAGACGCTGTGCGCATGCGCACAGCGTCTATTCACCGCTGCTCTGCTAAGCAGAGCAGCGATTGACAGAGCCTCCCAACTGACCCCCCCACCGCGGGACACTGTGGCCCGCGGGTGGGACAGCCCCCAAAAAACGGGACTGTCCCGCGAAAATCGGGACAGTTGGGAGGTATGATATGGTGTGCTCTGTATAAGGTGTGCTCTGTATATTGTGTGCTCTGTATAAGGTGTGCTCTGTATAATGGCCCTCATTCCGAGTTGTTCGCTCTGTAAATTTCATCGCATCGCAGCGATTTTCCGCTTAGTGCGCATGCGCAATGTCCGCACTGCGACTGCGCCAAGTAAATTTGCTATGAAGTTAGGATTTTTACTCACGGCTTTTTCTTCGCTCCGGCGATCGTAGTGTGATTGACAGGAAATGGGTGTTACTGGGCGGAAACAGGCCGTTTTATGGGCGTGTGGGTAAAAATGCTACCGTTTCCGGAAAAAACGCAGGAGTGGCTGGAGAAACGGGGGAGTGTCTGGGCGAACGCTGGGTGTGTTTGTGACGTCAAACCAGGAACGACAAGCACTGAACTGATCGCAGATGCCGAGTAAGTCTGAAGCTACTCTGAAACTGCTAAGAAGTTTGTAATCGCAATATTGCGAATACATTGTTCGCAATTTTAAGATGCTAAGATTCACTCCCAGTAGGCGGTGGCTTAGCGTGTGCAACTCTGCTAAAATCGCCTTGCGAGCGAACAACTCGGAATGACCTCCAATGTGTGCTCTGTATAAGGTGTGCTCTGTATATTGTGTGCTCGGTATAATGTGTGTGCTCTGTATAAGGTGTGCTCTGTATATTGTGTGCTCTGTATAATGTGTGTGCTCTGTATAAGGTGTGCTCTGTATATTGTGTGCTCTGTATATTGTGTGCTCTGTATAAGGTGTGCTCTGTATATTGTGTGCTCTGTATAAGGTGTGCTCTGTATAAGTTGTGATCTGTATAATGTGTGTGCTCTGTATAATGTGTGTACTCTGTATAAGGTGTGCTCTGTATAATGTGTGTGCTCTGTATAAGGTGCGCTCTGTATAAGGTGCGCTCTGTATAATGTGTGTGCTCTGTATAAGGTGTGCTCTGTATAAGGTGTGCTCTGTATAATGTGTGCTCTGTATAAGATGTGCTCTGTATAAGGTGTGCTCTCTGTATAAGGTGTGCTCTGTATAAGGGCCCTCATTCCGAGTTGATCGGTCGCAAGGCGAATTTAGCAGAGTTACACACGCTAAGCCGCCGCCTACTGGGAGTGAATCTTAGCTTCTTAAAATTGCGACCGATGTATTCGCAATATTGCGATTACTAACTACTTAGCAGTTTCTGAGTAGCTTCAGACTTACTCTGCCTGTGCGATCATTTCAGTGCTTGTCGTTCCTGGTTGACGTCACAAACACACCCAGCGTTCGCCCAGGCACTCCCACCGTTTCTCCGGCCACTCCTGCGTTTTTTCCGGAAACTGTAGCGTTTTCAGCCACACGCCCCTGAAACGCCGTGTTTCCGCCCAGTAACACCCATTTCCTGTCAATCACATTACGATCGCCGGAGCGAAGAAAAAGCCGTGAGTAAAAATACTTTCTTCATAGGAAAGTTACTTGGCGCAGTCGCAGTGCGAACATTGCGCATGCGCACTAAGCGGAATTTCACTGCGATGCGATGAAAAATACCGAGCGAACAACTCGGAATGAGGGCCAATGTGTGCTCTGTATAAGGTGTGCTCTGTATAATGTGTGATCTGTATAATGTGTGTGCTCTGTATAATGTGTGCTCTGTATAATGTGTGCGCTCTGTATAAAGGCCCTCATTCCGAGTTGATCGGTCGCAAGGCGAATTTAGCAGAGTTACACACGCTAAGCCGCCGCCTACTGGGAGTGAATCTTAGCTTCTTAAAATTGCGACCGATGTATTCGCAATATTGCGATTACTAACTACTTAGCAGTTTCAGAGTAGCTTCAGACTTACTCTGCCTGTGCGATCAGTTCAGTGCTTGTCGTTCCTGGTTGACGTCACAAACACACCCAGCGTTCGGCCAGGCACTCCCACCGTTTCCCCGGCCACTCCTGCGTTTTTTCCGGAAACGGTAGCGTTTTCAGCCACACGCCCCTGAAACGCCGTGTTTCCGCCCAGTAACACCCATTTCCTGTCAATCACATTACGATCGCCGGAGCGAAGAAAAAGCCGTGAGTAAAAATACTTTCTTCATAGTAAAGTTACTTGGCGCAGTCGCAGTGCGAACATTGCGCATGCGTACTAAGCGGATTTTCACTGCGATGCGATGAAAAATACCGAGCGAACAACTCGGAATGAGGGCCAATGTGTGCTCTGTATAAGGGCCCTCATTCCGAGTTGATCGGTCGCAAGGCGAATTTAGCAGAGTTACACACGCTAAGCCGCCGCCTACTGGGAGTGAATCTTAGCTTCTTAAAATTGCGACCGATGTATTCGCAATATTGCGATTACTAACTACTTAGCAGTTTCTGAGTAGCTTCAGACTTACTCTGCCTGTGCGATCATTTCAGTGCTTGTCGTTCCTGGTTGACGTCACAAACACACCCAGCGTTCGCCCAGGCACTCCCACCGTTTCTCCGGCCACTCCTGCGTTTTTTCCGGAAACGGTAGCGTTTTCAGCCACACGCCCCTGAAACGCCGTGTTTCCGCCCAGTAACACCCATTTCCTGTCAATCACATTACGATCGCCGGAGCGAAGAAAAAGCCGTGAGTAAAAATACTTTCTTCATAGGAAAGTTACTTGGCGCAGTCGCAGTGCGAACATTGCGCATGCGCACTAAGCGGAATTTCACTGCGATGCGATGAAAAATACCGAGCGAACAACTCGGAATGAGGGCCAATGTGTGCTCTGTATAAGGTGTGCTCTGTATAATGTGTGATCTGTATAATGTGTGTGCTCTGTATAAGGTGTGCTCTGTATAATGTGTGCGCTCTGTATAAAGGCCCTCATTCCGAGTTGATCGGTCGCAAGGCGAATTTAGCAGAGTTACACACGCTAAGCCGCCGCCTACTGGGAGTGAATCTTAGCTTCTTAAAATTGCGACCGATGTATTCGCAATATTGCGATTACTAACTACTTAGCAGTTTCAGAGTAGCTTCAGACTTACTCTGCCTGTGCGATCAGTTCAGTGCTTGTCGTTCCTGGTTGACGTCACAAACACACCCAGCGTTCGGCCAGGCACTCCCACCGTTTCCCCGGCCACTCCTGCGTTTTTTCCGGAAACGGTAGCGTTTTCAGCCACACGCCCCTGAAACGCCGTGTTTCCGCCCAGTAACACCCATTTCCTGTCAATCACATTACGATCGCCGGAGCGAAGAAAAAGCCGTGAGTAAAAATACTTTCTTCATAGTAAAGTTACTTGGCGCAGTCGCAGTGCGAACATTGCGCATGCGTACTAAGCGGATTTTCACTGCGATGCGATGAAAAATACCGAGCGAACAACTCGGAATGAGGGCCAATGTGTGCTCTGTATAAGGGCCCTCATTCCGAGTTGATCGGTCGCAAGGCGAATTTAGCAGAGTTACACACGCTAAGCCGCCGCCTACTGGGAGTGAATCTTAGCTTCTTAAAATTGCGACCGATGTATTCGCAATATTGCGATTACTAACTACTTAGCAGTTTCTGAGTAGCTTCAGACTTACTCTGCCTGTGCGATCATTTCAGTGCTTGTCGTTCCTGGTTGACGTCACAAACACACCCAGCGTTCGCCCAGGCACTCCCACCGTTTCTCCGGCCACTCCTGCGTTTTTTCCGGAAACGGTAGCGTTTTCAGCCACACGCCCCTGAAACGCCGTGTTTCCGCCCAGTAACACCCATTTCCTGTCAATCACATTACGATCGCCGGAGCGAAGAAAAAGCCGTGAGTAAAAATACTTTCTTCATAGGAAAGTTACTTGGCGCAGTCGCAGTGCGAACATTGCGCATGCGCACTAAGCGGAATTTCACTGCGATGCGATGAAAAATACCGAGCGAACAACTCGGAATGAGGGCCAAGGTGTGATATGTATAATGTGTGCTCTGTATAATGTGTGCGCTCTGTATAATGTGTGCTCTGTATAATGTGTGCTCTGTATAAGGTGTGATCTGTATAAGGTGTGATCTGTATAATGTGTGTGCTCTGCATAATGTGTGTGCTCTGTATAAGGTGTGCTCTGTATAAGGTGTGCTCTGTATAAGGTGTGTGCTCTGTGTAATGTGTGCGCTCTGTATAATGTGTGCTCTGTATAATGTGTGCTCTGTATAAGGTGTGCTCTGTATATTGTGTGCTCTGTATAATGTGTGTGCTCTGTATAAGGTGTGCTCTGTATATTGTGTGCTCTGTATATTGTGTGCTCTGTATAAGGTGTGCTCTGTATATTGTGTGCTCTGTATAAGGTGTGCTCTGTATAAGTTGTGATCTGTATAATGTGTGTGCTCTGTATAATGTGTGTACTCTGTATAAGGTGTGCTCTGTATAATGTGTGTGCTCTGTATAAGGTGCGCTCTGTATAAGGTGCGCTCTGTATAATGTGTGTGCTCTGTATAAGGTGTGCTCTGTATAAGGTGTGCTCTGTATAATGTGTGCTCTGTATAAGATGTGCTCTGTATAAGGTGTGCTCTCTGTATAAGGTGTGCTCTGTATAATGTGTGCTCTGTATAAGGTGTGCTCTGTATAATGTGTGATCTGTATAATGTGTGTGCTCTGTATAAGGTGTGCTCTGTATAATGTGTGCGCTCTGTATAATGTGTGCTCTGTATAAGGTGTGATATGTATAATGTGTGCTCTGTATAATGTGTGCGCTCTGTATAATGTGTGCTCTGTATAATGTGTGCTCTGTATAAGGTGTGATCTGTATAAGGTGTGATCTGTATAATGTGTGTGCTCTGCATAATGTGTGTGCTCTGTATAAGGTGTGCTCTGTATAAGGTGTGCTCTGTATAAGGTGTGTGCTCTGTGTAATGTGTGCGCTCTGTATAATGTGTGCTCTGTATAATGTGTGCTCTGTATAATGTCTGCTCTGTATAAGGTGTGATCTGTATAATGTGTGTGCTCTGTATAAGGTGTGCTCTGTATAATGTGCTCTGTATAAGGTGTGCTCTGTATAATGTGTGTGCTCTGTATAATGTCTGCTCTGTATAAGGTGTGCTCTGTATAATGTGTGTGCTCTGTATAATGTGTGATCTGTATAATGTGTGCGCTCTATATAATGTGTGCTCTGTATAATGTGTGCGCTCTGTATAATGTGTGCTCTGTATAATGTGTGCTCTGTATAATGTGTGCTCTGTATAATGTGTGCGCTCTGTATAAGGTGTGATCTGTATAATGTGTGCGCTCTGTATAAGGTGTGATCTGTATAATGTGTGTGCTCTGTATAATGTGTGCGCTCTGTATAATGTGTACTCTGTATAATGTGTGCTCTGTATAAGGTGTGCTCTGTATAAGGTGCGCTCTGTATAATGTGTGCTCTGTATAAGGTGTGCTCTGTATAAGGTGCGCTCTGTATAATGTGTGCGCTCTGTATAAGGTGTGCTCTGTATAATGTGTGCGCTCTGTATAATGTGTACTCTGTATAATGTGTGCTCTGTATAAGGTGTGCTCTGTATAAGGTTTACTCTGTATAATGTGTGCTCTGTATAAGGTGTGCTCTGTATAAGGTGCGCTCTGTATAATGTGTGCGCTCTGTATAAGGTGTGCTCTGTATAATGTGTGCGCTCTGTATAAGGTGTGATCTGTATAATGTGTGTGCTCTGTATAATGTGTGCGCTCTGTATAATGTGTACTCTGTATAATGTGTGCTCTGTATAATGTGTGCTCTGTATAAGGTGCGCTCTGTATAAGGTGCGCTCTGTATAATGTGTGCGCTCTGTATAATGTGTGCTCTGTATAATGTGTGCGCTCTGTATAAGGTGTGCTCTGTATAAGGTGTGATCTGTATAAGGTGCGCTCTGTATAATGTGTGCGCTCTGTATAAGGTGTGCTCTGTATAAGGTGTGCGCTCTGTATAATGTGTGCTCTGTATAATGTGTGCGCTCTGTATAATGTGTGATCTGTATAAGGTGCGCTCTGTATAAGGTGTGCTCTGTATAATGTGTGCGCTCTGTATAATGTGTGCTCTGTATAATGTGTGCGCTCTGTATAAGGTGCGCTCTGTATAAGGTGTGCTCTGTATAATGTGTGTGCTCTGTATATTGTGTGCGCTCTGCATAAGGTGTGCTCTGTATAAGGTGTGCGCTCTGTATAATGTGTGCTCTGTATAATGTGTGCTCTGTATAATGTGTGCGCTCTGTATAATGTGTGTGCGTGTGTGCTCTGTATAAGGTGTGCGCTCTGTATAATGTGTGCGCTCTGTATAATGTGTGTGCTCTGTATAATGTGTGTGCTCTGTATAAGGTGTGCGCTCTGTATAATGTGTGCTCTGTATAATGTGTGCTCTGTATAATGTGTGTGCTCTGTATAATGTGTGCGCTCTGTATAAGGTGTGCTCTGTATAAGGTGTGCGCTCTGTATAATGTGTGCTCTGTATAATGTGTGCTCTGTATAATGTGTGCGCTCTGTATAATGTGTGTGCTCTGTATAAGGTGTGCGCTCTGTATAATGTGTGCGCTCTGTATAATGTGTGTGCTCTGTATAATGTGTGTGCTCTGTATAAGGTGTGCGCTCTGTATAATGTGTGCTCTGTATAATGTGTGCTCTGTATAATGTGTGCGCTCTGTATAAGGTGTGCTCTGTATAAGGTGTGCTCTGTATAATGTGTGCGCTCTGTATAATGTGTGCGCTCTGTATAAGGTGTGCTCTGTATAATGTGTGCGCTCTGTATAATATGTGCGCTCTGTATAAGGTGTGCTCTGTATAAGGTGTGCGCTCTGTATAATGTGTGCTCTGTATAATGTGTGCGCTCTGTATAATGTGTGTGCTCTGTATAAGGTGTGCGCTCTGTATAAGGTGTGCTCTGTATAATGTGTGCTCTGTATAATGTGTGCGCTCTGTATAATGTGTGTGCTCTGTATAATGTGTGTGCTCTGTATAATGTGCTCTGTATAAGGTGTGCTCTGTATATTGTGTGTGCTCTGTATAATGTGCTCTGTATAAGGTGTGCTCTGTATATTGTGTGTGCTCTGTATATTGTGTGCTCTGTATAATGTGTGTGCTCTGTATATTGTGTGCTCTGTATAATGTGCTCTGTATAAGGTGTGCTCTGTATAATGTGTGTGTGCTCTGTATAATGTGCTCTGTATAAGGTGTGTGCTCTGTATAAGGTGTGCTCTGTATAAGGTGTGCTCTGTATAATGTGCTCTGTATAAGGTGTGCTCTGTATAATGTGTGCGCTCTGTATAATGTGCTCTGTATAAGGTGTGTGCTCTGTATAAGGTGTGCTCTGTATAAGGTGTGCTCTGTATAATGTGCTCTCTGTATATTGTGTGTGCTCTGTATATTGTGTGCTCTGTATAATGTGTGTGCTCTGTATATTGTGTGCTCTGTATAATGTGCTCTGTATAATGGCCCTCATTCCGAGTCGTTCGCTCGGTATTTTTCATCGCATCGCAGTGAAATTCCGCTTAGTACGCATGCGCAATATTCGCACTGCGACTGCGCCAAGTAATTTTACAATGGAGATAGTATTTTTACTCACTGCTTTTTCATCGCTCCGGCGATCGTAGTGTGATTGACAGGAAATGGGTGTTACTGGGCGGAAACAGGCCGTTTTATGGGCGTGCGGGAAAAAACGCTACCGTTTCCGGAAAAAACGCAGGAGTGGCCGGGGAAACGGAGGAGTGTCTGGGCGAACGCTGGGTGTGTTTGTGACGTCAAACCAGGAACGACAAGCACTGAACTGATCGCAGATGCCGAGTAAGTGTGGAGCTACTCTGAAACTGCTAAGTAGTTTGTAATCGCAATATTGCGAATACATCGTTCGCAATTTTAAGATGCTAAGATACACTCCCAGTAGGCGGCGGCTTAGCGTGAGCAACTCTGCTAAAATCGCCTTGCGAACGATCAACTCGGAATGAGGGCCAATGTGTGTGCTCTGTATAAGGTGTGCTCTGTATAAGGTTAGCTCTGTATAAGGTGTGCTCTGTATAAGGTGTGCTCTGTATAATGTGTGTGCTCTGTATAATGTGCTCTGTATAAGGTGTGCTCTGTATATTGTGTGTGCTCTGTATATTGTGTGTGCTCTGTATAAGGTGTGCTCTGTATAAGGTGTGTGCTCTGTATAATGTGTGTGCTCTGTATAATGTGTGCTCTGTATAAGGTGTGTGATCTGTATAATGTGTGTGCTCTGTATAAGGTGTGTGCTCTGTATAAGGTGCGCTCTGTATAATGTGTGTGCTCTGTATAATATGTGTGCTCTGTATAAGGGGGTGTGGTATTGAAAGTCGACAGTAACTAGGTCGTCAATGTCTAGGTCGACCACTATTGGTCGACAGTAACTAGGTCGACAGGGTCTTTAGGTCAACATGTTAAAAGGTCGACATGAGTTTTTAATGTTATTTTGGTGTCGTTTTCTTCGTAGAGTGCCCGGGAACCCCAATTAGTGCACCGCGTCCCCTCGCTTCGCTCGCCATGCTTCGGGCATGGTGCCTTCGCTCCGCTACCACTTCGCTCGGCACAGATTACCGTTCCAATCGTAGTCCACGTGGATCGTTAAGTATGAAAAGGTTAAAAAAAAAAGAAAAAAATTGTGAATAACTCATGTCGACCTTTTGACCTGTCGACCTAAAGACCCTGTCGACCTAGACATCCTGTCGACCTAGTTACTGTCGACCAATAGTGGTCGACCTAGACATTGTCGACCTAGTTACTGTCGACTTTCAGTCCGGATCCCGTATAAGGTGTGCTCTGTATAAGGTGTGTGCCCTGTATAAGGTGTGTGCCCTGTATAAGGTGTGCCCTGTATAAGGTGTGTGCCCTGTATAAGGTGTGTGCCCTGTATAAGGTGTGCCCTGTATAAGGTGTGTGCCCTGTATAATGAGGCGGTTACACACATTCTATACAATCCCTCATCACGAGTCTCTGTAGCTCTCTGCCATTATAGCTGATAACTCATTACCTTCATTTAACCCTGAACTGCCCTTATTCCCCCTGATTTCCCGGGTATAAAGCCTCCTCTCTGGATACTATTCCCCCTGATTTCCCGGGTATAAAGCCTCCTCTCTGGATACTATTCCCCCTGATTTCCCGGGTATAAAACCTCCTCGCTGGATACTATTCCCCCTGATTTCCCAGGTATAAAGCCTCCTCTCTGGATACTATTCCCCCTGATTTCCCGGGTATAAAGCCTCCTCGCTGGATACTATTCCCCCTGATTTCCCGGGTATAAAGCCTCCTCGCTGGATACTATTCCCCCTGATTTCCCGGGTATAAAGCCTCCTCTCTGGATACTATTCCCCCTGATTTCTCGGTTATAAAGCCTCCTCTCTGGATACTATTCCCCCTGATTTCCCGGGTATAAAGCCTCCTCGCTGGATACTATTCCCCCTGATTTCCCGGGTATAAAGCCTCCTCGCTGGATACTATTCCCCCTGATTTCCCGGGTATAAAACCTCCTCGCTGGATACTATTCCCCCTGATTTCCCGGGTATAAAGCCTCCTCTCTGGATACTATTCCCCCTGATTTCCCGGGTATAAAACCTCCTCGCTGGATACTATTCCCCCTGATTTCCCGGGTATAAGCCTCCTCTCTGGATACTATTCCCCCTGATTTCCCGGGTATAAAGTCTCCTCGCTGGATACTATTCCCCCTGATTTCCCGGGTATAAATAGCTTTAGAAAATTATTTTTCTGTATATCGCGCCAACTGTGAACAGAAGCTTTAGTACACCAAAAAGGACTCCTCACAGGTCCCCAAATAGTAGACAGAACAAGATATATATGGGCACCAATGCGCTAATCACAAATGTTCATATCAAAGTCTAAATATCTTACATCAAAAGATGTATCAGAAGTATTCAGTCTCTCTTCCAAAACTTCCTCCCAGAATAGTCGGTACACCGTGTGGAAAAGGACCATAAATAGGAATAGGAATATGTCCTCTTGTCCTCACATATGTAGCTCCATCACAGAGATAGATGTTACCTGATGGGGCATGGGGCAATTAGGCGAAAATCCAGCCCTGCCCCCGGAGTGCCGAGCTTCTTCTCCTCTAAGGGTTTCTCCTCAATTAATACAAAATGCTGCTGGGTCTGGGCCGCCTTCACTGTGCTTCAGTCCTGCGGCTGCTGTGCGCAATCACAGTCTGTCCAAGGGCTGCTCCAAGGTGTGATTTGAGGATTGCTCCAAGGTGTGCTCCAAGGGCTCCTCCAATGGCTGCTTCAGTGTTTTATCCAAGTTCTGTTCCCTGGGCTCCTCCAAAGACTACTCCAAGAGCTGCTATGAGGGCTACTCCAAAGACTGCTCCAAGAGCTGCTATGAGGGCTACTCCAAAGACTGCTCCAAGAGCTGCTATGAGGGCTGCTCCAAAGACTGCTCCAAGAGCTGCTATGAGGGCTACTCCAAAGACTGCTCCAAGAGCTGCTATGAGGGCTACTCCAAAGACTGCTCCAAGAGCTGCTATGAGGGCTACTCCAAAGACTGCTCCAAGAGCTGCTGTGAGGGCTACTCAAAGACTGCTCCAAGAGCTGCTATGAGGGCTACTCCAAAGACTGCTCCAAGAGCTGCTATGACGGCTACTCCAAAGACTGCTCCAAGAGCTGCTATGAGGGCTACTCCAAAGACTGCTCCAAGAGCTGCTATGAGGGCTACTCCAAAGACTGCTCCAAGAGCTGCTATGAGGGCTACTCCAAAGACTGCTCCAAGAGCTGCTGTGAGGGCTACTCAAAGACTGCTCCAAGAGCTGCTATGAGGGCTACTCCAAAGACTGCTCCAAGAGCTGCTATGACGGCTACTCCAAAGACTGCTCCAAGAGCTGCTATGAGGGCTACTCCAAAGACTGCTCCAAGAGCTGCTATGAGGTCTACTTCAAGGACTGCTCCAAGAGCTGCTCCAATGTGTGATGCAAGGACTGCTCCAAATGTTTCCAAGAAAATTTAGTACATGGCATGTTTACATATATCTGCTCATGTCCACGGAGCTATACTGCTCCACACAGGGAGATTACTCTGCCATTCTGCTTCACACTATATTACTCCGGGATGTAGTTATGTGACCAGGCGGTCTCCTGACCGCCGGTCACACATACCCAACCCATTACTCTGCCATACTGATCCACACGAGGGCAGTAGCTGCAGGGGCCAATCTCCAGACTGCTTCACATAGGTAAATCTGCCAGCATCGCTTCCCCCATAGAAACCTATGGGGGTTGTGGTTGCCAGCGGAAATGGAGGTAACTCACCAGGTATTTCCGATACCTGCTGCAGTTCCTCAGTCATACATTTGGGGGATACAAAATATTTACTCTGCTATACTACTCCCCACATATCTGTCTGTACTAGCCTACACCTGTATGATACTGTATGTACCTATCTGTACTGGCCTGCACCTGTCTGATTGTGAAGATACGGGGTTCTTCTAATCACTCAGACACAGAGCCGATGAAACCAGAGTGATGGTTTATTTCTCACAGCACCCAGGAATAGATAATTCACAGGAAGCAGAAGTAAATATAGCCCAGAAACAGTATACAGGTAGCAGTCCAGATAGTAAGTCCCAGTAGAGGATTTAGGTCCACAGCAATTCCGTGCAGAAGTTCCAGATAAACAAGTCCATACAGCAGAACTATCACTGAGTCCACACAGCAGTGATAGCAGATTAGTCCATGCAGTAGTAGTAAGTACATATAACTCCACACAGCACTGTTGATGCGTTCCACAAGGTACCCTGGCAGAGAATCACCCCTTAGCCAAAGTCCTGCGACTAACATGAGGAGCTGACCTGCGCAACCTCTTTTAAAACCTTCCAAATGCCCATCATGCCACGCTCACCTGGGGAGGAGACGCAGGTTCCTGATTGGTGGTATCCCACCTCAGGTATTTCCCTACTCCCTCCCACAGCTGGCCTTCTCCTGCTGACCACATGCTGGGTCAGGCTCCGAGTTGTCTGTGAGAGACCAGGATGGGACAGGGGACAGTAAACAGAAGGAACAATGACAGGGAAATTGGTTTAAGTCCTGATTGTCCCCTGTGGAGGAGAAGCTTCAAAGAGACATTACCTGGTCCTCAAATGTATTTCCTGTGTGACCATATAAGGATCATAGATGGACTCAATAGGCATGGCAATGATAATAACCTGTAGTAACCTCATACCAGACTGGCATTCTCCTACAAGAACATAACATGACAGCACTAGGTGCAAGGTCACAGCACACCTGTATTTACCTGGGTAAGATTATAGTACAGAATATATAGGGTAATGGATGAACACACACATGGGGTAATAGTGACACAAGCCAGAGAGACATGGGAACAGAAGGAATAAAAAGTACATTAAACGCTATAAAGATTGCAATGCCATAAATACAGTTTTACCCTCTGTCTCATATCTTTACACTGATACTGTATGTACCTATCTGTACTGGCCTGCACCTGTCTAATTCTATATATACCTGTCTGTACTAGCCTGCACCTGTCTAATTCTATATATACCTGTCTGTACTAGCCTGCACCTGTCTAATTCTATATATAACTGTCTGTACTAGCCTGCACCTGTCTAATTCTATATATAACTGTCTGTACTAGCCTGCACCTGTCTAATTCTATATATAACTGTCTGTACTAGCCTGTACCTGTCTGATACTGTATGTACCTATCTGTACTGGCCTGCACCTGTCTAATTCTATATATACCTGTCTGTACTGGCCTGCACCTGTCTAATTCTATATATACCTGTCTGTACTAGCCTGCACCTGTCTAATTCTATATATAACTGTCTGTACTAGCCTGCACCTGTCTAATTCTATATATAACTGTCTGTACTAGCCTGCACCTGCCTAATTCTATATATAACTGTCTGTACTAGCCTGTACCTGTCTGATACTGTATGTACCTATTTGTACTGGCCTGCACCTGTCTAATTCTATATATAACTGTCTGTACTAGCCTGTACCTGTCTGATACTGTATGTACCTATCTGTACTGGCCTGCACCTGTCTAATTCTATATATAACTGTCTGTACTAGCCTACACCTGTCTGATACTGTATGTACCTATCTGTACTGGCCTGCACCTGTCTGATACTGTATGTACCTATCTGTACTGGCCTGCACCTGTCTAATTCTATATATACCTGTCTGTACTAGTCTGCACCTGTCTGATTCTGTATGTACCTGTCTGTACTAGCCTGCACCTGTCTAATTCTATATATAACTCTCTGTACTAGCCTGTACCTGTATGATACTGTATGTACCTGTCTGTACTAACCTACACCTGTCTGATACTGTATGTACCTATCTGTACTGGCCTGCACCTGTCTGATACTGTATGTACCTGTCTGTACTAGCCTGCACCTGTCTAATTCTATATATACCTGTCTGTACTAGCCTGCACCTGTCTAATTCTGTATGTACCTGTCTGTACTAGCCTGCACCTGTCTGATACTGTATGTACCTGTCTGTACTAGCCTGTACTTGTATGATTCTGTATGTACCTGTCTGTACTAGCCTGCACCTGTCTGATTCTGTATGTACCTGTCTGTACTAGCCTGCACCTGTCTGATTCTGTATGTACCTGTCTATACTAGCCCGCACCTGTCTGATTCTGTATGTACCTGTCTGTACTAGTCTGCACCTGTCTGATTCTGTATGTACCTATCTATACTAGCCTGCACCTGTCTAATTCTGTATGTACCTGTCTGTACTAGCCTGTACCTGTATGATTCTGTATGTACCTGTCTGTACTAGCCTGCACCTGTCTAATTCTGTATATACCTATCTGTACTAGCCTGACCTGTATGACACTGTATGTACCTATCTGTACTAGCCTGTACCTGTCTGATTCTGTATGTACCTGTCTGTACTAGCCTGCACCTGTCTGATTCTGTACCTATCTGTACTAGCCTGCACCTGTCTGATACTGTATGTACCTATCTGTACTAGCCTGCACCTGTCTGATTCTGTACCTATCTGTACTAGCCTGCACCTGTCTGATTCTGTATGTACCTGTCTGTACTAGCCTGTACCTGTCTGATTCTGTATGTACCTGTCTGATTCTGTATGTACCTATATGTACTAACATGTACCTGTCTGATTCTGTACCTGTCTATACTAACCTGCACCTGTCTAATTCTGTACCTGTCTGTACTAACCTGCACCTGTCTAATTCTGTACCTGTCTGTACTAACCTGCACCTGTCTAATTCTGTACCTATCTGTACTAGCCTGTAGCTGTCTGATTCTGTATGTACCTGTCTGTACTGGCCTGTACCTGTCTAATTCTGTATATACCTGTCTGTAGTAGCCTGCACCTGTCTCATTCTGTATATACCTGTCTGTACTAGCCTGCACCTGTCTGATTCTGTATGTACATGTATGTACTAACCTGTACCTGTCTAATTCTGTATGTACCTCTCTGTACTAGCCTGCACCTGTCTGATACTGTATATACCTGTCTGTACTAGCCTGCACCTGTCTGATTCTGTATGTACCTGTCTGTACTAGCCTGCACCTGTCTGATACTGTATATACCTGTCTGTACTAGCCTGCACCTGTCTAATTCTGTATATACCTGTCTGTACTAGCCTGTACCTGTCTGATTCTGTATGTAACTGTCTGTACTAGCCTGCACCTGTCTAATTCTGTATGTACCTGTCTGTACTAGCCTGTACCTGTCTGATTCTGTATGTACCTCTCTGTACTAGCCTGCACCTGTAATTCTGTATGTACCTATCTGTACTAGCCTGCACCTGTATGATTCTGTATGTACCTGTCTGTACTAGCCTGTACCTGTCTAATTCTGTATGTACCTGTCTGTACTAGCCTGTACCTGTATGATTCTGTATGTACCTGTCTGTACTAGCCTGTACCTGTCTAATTCTGTATGTACCTGTCTGTACTAGCCTGTACCTGTATGATTCTGTATGTACCTGTATGTACTAGCCTGCACCTGTCTGACTCTGTATGTATCTGTCTGTACTAACCTGCACCTGTCTAATTCTGTATGTACCTGTCTGTACTAGCCTGCACCTGTCTGATTCTGTATATAACTGTCTGTACTAGCCTGCACCTGTCTAATTTTGTATGTACCTGTCTGTACTAGCCTGCACCTGTCTGATTCTGTATATAACTGTCTGTACTAGTCTGCACCTGTCTGATTCTATATGTACCTGTCTGTACTAGACTGCACCTGTCTGATTCTGTATGCACCTGTCTAATTCTGTACCTGCCTGTGCTAGCCTGCACCTGTCTAATTCTGTACCTGTCTGTTCTGCCCTGCACCTGTCTGATTCTGTATGTACCTGTCTATACTAGCCTGTATCTGTCTAATTCTGTATGTAGCTGTCTGTACTAGCCTGCACCTGTCTGATTCTGTATGTACCTGTCTGTACTAGCCTGTACCTGACTAATACTGTATGTACCTGTCTGCACTAGCCTGCACCTGTCTGATTCTGTATGTACCTATCTATACTAGCCTGCACCTGTCTGATTCTGTATGTACCTATCTGTGCTAGCCTGCACCTGTCTGACACTGTATGTACCTATCTGTACTAGCCTGCACCTGTCTGATTCTGTATGTACCTATCTGTACTAGCCTTCACCTGTCTAATTCTGTATGTACCTGTCTGTACTAGCCTGTACCTGTATGATTCTGTATGTACCTGTCTGTACTAGCCTGCACCTGCCTGACACTGTATGTACCTATCTGTACTAGCCTGCACCTGTCTAATTCTGTATGTACCTATCTGTACTAGCCTGCACCTGTCTGACACTGTATGTACCTATCTGTACTAGCCTGCACCTGTCTAATTCTGTATGTACCTATCTGTACTAGCCTGCACCTGTCTGATTCTGTATGTACCTATATGTACTAACATGCACCTGTATGATTCTGTATGTACCTGTCTGTACTAGCTTGCACCTGTCTGATTCTGTATGTACCTGTCTGTACTGGCCTGCACCTGTAATTCTGTATGTACCTGTCTGTACTAACTTGTACCTGTCTGATACTGTATGTACCTGTCTGTACTAGCCTACACCTGTCTGATACTGTATGTACCTATCTGTACTAGCCTGCACCTGTATGATACTGTATGTACCTGTCTGTACTAGACTACACCTGTCTAATTCTATATATACCTGTCTGTACTATCCTGCACCTGTCTGATTCTGTATATACCTGTCTGTACTAGCCTGTACCTGTCTGAATCTGTATGTACCTGTCAGTACTAGCCTGTACCTGCCTAATTCTGTATTTACCTGTCTGTACTAGCCTGTACCTGTCTGATACTGCATATACCTATATGTACTACTAACATGCACCTGTCTGATTCTGTATGTACCTATATGTACTAACATGTACCTGTCTGATTCTGTACCTGTCTATACTAACCTGCACCTGTTTAATTCTATACCTGTCTGTACTAACCTGCACCTGTCTAATTCTGTACCTGTCTGTACTAACCTGCACCTGTCTAATTCTGTATCTATCTGTACTAGCCTGTAGCTGTCTGATTCTGTATGTACCTGTCTGTACTAGCCTGTACCTGTCTGATTCTGTATATATCTGTCTGTACTAGCCTGCACCTGTCTGATTATGTATGTACCTGTCTGTACTAGCCTGCACCTGTCTGATTATGTATGTACCTGTCTGTACTAGCCTGCACCTGTCTGATTCTGTATGTACCTATCTGTACTAGCCTGCACCTGCCTAATTCTGTATGTACCTGTCTGTACTAGACTGTACCTGTATGATTCTGTATGTACCTGTCTGTACTAGCCTGCACCTATGTAAATTCTGTATATACCTATCTGTACTAGCCTGCACCTGTATAATTCTGTATGTACCTATCTGCCCTAGCCTGCACCTGTCTGACACTGTATGTACCTATCTGTACTAGCCTGCACCTGTCTGACACTGTATGTACCTTTCTGTACTAGCCTGCACCTGTCTGATTCTGTATGTACCTATCTGTACTAGCCTGCACCTGTCTGATACTGTATGTACCTATCTATACTAGCCTGCACCTGACTGATTCTGTACCTATCTATACTAGCCTGCAGCTGTCTAATTCTGTATGTACCTATCTGTACTAGCCTGCACCTGTCTAATTCTGTATGTACCTGTCTGTACTAGCCTGTACCTGTATGATTCTGTATGTACCTGTCTGTACTAGCCTGCACCTGTCTAATTCTGTATTTACCTATCTGTACTAGCCTGCACCTGTCTGATACTGTATGTACCTATCTGTACTAGCCTGCACCTGTCTGATACTGTATGTACCTATCTGTACTAGCCTGCACCTGTCTGATACTGTATGTACCTATCTGTACTAGCTTGCACATGTCTGATTCTGTACCTATCTGTACTAGCCTGCACCTGTCTGAATCTGTATGTACCTATATGTACTAACATGCACCTGTCTGATTCTGTATGTACCTGTCTGATTCTGTATGTACCTATATGTACTAACATGTACCTGTCTGATTCTGTACCTGTCTATGCTAACCTGCACCTGTCTAATTCTGTACCTGTCTGTACTAACCTGCACCTGTCTAATTCTGTACCTGTCTGTACTAACCTGCACCTTTCTAATTCTGTACCTATCTGTACTAGCCTGTAGCTCTCTGATTCTGTATGTACCTGTCTGTACTGGCCTGTACCTGTCTAATTCTGTATATACCTGTCTGTAGTAGCCTGCACCTGTCTGATTCTGTATATACCTGTATGTACTAACCTGTACCTGTCTAATTCTGTATGTACCTCTCTATACTAGCCTGCACCTGTCTGATTCTGTATGTACCTGTCTGTACTAGCCTGCACCTGTCTGATACTGTATATACCTGTCTGTACTAGCCTGTACCTGTCTGATTCTGTATGTAACTGTCTGTACTAGCCTGCACCTGTCTAATTCTGTATGTACCTGTCTGTACTAGCCTGCACCTGTCTGATTCTGTATGTACCTGTCTGTACTAGCCTGCACCTGTCTAATTCTGTATATACCTGTCTGTACTAGCCTGTACCTGTCTGATTCTGTATGTAACTGTCTGTACTAGCCTGCACCTGTCTAATTCTGTATGTACCTGTCTGTACTAGCCTGTACCTGTCTGATTCTGTATGTACCTCTCTGTACTAGCCTGCACCTGTAATTCTGTATGTACCTGTCTGTACTAGCCTTTACCTGTCTAATTCTGTATGTACCTGTCTGTACTAGCCTGTACCTGTATGATTCTGTATGTGCCTGTATGTACTAGCCTGCACCTGTCTGACTCTGTATGTATCTGTCTGTACTAACCTGCACCTGTCTAATTCTGTATGTACCTGTCTGTACTAGCCTGCACCTGTCTGATTCTGTATGTACCTGTCTGTACTAGCCTGCACCTGCCTAATTCTGTACCTGTCTGTACTAGCCTGCACCTGTCTGATTCTGTCTGTACTAATCTGTACCTGTCTAATTCTGTAACTGTATGTTCTGCCCTGCACCTGTCTGATTCTGTATGTACCTGTCTGTACTAGCCTGCACCTGTCTGATTCTATATATACCTGTCTGTACTAGCCTGCACCTGCCTGATTCTATATATACCTGTCTGTACTAGCCTGCACCTGTCTGATTCTGTATGTACCTATATGTACTAACATGCACCTGTCTGATTCTGTACCTGTCTATACTAACCTGCACCTGTCTAATTCTGTACCTGTCTGTACTAACCTGCACCTGTCTAATTCTGTACCTATCTGTACTAGCCTGTAGCTGTCTGATTCTGTATGTACCTGTCTGTACTGGCCTGTACCAGTCTAATTCTGTATATACCTGTCTGTAGTAGCCTGCACCTGTCTGATTCTATATATACCTGTCTGTACTAGCCTGCACCTGTCTAATTCTATATATAACTGTCTGTACTAGCCTGCACCTGTCTAATTCTATATATACCTGTCTGTACTAGCCTGCACCTGTCTAATTCTATATATACCTGTCTGTACTAGCCTGCACCTGTCTAATTATATATATATATATATATATATATATATATCTGTCTGTACTAGCCTGTACCTGTATGATTCTATATATACCTGTCTGTACTAGCCTGCACATGTCTAATTATATATATATATACCTGCCTCTAGTAGCCTGCACCTGTCTGATTCTATATATACCTGTCTGTACTAGCCTGCACATGTCTAATTCTATATATAACTGTCTGTACTAGCCTGTACCTGTCTGATACTGTATGTACCTGTCTGTACTAGCCTACACCTGTCTGATTCTGTATGTACCTATCTGTACTAGCCTGCACCTGTCTGATTCTATATATACCTGTCTGTACTAGCCTGCACCTGTCTAATTCTATATATAACTGTCTGTACTAGCCTGTACCTGTCTGATTCTGTATGTACCTGTCTGTACTAACCTGCACCTGTCTGATACTGTATTTACCTGTCTGTACTAGCCTGCACCTGTCTAATTCTGTCTTTACTAATCTGTATCTGTCTAATTCTGTAACTGTATGTTCTGCCCTGCACCTGTCTGATTCTGTATGTACCTGTCTGTACTAGCCTGCACCTGTCTGATTCTATATATACCAGTCTGTACTAGCCTGCACCTGCCTGATTCTATATATACCTGTCTGTACTAGCCTGCACCTGTCTAATTATGTATATACCTGTCTGTACTAGCCTGCACCTGTCTAATTCTGTATGTACCTATCTATACTAGCCTGCACCTGTCCAATTCTGTACCTATCTATACTAGCCTGCACCTGTCTGATTCTGTACCTATCTATACTAGCCTGCACCTGTCTGATTCTGTATGTACCTATCTGTACTAGCCTGCACCTGTCTGATACTGTATGTACCTATCTATACTAGCCTGCACCTGTCTGATTCTGTACCTATCTATACTAGCCTGCAGCTGTCTAATTCTGTATGTACCTATCTGTACTAGCCTGCACCTGTCTAATTCTGTATGTACCTGTCTGTACTAGCCTGTACCTGTATGATTCTGTATGTACCTGTCTGTACTAGCCTGCACCTGTCTAATTCTGTATATACCTATCTGTACTAGCCTGCACCTGTATGACACTGTATGTACCTATCTGTACTAGCCTGCACCTGTCTAATTCTGTATTTACCTATCTGTACTAGCCTGCACCTGTCTGATACTGTATGTACCTATCTGTACTAGCCTGCACCTGTCTGATTCTGTATGTACCTATATGTACTAACATGCACCTGTCTGATTCTGTATGTACCTGTCTGATTCTGTATGTACCTATATGTACTAACATGTACCTGTCTGATTCTGTACCTGTCTATACTAACCTGCACCTGTCTAATTCTGTACCTGTCTGTACTAACCTGCACCTGTCTAATTCTGTACCTGTCTGTACTAACCTGCACCTGTCTAATTCTGTACCTATCTGTACTAGCCTGTAGCTGTCTGATTCTGTATGTACCTGTCTGTACTGGCCTGTACCTGTCTAATTCTGTATATACCTGTCTGTAGTAGCCTGCACCTGTCTCATTCTGTATATACCTGTCTGTACTAGCCTGCACCTGTCTGATTCTGTATGTACATGTATGTACTAACCTGTACCTGTCTAATTCTGTATGTACCTCTCTGTACTAGCCTGCACCTGTCTGATACTGTATATACCTGTCTGTACTAGCCTGCACTTGTCTGATTCTGTATGTACCTGCCTGTACTAGCCTGCACCTGTCTGATACTGTATGTACCTGTCTGTACTAGCCTGCACCTGTCTAATTCTGTATATACCTGTCTGTACTAGCCTGTACCTGTCTGATTCTGTATGTAACTGTCTGTACTAGCCTGCACCTGTCTAATTCTGTATGTACCTGTCTGTACTAGCCTGTACCTGTCTGAATCTGTATGTACCTCTCTGTACTAGCCTGCACCTGTATGATTCTGTATGTACCTGTCTGTACTAGCCTGTACCTGTCTAATTCTGTATGTACCTGTCTATACTAGCCTGTACCTGTATGATTCCGTATGTACCTGTCTGTACTAGCCTGTACCTGTCTAATTCTGTATGTACCTGTCTGTACTAGCCTGTACCTGTATGATTCTGTATGTACCTGTATGTACTAGCCTGCACCTGTCTGACTCTGTATGTATCTGTCTGTACTAACCTGCACCTGTCTAATTCTGTATGTACCTGTCTGTACTAGCCTGCACCTGTCTGATTCTGTATGTACCTCTCTGTACTAGCCTGCACCTGTAATTCTGTATGTACCTATCTGTACTAGCCTGCACCTGTATGATTCTGTATGTACCTGTCTGTACTAGCCTGTACCTGTCTAATTCTGTATGTACCTGTCTGTACTAGCCTGTACCTGTATGATTCCGTATGTACCTGTCTGTACTAGCCTGTACCTGTCTAATTCTGTATGTACCTGTCTGTACTAGCCTGTACCTGTATGATTCTGTATGTACCTGTATGTACTAGCCTGCACCTGTCTGACTCTGTATGTATCTGTCTGTACTAACCTGCACCTGTCTAATTCTGTATGTACCTGTCTGTACTAGCCAGCACCTGTCTGATTCTGTATATAACTGTCTGTACTAGCCTGCACCTGTCTAATTTTGTATGTACCTGTCTGTACTAGCCTGCACCTGTCTGATTCTGTATATAACTGTCTGTACTAGTCTGCACCTGTCTGATTCTGTATGTACCTGTCTGTACTAGACTGCACCTGTCTGATTCTGTATGCACCTGTCTAATTCTGTGCCTGCCTGTGCGAGCCTGCACCTGTCTAATTCTGTACCTGTCTGTTCTGCCCTGCACCTGTCTGATTCTGTATGTACCTGTCTATACTAGCCTGTATCTGACTAATTCTGTATGTAGCTGTCTGTACTAGCCTGCACCTGTCTGATTCTGTATGTACCTGTCTGTACTAGCCTGTACCTGACTAATACTGTATGTACCTGTCTGCACTAGCCTGCACCTGTCTGATTCTGTATGTACCTATCTATACTAGCCTGCACCTGTCTGATTCTGTATGTACCTATCTGTGCTAGCGTGCACCTGTCTGATACTGTATGTACCTATCTGTACTAGCCTGCACCTGTCTGATTCTGTACCTATCTGTACTAGCCTGCACCTGTCTGATTCTGTATGTACCTATCTGTACTAGCCTGCACCTGTCTAATTCTGTATGTGCCTGTCTGTACTAGCCTGTACCTGTATGATTCTGTATGTACCTGTCTGTACTAGCCTGCACCTGCCTGACACTGTATGTACCTATCTGTACTAGCCTGCACCTGTCTAATTCTGTATGTACCTATCTGTACTAGCCTGCACCTGTCTGACACTGTATGTACCTATCTGTACTAGCCTGCACCTGTCTAATTCTGTATGTACCTATCTGTACTAGCCTGCACCTGTCTGACACTGTATGTACCTATCTGTACTAGCCTGCACCTGTCTAATTCTGTATGTACCTATCTGTAGTAGCCTGCACCTGTCTGATACTGTGTGTACCTTTCTGTACTAGCCTGCACCTGTCTGATTCTGTACCTATCTGTACTAGCCTGCACCTGTCTGATTCTGTATGTACCTGTCTGTACTGGCCTGCACCTGTAATTCTGTATGTACCTGTCTGTACTAACCTGTACCTGTCTGATACTGTATGTACCTGTCTGTACTAGCCTACACCTGTCTGATACTGTATGTACCTATCTGTACTAGCCTCCACCTGTATGATACTGTATGTACCTGTCTGTACTAGACTACACCTGTCTAATTCTATATATACCTGTCTGTACTATCCTGCACCTGTCTGATTCTGTATATACCTGTCTGTACTAGCCTGTACCTGTCTGAATCTGTATGTACCTGTCTGTACTAGCCTGTACCAGCCTAATTCTGTATATACCTGTCTGTACTAGCCTGTACCTTTCTGATACTGCATGTACCTATATGTACTACTAACATGCACCTGTCTGATTCTGTATGTACCTATCTGTACTAGCCTGCACCTGTCTGATTCTGTATGTACCTATATGTACTAACATGTACCTGTCTGATTCTGTACCTGTCTTTACTAACCTGCACCTGTTTAATTCTATACCTGTCTGTACTAACCTGCACCTGTCTAATTCTGTACCTGTCTGTACTAACCTGCACCTGTCTAATTCTGTATCTATCTGTACTAGCCTGTAGCTGTCTGATTCTGTATGTACCTGTCTGTACTAGCCTGTACCTGTCTGATTCTGTATATATCTGTCTGTACTAGCCTGTACCTGTCTGATTCTGTATGTACATGTCTGTATTAGCCTGCACCTGTCTGATTATGTATGTACCTGTCTGTACTAGCCTGCACCTGTCTGATTCTGTATGTACCTATCTGTACTAGCCTGCACCTGTCTAATTCTGTATGTACCTGTCTGTACTAGACTGTACCTGTATGATTCTGTATGTACCTGTCTGTACTAGCCTGTACCTGTATGATTCTGTATGTACCTGTCTGTACTAGCCTGCACCTATGTAAATTCTATATATACCTATCTGTACTAGCCTGCACCTGTATAATTCTGTATGTACCTATCTGCCCTAGCCTGCACCTGTCTGACACTGTATGTACCTATCTGTACTAGCCTGCACCTGTCTGACACTGTATGTACCTTTCTGTACTAGCCTGCACCTGTCTGATTCTGTATGTACCTATCTGTACTAGCCTGCACCTGTCTGATACTGTATGTACCTATCTATACTAGCCTGCACCTGTCTGATTCTGTACCTATCTATACTAGCCTGCAGCTGTCTAATTCTGTATGTACCTATCTGTACTAGCCTGCACCTGTCTAATTCTGTATGTACCTGTCTGTACTAGCCTGTACCTGTATGATTCTGTATGTACCTGTCTGTACTAGCCTGTACCTGTCTAATTCTGTATATACCTATCTGTACTAGCCTGCACCTGTATGACACTGTATGTACCTATCTGTACTAGCCTGCACCTGTCTAATTCTGTATTTACCTATCTGTACTAGCCTGCACCTGTCTGATACTGTATGTACCTATCTGTACTAGCCTGCACCTGTCTGATACTGTATGTACCTATCTGTACTAGCTTGCACCTGTCTGATTCTGTACCTATCTGTACTAGCCTGCACCTGTCTGATTCTGTATGTACCTATATGTACTAACATGCACCTGTCTGATTCTGTATGTACCTGTCTGATTCTGTATGTACCTATATGTACTAACATGTACCTGTCTGATTCTGTACCTGTCTATACTAACCTGCACCTGTCTAATTCTGTACCTGTCTGTACTAACCTGCACCTGTCTAATTCTGTACCTGTCTGTACTAACCTGCACCTTTCTAATTCTGTACCTATCTGTACTAGCCTGTAGCTGTCTGATTCTGTATGTACCTGTCTGTACTGGCCTGTACCTGTCTAATTCTGTATATACCTGTCTGTAGTAGCCTGCACCTGTCTGATTCTGTATATACCTGTATGTACTAACCTGTACCTGTCTAATTCTGTATGTACCTCTCTATACTAGCCTGCACCTGTCTGATACTGTATATACCTGTCTGTACTAGCCTGCACCTGTCTGATTCTGTATGTACCTGTCTGTACTAGCCTGCACCTGTCTGATACTGTATATACCTGTCTGTACTAGCCTGCACCTGTCTAATTCTATATATACCTGTCTGTACTAGCCTGTACCTGTCTGATTCTGTATGTAACTGTCTGTACTAGCCTGCACCTGTCTAATTCTGTATGTACCTGTCTGTACTAGCCTGTACCTGACTGATTCTGTATGTACCTCTCTGTACTAGCCTGCACCTGTAATTCTGTATGTACCTGTCTGTACTAGCCTGTACCTGTATGATTCTGTATGTACCTGTATGTACTAGCCTGCACCTGTCTGACTCTGTATGTATCTGTCTGTACTAACCTGCACCTGTCTAATTCTGTATGTACCTGTCTGTACTAGCCTGCACCTGTCTGATTCTGTATATAACTGTCTGTACTAGCCTGCACCTGTCTAATTTTGTATGTACCTGTCTGTACTAGCCTGCACCTGTCTGATTCTGTATATAACTGTCTGTACTAGTCTGCACCTG
Source organism: Pseudophryne corroboree (assembly GCF_028390025.1). Classification (NCBI taxonomy): domain Eukaryota; kingdom Metazoa; phylum Chordata; class Amphibia; order Anura; family Myobatrachidae; genus Pseudophryne; species Pseudophryne corroboree. The sequence goes on from NC_086445.1 coordinate 1,043,545,343, forward strand.
TCTGATTCTGTATGTACCTGTCTATACTAGCCTGCACCTGTCTGATTCTGTATGCACCTGTCTAATTCTGTACCTGCCTGTGCTAGCCTGCACCTGTCTAATTCTGTACCTGTCTGTTCTGCCCTGCACCTGTCTGATTCTGTATGTACCTGTCTATACTAGCCTGTATCTGACTAATTCTGTATGTAGCTGTCTGTACTAGCCTGCACCTGTCTGATTCTGTATGTACCTGTCTGTACTAGCCTGTACCTGACTAATACTGTATGTACCTGTCTGCACTAGCCTGCACCTGTCTGATTCTGTATGTACCTATCTATACTAGCCTGCACCTGTCTGATTCTGTATGTACCTATCTGTACTAGCCTGCACCTGTCTGATTCTGTATGTACCTATCTGTGCTAGCCTGTACCTGTCTGATACTGTATGTACCTATCTGTACTAGCCTGCACCTGTCTGATTCTGTACCTATCTGTACTAGCCTGCACCTGTCTGATTCTGTATGTACCTATCTGTACTAGCCTGCACCTGTCTAATTCTGTATGTACCTGTCTGTACTAGCCTGTACCTGTATGATTCTGTATGTACCTGTCTGTACTAGCCTGCACCTACCTGACACTGTATGTACCTATCTGTACTAGCCTGCACCTGTCTAATTCTGTATGTAACTATCTGTACTAGCCTGCACCTGTCTGACACTGTATGTACCTATCTGTACTAGCCTGCACCTGTCTAATTCTGTATGCACCTATCTGTACTAGCCTGCACCTGTCTGACACTGTATGTACCTATCTGTACTAGCCTGCACCTGTCTAATTCTGTATGTACCTATCTGTAGTAGCCTGCACCTGTCTGATACTGTATGTACCTTTCTGTACTAGCCTGCACCTGTCTGATTCTGTACCTATCTGTACTAGCCTGCACCTGTCTGATTCTGTATGTACCTATATGTACTAACATGCACCTGTATGATTCTGTATGTACCTGTCTTTACTAGCTTGCACCTGTCTGATTCTGTATGTACCTGTCTGTACTGGCCTGCACCTGTAATTCTGTATGTACCTGTCTGTACTAACCTGTACCTGTCTGATACTGTATGTACCTGTCTGTACTAGCCTACACCTGTCTGATACTGTATGTACCTATCTGTACTAGCCTGCACCTGTATGATACTGTATACTATGTACCTGTCTGTACTAGACTACACCTGTCTAATTCTATATATACCTGTCTGTACTATCCTGCACCTGTCTGATTCTGTATTTACCTGTCTGTACTAGCCTGTACCTGTCTAATTCTGTATGTACCTGTCTGTACTAGCATGTACATGCCTAATTCTGTATATACCTGTCTGTACTAGCCTGTACCTGTCTGATACTGCATGTACCTATATGTACTAACATGTACCTGTCTGATTCTGTATGTACCTATCTGTACTAGCCTGCACCTGTCTGATTCTGTATGTACCTATATGTACTAACATGTACCTGTCTGATTCTGTACCTGTCTGTACTAACCTGCACCTGTTTAATTCTATACCTGTCTGTACTAACCTGCACCTGTTTAATTCTGTACCTGTCTGTACTAACCTGCACCTGTCTAATTCTGTACCTATCTGTACTAGCCTGTAGCTGTCTGATTATGTATGTACCTGTCTGTACTAGCCTGCACCTGTCTGATTATGTATGTACCTGTCTGTACTAGCCTGCACCTGTCTGATTCTGTATGTACCTATCTGTACTAGCCTGCACCTGTCTAATTCTGTATGTACCTGTCTGTACTAGCCTGTACCTGTATGATTCTGTATGTACCTATCTGTACTTGCCTGTACCTGTATGATTCTGTATGTACCTGTCTGTACTAGCCTGCACCTATCTAATTCTGTATATACCTATCTGTACTAGCCTGCACCTGTATAATTCTGTATGTACCTATCTGCCCTAGCCTGCACCTGTCTGACACTGTATGTACCTATCTGTACTAGCCTGCACCTGTCTAATTCTGTATGTACCTATCTGTACTAGCCTGCACCTGTCTGATACTGTATGTACCTTTCTGTACTAGCCTGCACCTGTCTGATTCTGTACCTATCTGTACTAGCCTGCACCTGTCTGATTCTGTATGTACCTATATGTACTAACATGCACCTGTATGATTCTGTATGTACCTGTCTGTACTAGCTTGCACCTGTCTGATTCTGTATGTACCTGTCTGTACTGGCCTGCACCTGTAATTCTGTATGTACCTGTCTGTACTAACCTGTACCTGTCTGATACTGTATGTACCTGTCTGTACTAGCCTACACCTGTCTGATACTGTATGTACCTATCTGTACTAGCCTGCACCTGTATGATACTGTATGTACCTGTCTGTACTAGACTACACCTGTCTAATTCTATATATACCTGTCTGTACTATCCTGCACCTGTCTGATTCTGTATATACCTGTCTGTACTAGCCTGTACCTGTCTGAATCTGTATGTACCTGTCTGTACTAGCCTGTACCTGCCTAATTCTGTATATACCTGTCTGTACTAGCCTGTACCTGTCTGATACTGCATATACCTATATGTACTACTAACATGCACCTGTCTGATTCTGTATGAACTTATCTGTACTAGCCTGCACCTGTCTGATTCTGTATGTACCTATATGTACTAACATGTACCTGTCTGATTCTGTACCTGTCTATACTAACCTGCACCTGTTTAATTCTATACCTGTCTGTACTAACCTGCACCTGTCTAATTCTGTACCTGTCTGTACTAACCTGCACCTGTCTAATTCTGTATCTATCTGTACTAGCCTGTAGCTGTCTGATTCTGTATGTACCTGTCTGTACTAGCCTGTACTGTCTGATTCTGTATATATCTGTCTGTACTAGCCTGCACCTGTCTGATTATGTATGTACCTGTCTGTACTAGCCTGCACCTGTCTGATTATGTATGTACCTGTCTGTACTAGCCTGCACCTGTCTGATTCTGTATGTACCTATCTGTACTAGCCTGCACCTGTCTAATTCTGTATGTACCTGTCTGTACTAGACTGTACCTGTATGATTCTGTATGTACCTGTCTGTACTAGCCTGCACCTGTATAATTCTGTATGTACCTATCTGCCCTAGCCTGCACCTGTCTGACACTGTATGTACCTATCTGTACTAGCCTGCACCTGTCTGACACTGTATGTACCTTTCTGTACTAGCCTGCACCTGTCTGATTCTGTATGTACCTATCTGTACTAGCCTGCACCTGTCTGATACTGTATGTACCTATCTATACTAGCCTGCACCTGTCTGATTCTGTACCTATCTATACTAGCCTGCAGCTGTCTAATTCTGTATGTACCTATCTGTACTAGCCTGCACCTGTCTAATTCTGTATGTACCTGTCTGTACTAGCCTGTACCTGTATGATTCTGTATGTACCTGTCTGTACTAGCCTGCACCTGTCTAATTCTGTATATACCTATCTGTACTAGCCTGCACCTGTATGACACTGTATGTACCTATCTGTACTAGCCTGCACCTGTCTAATTCTGTATTTACCTATCTGTACTAGCCTGCACCTGTCTGATACTGTATGTACCTATCTGTACTAGCCTGCACCTGTCTGATACTGTATGTACCTATCTGTACTAGCTTGCACCTGTCTGATTCTGTACCTATCTGTACTAGCCTGCACCTGTCTGATTCTGTATGTACCTATATGTACTAACATGCACCTGTCTGATTCTGTATGTACCTGTCTGATTCTGTATGTACCTATATGTACTAACATGTACCTGTCTGATTCTGTACCTGTCTATACTAACCTGCACCTGTCTAATTCTGTACCTGTCTGTACTAACCTGCACCTGTCTAATTCTGTACCTGTCTGTACTAACCTGCACCTTTCTAATTCTGTACCTATCTGTACTAGCCTGTAGCTGTCTGATTCTGTATGTACCTGTCTGTACTGGCCTGTACCTGTCTAATTCTGTATATACCTGTCTGTAGTAGCCTGCACCTGTCTGATTCTGTATATACCTGTATGTACTAACCTGTACCTGTCTAATTCTGTATGTACCTCTCTATACTAGCCTGCACCTGTCTGATTCTGTATGTACCTGTCTGTACTAGCCTGCACCTGTCTGATACTGTATATACCTGTCTGTACTAGCCTGCACCTGTCTAATTCTGTATATACCTGTCTGTACTAGCCTGTACCTGTCTGATTATGTATGTAACTGTCTGTACTAGCCTGCACCTGTCTAATTCTGTATGTACCTGTCTGTACTAGCCTGTACCTGTCTGATTCTGTATGTACCTCTCTGTACTAGCCTGCACCTGTAATTCTGTATGTACCTGTCTGTACTAGCCTGTACCTGTCTAATTCTGTATGTACCTGTCTGTACTAGCCTGTACCTGTATGATTCTGTATGTACCTGTATGTACTAGCCTGCACCTGTCTGACTCTGTATGTATCTGTCTGTACTAACCTGCACCTGTCTAATTCTGTATGTACCTGTCTGTACTAGCCTGCACCTGTCTGATTCTGTATGTACCTGTCTGTACTAGCCTGCACCTGCCTAATTCTGTACCTGTCTGTACTAGCCTGCACCTGTCTGATTCTGTCTGTACTAATCTGTACCTGTCTAATTCTGTAACTGTATGTTCTGCCCTGCACCTGTCTGATTCTGTATGTACCTCTCTGTACTAGCCTGCACCTGTCTGATTCTATATATACCTATCTGTACTAGCCTGCACCTGCCTGATTCTATATATACCTGTCTGTACTAGCCTGCACCTGTCTGATTCTGTATGTACCTATATGTACTAACATGCACCTGTCTGATTCTGTACCTGTCTATACTAACCTGCACCTGTCTAATTCTGTACCTGTCTGTACTAACCTGCACCTGTCTAATTCTGTACCTATCTGTACTAGCCTGTAGCTGTCTGATTCTGTATGTACCTGTCTGTACTGGCCTGTACCTGTCCAATTCTGTATATACCTGTCTGTAGTAGCCTGCACCTGTCTGATTCTATATATACCTGTCTGTACTAGCCTGCACCTGTCTAATTCTATATATAACTGTCTGTACTAGCCTGCACCTGTCTAATTCTATATATACCTGTCTGTACTAGCCTGCACCTGTCTAATTCTATATATACCTGTCTGTACTAGCCTGCACCTGTCTAATTATATATATATATATATATATATATATATATATATATCTGTCTGTACTAGTCTGTACCTGTATGATTCTATATATACCTGTCTGTACTAGCCTGCACATGTCTAATTATATATATATACCTGTCTGTAGTAGCCTGCACCTGTCTGATTCTATATATACCTGTCTGTACTAGCCTGCACCTGTCTAATTCTATATATAACTGTCTGTACTAGCCTGTACCTGTCTGATACTGTATGTACCTGTCTGTACTAGCCTGCACCTGTCTGATTCTGTATGTACCTATCTGTACTAGCCTGCACCTGTCTGATTCTATATATACCTGTCTGTACTAGCCTGCACCTGTCTAATTCTATATATAACTGTCTGTACTAGCCTGTACCTGTCTGATTCTGTATGTACCTGTCTGTACTAACCTGCACCTGTCTGATACTGTATATACCTGTCTGTACTAGCCTGCACCTGTCTAATTCTGTCTTTACTAATCTGTATCTGTCTAATTCCAAATCTGTACCTATCTATACTAGCCTGCACCTGTCTGATTCTGTACCTATCTATACTAGCCTGCACCTGTCTGATTCTGTATGTACCTATCTGTACTAGCCTGCACCTGTCTGATACTGTATGTACCTATCTATACTAGCCTGCACCTGTCTGATTCTGTACCTATCTAAACTAGCCTGCAGCTGTCTAATTCTGTATGTACCTATCTGTACTAGCCTGCACCTGTCTAATTCTGTATGTACCTGTCTGTACTAGCCTGTACCTGTATGATTCTGTATGTACCTGTCTGTACTAGCCTGCACCTGTCTAATTCTGTATATACCTATCTGTACTAGCCTGCACCTGTATGACACTGTATGTACCTATCTGTACTAGCCTGCACCTGTCTAATTCTGTATTTACCTATCTGTACTAGCCTGCACCTGTCTGATACTGTATGTACCTATCTGTACTAGCCTGCACCTGTCTGATACTGTATGTACCTATCTGTACTAGCTTGCACCTGTCTGATTCTGTACCTATCTGTACTAGCCTGCACCTGTCTGATTCTGTATGTACCTATATGTACTAACATGCACCTGTCTGATTCTGTATGTACCTGTCTGATTCTGTATGTACCTATATGTACTAACATGTACCTGTCTGATTCTGTACCTGTCTATACTAACCTGCACCTGTCTAATTCTGTACCTGTCTGTACTAACCTGCACCTGTCTAATTCTGTACCTGTCTGTACTAACCTGCACCTGTCTAATTCTGTACCTATCTGTACTAGCCTGTAGCTGTCTGATTCTGTATGTACCTGTCTGTACTGGTCTGTACCTGTCTAATTCTGTATATACCTGTCTGTAGTAGCCTGCACCTGTCTGATTCTGTATATACCTGTCTGTACTAGCCTGCACCTGTCTGATTCTGTATGTACATGTATGTACTAACCTGTACCTGTCTAATTCTGTATGTACCTCTCTGTACTAGCCTGCACCTGTCTGATACTGTATATACCTGTCTGTACTAGCCTGCACCTGTCTAATTCTGTATGTACCTGTCTGTACTAGCCTGCACCTGTCTGATTCTGTATGTACCTGTCTGTACTAGCCTGCACCTGCCTAATTCTGTACCTGTCTGTACTAGCCTGCACCTGTCTGATTCTGTCTGTACTAATCTGTACCTGTCTAATTCTGTAACTGTATGTTCTGCCCTGCACCTGTCTGATTCTGTATGTACCTGTCTGTACTAGCCTGCACCTGTCTGATTCTATATATACCTATCTGTACTAGCCTGCACCTGCCTGATTCTATATATACCTGTCTGTACTAGCCTGCACCTGTCTGATTCTGTATGTACCTATATGTACTAACATGCACCTGTCTGATTCTGTACCTGTCTATACTAACCTGCACCTGTCTAATTCTGTACCTGTCTGTACTAACCTGCACCTGTCTAATTCTGTACCTATCTGTACTAGCCTGTAGCTGTCTGATTCTGTATGTACCTGTCTGTACTGGCCTGTACCTGTCCAATTCTGTATATACCTGTCTGTAGTAGCCTGCACCTGTCTGATTCTATATATACCTGTCTGTACTAGCCTGCACCTGTCTAATTCTATATATAACTGTCTGTACTAGCCTGCACCTGTCTAATTCTATATATACCTGTCTGTACTAGCCTGCACCTGTCTAATTCTATATATACCTGTCTGTACTAGCCTGCACCTGTCTAATTATATATATATATATATATATATATATATATATCTGTCTGTACTAGTCTGTACCTGTATGATTCTATATATACCTGTCTGTACTAGCCTGCACATGTCTAATTATATATATATACCTGTCTGTAGTAGCCTGCACCTGTCTGATTCTATATATACCTGTCTGTACTAGCCTGCACCTGTCTAATTCTATATATAACTGTCTGTACTAGCCTGTACCTGTCTGATACTGTATGTACCTGTCTGTACTAGCCTGCACCTGTCTGATTCTGTATGTACCTATCTGTACTAGCCTGCACCTGTCTGATTCTATATATACCTGTCTGTACTAGCCTGCACCTGTCTAATTCTATATATAACTGTCTGTACTAGCCTGTACCTGTCTGATTCTGTATGTACCTGTCTGTACTAACCTGCACCTGTCTGATACTGTATATACCTGTCTGTACTAGCCTGCACCTGTCTAATTCTGTCTTTACTAATCTGTATCTGTCTAATTCTATATATAACTGTCTGTACTAGCCTGTACCTGTCTGATTCTGTATGTACCTGTCTGTACTAACCTGCACCTGTCTGATACTGTATATACCTGTCTGTACTAGCCTGCACCTGTCTAATTCTGTCTTTACTAATCTGTATCTGTCTAATTCTGTAACTGTATGTTCTGCCCTGCACCTGTCTGATTCTGTATGTACCTGTCTGTACTAGCCTGCACCTGTCTGATTCTATATATACCTGTCTGTACTAGCCTGCACCTGCCTGATTCTATATATACCTGTCTGTACTAGCCTGCACCTGTCTAATTCGGTATATACCTGTCTGTACTAGCCTGCACCTGTCTAATTCTGTATGTACCTATCTATACTAGCCTGCACCTTTCCAAATCTGTACCTATCTATACTAGCCTGCACCTGTCTGATTCTGTACCTATCTATACTAGCCTGCACCTGTCTGATTCTGTATGTACCTATCTGTACTAGCCTGCACCTGTCTGATACTGTATGTACCTATCTATACTAGCCTGCACCTGTCTGATTCTGTACCTATCTAAACTAGCCTGCAGCTGTCTAATTCTGTATGTACCTATCTGTACTAGCCTGCACCTGTCTAATTCTGTATGTACCTGTCTGTACTAGCCTGTACCTGTATGATTCTGTATGTACCTGTCTGTACTAGCCTGCACCTGTCTAATTCTGTATATACCTATCTGTACTAGCCTGCACCTGTATGACACTGTATGTACCTATCTGTACTAGCCTGCACCTGTCTAATTCTGTATTTACCTATCTGTACTAGCCTGCACCTGTCTGATACTGTATGTACCTATCTGTACTAGCCTGCACCTGTCTGATACTGTATGTACCTATCTGTACTAGCTTGCACCTGTCTGATTCTGTACCTATCTGTACTAGCCTGCACCTGTCTGATTCTGTATGTACCTATATGTACTAACATGCACCTGTCTGATTCTGTATGTACCTGTCTGATTCTGTATGTACCTATATGTACTAACATGTACCTGTCTGATTCTGTACCTGTCTATACTAACCTGCACCTGTCTAATTCTGTACCTGTCTGTACTAACCTGCACCTGTCTAATTCTGTACCTGTCTGTACTAACCTGCACCTGTCTAATTCTGTACCTATCTGTACTAGCCTGTAGCTGTCTGATTCTGTATGTACCTGTCTGTACTGGTCTGTACCTGTCTAATTCTGTATATACCTGTCTGTAGTAGCCTGCACCTGTCTGATTCTGTATATACCTGTCTGTACTAGCCTGCACCTGTCTGATTCTGTATGTACATGTATGTACTAACCTGTACCTGTCTAATTCTGTATGTACCTCTCTGTACTAGCCTGCACCTGTCTGATACTGTATATACCTGTCTGTACTAGCCTGCACCTGTCTGATTCTGTATGTACCTGTCTGTACTAGCCTGCACCTGTCTGATACTGTATATACCTGTCTGTACTAGCCTGCACCTGTCTAATTCTGTATATACCTGTCTGTACTAGCCTGTACCTGCCTGATTCTGTATGTAACTGTCTGTACTAGCCTGCACCTGTCTAATTCTGTATGTACCTGTCTGTACTAGCCTGTACCTGTCTGATTCTGTATGTACCTCTCTGTACTAGCCTGCACCTGTAATTCTGTATGTACCTATCTGTACTAGCCTGCACCTGTATGATTCTGTATGTACCTGTCTGTACTAGCCTGTACCTGTATGATTCTGTATGTACCTGTCTGTACTAGCCTGTACCTGTATGATTCTGTATGTACCTGTCTGTACTAGCCTGTACCTGTCTGATTCTGTATGTACCTCTCTGTACTAGCCTGCACCTGTAATTCTGTATGTACCTATCTGTACTAGCCTGCACCTGTATGATTCTGTATGTACCTGTCTGTACTAGCCTGTACCTGTATGATTCTGTATGTACCTGTCTGTACTAGCCTGTACCTGTATGATTCTGTATGTACTAGCCTGCACCTGTCTGACTCTGTATGTATCTGTCTGTACTAACCTGCACCTGTCTAATTCTGTATGTACCTGTCTGTACTAGCCTGCACCTGTCTGATTCTGTATATAACTGTCTGTACTAGCCTGCACCTGTCTAATTTTGTATGTACCTGTCTGTACTAGCCTGCACCTGTCTGATTCTCTATATAACTGTCTGTACTAGTCTGCACCTGTCTGATTCTGTATGTACCTGTCTGTACTAGACTGCACCTGTCTGATTCTGTATGCACCTGTCTAATTCTGTGCCTGCCTGTGCGAGCCTGCACCTGTCTAATTCTGTACCTGTCTGTTCTGCCCTGCACCTGTCTGATTCTGTATGTACCTGTCTATACTAGCCTGTATCTGACTAATTCTGTATGTAGCTGTCTGTACTAGCCTGCACCTGTCTGATTCTGTATGTACCTGTCTGTACTAGCCTGTACCTGACTAATACTGTATGTACCTGTCTGCACTAGCCTGCACCTGTCTGATTCTGTATGTACCTATCTATACTAGCCTGCACCTGTCTGATTCTGTATGTACCTATCTGTGCTAGCCTGCACCTGTCTGATACTGTATGTACCTATCTGTACTAGCCTGCACCTGTCTGATTCTGTACCTATCTGTACTAGCCTGCACCTGTCTAATTCTGTATGTACCTGTCTGTACTAGCCTGTACCTGTATGATTCTGTATGTACCTGTCTGTACTAGCCTGCACCTGCCTGACACTGTATGTACCTATCTGTACTAGCCTGCACCTGTCTAATTCTGTATGTACCTATCTGTACTAGCCTGCACCTGTCTGACACTGTATGTACCTATCTGTACTAGCCTGCACCTGTCTAATTCTGTATGTACCTATCTGTACTAGCCTGCACCTGTCTGACACTGTATGTAACTATCTGTACTAGCCTGCACCTGTCTAATTCTGTATGTACCTATTTGTAGTAGCCTGCACCTGTCTGATACTGTGTGTACCTTTCTGTACTAGCCTGCACCTGTCTGATTCTGTACCTATCTGTACTAGCCTGCACCTGTCTGATTCTGTATGTACCTATATGTACTAACATGCACCTGTATGATACTGTATGTACCTGTCTGTACTAGACTACACCTGTCTAATTCTATATATACCTGTCTGTACTATCCTGCACCTGTCTGATTCTGCATATACCTGTCTGTACTAGCCTGTACCTGTCTGAATCTGTATGTACCTGTCTGTACTAGCCTGTACCTGCCTAATTCTGTATATACCTGTGTGTACTAGCCTGTACCTGTCTGATACTGCATGTACCTATATGTACTACTAACATGCACCTGTCTGATTCTGTATGTACCTGTATGTACTAACATGTACCTGTCTGATTCTGTACCTGTCTATACTAACCTGCACCTGTTTAATTCTATACCTGTCTGTACTAACCTGCACCTGTCTAATTCTGTATCTGTCTGTACTAACCTGCACCTGTCTAATTCTGTATCTATCTGTACTAGCCTGTAGCTGTCTGATTCTGTATGTACCTGTCTGTACTAGCCTGTACCTGTCTGATTCTGTATATATCTGTCTGTACTAGCCTGTACCTGTCTGATTCTGTATGTACATGTCTGTACTAGCCTGCACCTGTCTGATTATGTATGTACCTGTCTGTACTAGCCTGCACCTGTCTGATTATGTATGTACCTGTCTGTACTAGCCTGCACCTGTCTGATTCTGTGTGTACCTATCTGTACTAGCCTGCACCTGTCTAATTCTGTATGTACCTGTCTGTACTAGACTGTACCTGTATGATTCTGTATGTACCTGTCTGTACTAGCCTGCACCTATGTAAATTCTGTATATACCTATCTGTACTAGCCTGCACCTGTATAATTCTGTATGTACCTATCTGCCCTAGCCTGCACCTGTCTGACACTGTATGTACCTATCTGTACTAGCCTGCACCTGTCTGACACTGTATGTACCTTTCTGTACTAGCCTGCACCTGTCTGATTCTGTATGTACCTATCTGTACTAGCCTGCACCTGTCTGATACTGTATGTACCTATCTATACTAGCCTGCACCTGTCTGATTCTGTACTTATCTATACTAGCCTGCAGCTGTCTAATTCTGTATGTACCTATCTGTACTAGCCTGCACCTGTCTAATTCTGTATGTACCTGTCTGTACTAGCCTGTACCTGTATGATTCTGTATGTACCTGTCTGTACTAGCCTGTACCTGTCTAATTCTGTATATACCTATCTGTACTAGCCTGCACCTGTATGACACTGTATGTACCTATCTGTACTAGCCTGCACCTGTCTAATTCTGTATTTACCTATCTGTACTAGCCTGCACCTGTCTGATACTGTATGTACCTATCTGTACTAGCCTGCACCTGTCTGATACTGTATGTACCTATCTGTACTAGCCTGCACCTGTATGACACTGTATGTACCTATCTGTACTAGCCTGCACCTGTCTAATTCTGTATTTACCTATCTGTACTAGCCTGCACCTGTCTGATACTGTATGTACCTATCTGTACTAGCCTGCACCTGTCTGATACTGTATGTACCTATCTGTACTAGCCTGCACCTGTCTGATTCTGTATGTACCTATATGTACTAACATGCACCTGTCTGATTCTGTATGTACCTGTCTGATTCTGTATGTACCTATATGTACTAACATGTACCTGTCTGATTCTGTACCTGTCTATACTAACCTGCACCTGTCTAATTCTGTACCTGTCTGTACTAACCTGCACCTGTCTAATTCTGTACCTGTCTGTACTAACCTGCACCTTTCTAATTCTGCACCTATCTGTACTAGCCTGTAGCTGTCTGATTCTGTATGTACCTGTCTGTACTGGCCTGTACCTGTCTAATTCTGTATATACCTGTCTGTAGTAGCCTGCACCTGTCTGATTCTGTATATACCTGTATGTACTAACCTGTACCTGTCTAATTCTGTATGTACCTCTCTATACTAGCCTGCACCTGTCTGATACTGTATATACCTGTCTGTACTAGCCTGCACCTGTCTGATTCTGTATGTACCTGTCTGTACTAGCCTGCACCTGTCTAATTCTATATATATATCTGTCTGTACTAGCCTGTACCTGTATGATTCTATATATACCTGTCTGTACTAGCCTGCACCTGTCTAATTATATATATATATATACCTGTCTGTAGTAGCCTGCACCTGTCTGATTCTATATATACCTGTCTGTACTAGCCTGCACCTGTCTAATTCTATATATAACTGTCTGTACTAGCCTGTACCTGTCTGATACTGTATGTACCTGTCTGTACTAGCCTGCACCTGTCTAATTCTGTATATACCTATCTGTACTAGCCTGCACCTGTCTGATTCTATATATACCTGTCTGTACTAGCCTGCACCTGTCTAATTCTATATATAACTGTCTGTACTAGCCTGTACCTGTCTGATTCTGTATGTACCTGTCAGTACTAACCTGCACCTGTCTGATACTGTATATACCTGTCTGTACTAGCCTGCACCTGTCTAATTCTGTCTGTACTAATCTGTATCTGTCTAATTCTGTAACTGTATGTTCTGCCCTGCACCTGTCTGATTCTGTATGTACCTGTCTGTACTAGCCTGCACCTGTCTGATTCTATATATACCTGTCTGTACTAGCCTGCACCTGCCTGATTCTATATATACCTGTCTGTACTAGCCTGCACCTGTCTAATTCTGTATATATCTGTCTGTACTAGCCTGCACCTGTCTAATTCTGTATGTACCTATCTATACTAGCCTGCACCTGTCCAATTCTGTACCTATCTATACTAGCCTGCACCTGTCTGATTCTGTACCTATCTATACTAGCCTGCACCTGTCTGATTCTGTATGTACCTATCTATACTAGCCTGCACCTGTCTGATTCTGTACCTATCTATACTAGCCTGCAGCTGTCTAATTCTGTATGTACCTATCTGTACTAGCCTGCACCTGTCTAATTCTGTATGTACCTGTCTGTACTAGCCTGTACCTGTATGATTCTGTATGTACCTGTCTGTACTAGCCTGCACCTGTCTAATTCTGTATATACCTATCTGTACTAGCCTGCACCTGTATGACACTGTATGTACCTATCTGTACTAGCCTGCACCTGTCTAATTCTGTATTTACCTATCTGTACTAGCCTGCACCTGTCTGATACTGTATGTACCTATCTGTACTAGCCTGCACCTGTCTGATACTGTATGTACCTATCTGTACTAGCCTGAGTAGATAAAGACAACCTTTCTGTCAAACTTGACAGGTGGTGACACCCCTTGCTCCTAGGCTCCACCTCCTTTTAATATTAAATGATAGTGTTTTATATCGCTTAATATTAAATTTTATATAAATTTATAGTGTTCGATATTAAACCGTATTAAAAGTTAATGGCTTTGAAAAGAATGTCACATATGACACACACTTTAAAATACATCTTTTTTTTTTTTTTTTTTGTAACACAAAATGTTCTTACATTCCAGCAGCTGAAACTTCATGAGTCACACATGTTACAGTTTTAAAAAGGATAATCACTAATGACCGTGGCCATTTTCTTAGAAGCACGGGATCATCACACATGGCACTAATTTAAAAGGTCATTTTAAAATGTCACAAAGGTCATTTTAAATGTCACAGAAACCCTCAGAAGTACGATGTGCAATTTGACCATGTCCATTTCTTAGACGCTCGGGTTCATCACAGGTCATTTTAAAATGTCACAGAACTCTCAGAAGTACGATGTACAATTTGACCATGACCATTTTCGATTGTTATCTCTGTAGAGGAACATTAGCACCATATAAACACACTCATTACTGTGGGTAGAACATTTCCCTTCTCCAAAGCATAAGACATGTAATAATCATCGTGATGGCTTCCATATTGCTTATTGTTCTTCTAGGCTGTGCTGAGGTTACCATAGTCTACTTCTGCATTAAACATTATTTTTTGCAAACATATGTAGAAACAGTGTATTTGGTTTTAAATTGAAAAATATTTAAAAAGCTTAACTGTATATTACAACCTATGTTGCATACCTGACATATGTTACTGTGTGTTAAATAGCACTAAAAAGTTTATCTTTATTGTGGCCGATCGCTGAACTTTGATTGCAAGCAGACATGACCAGACTTGTCAGTATTACAGCGTGACATGTCCATTTTTTTTTTTTTTCAAACATATGTAGAAACAGTGTATTTGGTTTTAAATTGAAAAATATTTAAAAAGCTTAACTGTATATTACAACCTATGTTGCATACATGACATATGTTACTGTGTGTTAAATAGCACTAAAAAGTTTATCTTTATTGTGGCCGATCGCTGAACTTTGATTGCAAGCAGACATGACCAGACTTGTCAGTATTAAAGTGTGACATGTCCAGACCTGTATATTAGCGATAAAAGATTTACACCAAATACTGTGTATTAAACCGTTTATATCGATGCATACAAACCACATATATGTTGCATACATGACATATGTTACTGTGTGTTAAATAGCACTAAAAAGTTTATCTTTATTGTGGCCGATCGCTGAACTTTGATTGCAAGCAGACATGACCAGACTTGTCAGTATTACAGCGTGACATGTCCAGACCTGTATATTAGCGATAAAAGATTTACACCAAATACTGTGTATTAAATTAAACATTATTTTTTGCAAACATATGTAGAAACAGTGTATTTGGTTTTAAATTGAAAAATATTTAAAAAGCTTAACTGTATATTACAACCTATGTTGCATACATGACATATGTTACTGTGTGTTAAATACATAGTTGCCTACCCTCCCTCATTTTGCAGGAGACTCCCTGAAATAGCAGCAATCTCCCTCACTCCCTGAAAAGTCCATCAATCTCCCTCATTCTTGGGGGAAAAATAAATCAGATACATACATTCAAATGGGATCCTTAGTGCCATTTCCCTGCATTGGTTATAAGGCACAATGGATCCCTATGGCCACTTACAGTATATTGAACCTCTTGTAAGACACAATACACAAACAAATCCTGCAAAATATCAGTGTCTTTTCTTCAACAAATAGATCTTACTAACTTTGGGGCTCATTTACATTTGGATGTAAGTCATTTTCATGACACGCCTCCCCGATGTAGTAGTACTCGCCCGCGCTGATAGGTGTTACTTTCACAATCTCCCTGAAATGCTTTTTCAAAAGTAGGCAAGTATGGTTAAATAGCACTAAAAAGTTTATCTTTATTGTGGCCGATCGCTGAACTTTGATTGCAAGCAGACATGACCAGACTTGTCAGTATTAAAGCGTGACATGTCCAGACCTGTATATTAGCGATAAAAGATTTACACCAAATACTGTGTATTAAACCGTTTATATCGATGCATACAAACCACATATATGTTGCATACATGACATATGTTACTGTGTGTTAAATAGCACTAAAAAGTTTATCTTTATTGTGGCCGATCGCTGAACTTTGATTGCAAGCAGACATGACCAGACTTGTCAGTATTAAAGCGTGACATGTCCAGATCTGTATATTAGCGATAAAAGATTTACACCAAATACTGTGTATTAAACCGTTTATATCGATGCATACAAACCACATATATGTTGCATACATGACATATGTTACTGTGTGTTAAATAGCACTAAAAAGTTTATCTATATTGTGGCCGATCGCTGAACTTTGATTGCAAGCAGACATGACCAGACTTGTCAGTATTACAGCGTGACATGTCCAGACCTGTATATTAGCGATAAAAGATTTACACCAAATACTGTGTATTAAACCGTTTATATCGATGCATACAGACCACATATTACAGTGTATTACAGAGTATATAGCACTGTATACAGACCACATATTACAGTGTATTACAACGTGTATAACGCTGCAAGCATACCACATATTACTGTGTATTAAACCGTTTATATCGCAGCATACAAGCCGTATGTTACAGTGTATTAAACAGTGTGTGTATTGCTGCATACATGCCATTTATTACTGTGTATTACAGAGTGTATAGCACTGTATACAGACCACATATTACAGTGTATTATAAGTGTATAACGCGGCAAGCATACCATATATTACTGTGTATTACAGAGTGTATAGCACTGTATACAGACCACATATTACTGGGTATTACGTGTATAACGCTGCAAGCATACCACATATTACTGTGTATTAAACCGTTTATATCGCAGCATACAAGCCGTATGTTACAGTGTATTAAACAGTGTGTGTATTGCTGCATACATGCCATTTATTACTGTGTATTACAGAGTGTATAGCACTGTATACAGACCACATATTACAGTGTATTATAAGTGTATAACGCGGCAAGCATACCATATATTACTGTGTATTACAGAGTGTATAGCACTGTATACAGACCACATATTACTGGGTATTACGTGTATAACGCTGCAAGCATACCACATATTACAGTGTATTACAGAGTGTATAGCACTGTATACAGACCACATATTACTGGGTATTACAACGTGTATAACGCTGCAAGCATACCACATATTACTGGGTATTAAACCGTTTATATAGCTGAGCACCATATATTACTGTATAAGTTACTGTGTGTTAAATAGCACTAAAAAGTTTAAACATTATTTTTTGCAAACATATGTAGAAACAGTGTATTTGGTTTTAAATTGAAAAATATTTAAAAAGCTTAACTGTATATTACAACCTATGTTGCATACATGACATATGTTACTGTGTGTTAAATAGCACTAAAAAGTTTATCTTTATTGTGGGCGATCGCTGAACTTTGATTGCAAGCAGACATGACCAGACTTGTCAGTATTACAGCGTGACATGTCCAGACCTGTATATTAGCGATAAAAGATTTACACCAAATACTGTGTATTAAATTAAACATTATTTTTTTGCAAACATATGTAGAAACAGTGTATTTGGTTTTAAATTGAAAAATATTTAAAAAGCTTAACTGTATATTACAACCTATGTTGCATACATGACATATGTTACTGTGTGTTAAATAGCACTAAAAAGTTTTATTACAACCTATGTTGCATACCTGACATATGTTACTGTGTGTTACATAGCACTAAAAAGTTTAATCATTATTTTTTGCAAACATATGTAGAAACAGTGTATTTGGTTTTAAATTGAAAAATATTTAAAAAGCTTAACTGTATATTACAACCTATGTTGCATACCTGACATATGTTACTGTGTGTTAAATAGCACTAAAAAGTTTAAACATTATTTTTTGCAAACATATGTAGAAACAGTGTATTTGGTTTTAAATTGAAAAATATTTAAAAAGCTTAACTGTATATTACAACCTATGTTGCATACCTGACATATGTTACTGTGTGTTAAATAGCACTAAAAAGTTTAAACATTATTTTTTGCAAACATATGTAGAAACAGTGTATTTGGTTTTAAATTGAAAAATATTTAAAAAGCTTAACTGTATATTACAACCTATGTTGCATACATGACATATGTTACTGTGTGTTAAATAGCACTAAAAATATATTTTGCTAATGTAATACCCTTATGGGTGTATGAATTTTAAACAAATAATACTATGTGATCATGTGCAATCTGACTATCTGCACCAGTATTATGTGTTCCAGAATCATAATATATATAATAAATGTATATCGTTTAAATAAGACACAGATGCATTAAATTGAATAGTAACAATACTCTTATGTTATGTTGGTAATAATGTAACGGGCTATTTTAACATAACAGATCCTATTTAGGAAAATGATTACATGATATGCCTAGTGACCCAAGTTATTAAAACTTTTTACTGTAAATATAATGTTTGTGCATGCATACGCCATGAGATATGTACTTCTATTAAGCACAAACAAGCATATTGGCATTCTACTCTGACATTTAGGGTAAAAGATTAGAATGGATCAAGGTAGCATAGCGTAAGGACAGACATAGGTTCAGCGGCCTCTTTGACAATCCATGTTATGGATATGAAGTAAAACCACCATTAATAAGCATTAAAAAGGAAACCATCCTAAAATTTTGGTATAATTTTTAAACAAATAATACTATGTGATCATGTGCAATCTGACTATCTGCGCCAGTATTATGTGTTCCAGAATCATAATATATATGATAAATATATAGCGTTTAAATAAGATACAGCATTCTCACACTGACATACATATGAAAACCGATAATAAGCAGTTCCGGCTACTGTAATCCTTTACATGATGATTTTGGTATATACACATATACTACAGGTCACTACAAAGATATGAATCATGATATATAAGATCACTAAACAAAACAAGAGATCTGTAATGATTTCTGACTAACTAGTTAACTCAGTATACAGTAATCATATAGGTCCCTGTGTCATATAGATATGCGCTTGGCATAAATATTTCCACACGTTCCTAAATCTAAGATGTTTCATGCATGTTGTAACACTAAATATTGCAAATAGAATATCAACATGACAGATGATACAACTGAATTTATCATGATGAATCTTATATAGTCCTATATTTTGCTAATGTAATACCCTTATGGGGGTATGAATTTTAAACAAATAATACTATGTGATCATGTGCAATCTGACTATCTGCACCAGTATTATGTGTTCCAGAATCATAATATATATAATAAATGTATATCGTTTAAATAAGACACAGATGCATTAAATTGAATAGTAACAATACTATTATGTTATGTTGGTAATAATGTAACGGGCTATTTTAACATAACAGATCCTATTTAGGAAAATGATGACATGAGATGCCTAGTGACCCAAGTTATTAAAACTTTTTACTGTAAATATAATGTTTGTGCATGCATACGCCATGAGATATGTACTTCTATTAAGCACAAACAAGCATATTGGCATTCTACTCTAACATTTAGGGTAAAAGATTAGAATGGATCAAGGTAGCATAGCGTAAGGACAGACATAGGTTCAGCGGCCTCTTTGACAATCCATGTTATGGATATGAAGTATACCCACCATTAATAAGCATTAAAAAGGATACCAAGAATATGATTTTGACATATGGCCCCAGATTTTCAAATAAAGGATGTGCAGCGTATCTCCTTATTTAATCCTAATGAAGTCATAGTATTCAACAGGCATATGTATCTAGATTTTTCTTTAGTGACATACATAGTGATGTTACAACCACTTATATCTAGCTCAAACTGTTCTAGATCATACATTTTCACCTTTTTGTGATTACTAGCGTGGAATCGTAGAAAGTGTCATGCCAAAACTTGTAATTTTCTTCATGTTGCTTAAATCTCTTTGTGTATTTTTAATGATAAACACATGATCCAATATCGTTTTAAAAAGCATCTTAGTCATGCTGATATATTTATAAATGAATGGGCCTATTAAGCAGTAAATTACACCAAATGTGTGGAGCAGTTAATGAATCTTTTTTATTTCTGTTTTATTGTTATTTCTGTCAGAGAACTTCTGAGTGATATGAATATATTGGCATGCTTGACATGGTCCACAGGGATAACAGACAGATAATGATGGATTTTTCCTCTGATGCTTGGAAAAGTGACTTCTAAACAAATTATCCCGTAAATTTGTTGATATCTTCCAGATGATCTGTATGGTCTTATCAAATTCTTTCTTCAGAGCATAAACAGTGGTGAGTATATATCGATATTTGTGTAATGACGCATTGATGTGTATCCACTCTTTACAGTATGTAACAATGTATATCCTTACTTATAACCAAGACAAGAGAACGCGCCTTGTGCCAAATAAGATACATTGTTACATACTGTAAAGAGTGGATACACATCAATGCGTCATTACACAAATATCGATATATACTCACCACTGTTTATGCTCTGAAGAAAGAATTTGATAAGACCATACAGATCATCTGGAAGATATCAACAAATTTACGGGATAATTTGTTTAGAAGTCACTTTTCCAAGCATCAGAGGAAAAATCCACCATTATCTGTCTGTTATCCCTGTGGACCATGTCAAGCATGCCAATATATTCATATCACTCAGAAGTTCTCTGACAGAAATAACAATAAAACAGAAATAAAAAAGATTCATTAACTGCTCCACACATTTGGTGTAATTTACTGCTTAATAGGCCCATTCATTTATAAATATATCAGCATGACTAAGATGCTTTTTAAAACGATATTGGATCATGTGTTTATCATTAAAAATACACAAAGAGATTTAAGCAACATGAAGAAAATTACAAGTTTTGGCATGACACTTTCTACGATTCCACGCTAGTAATCACAAAAAGGTGAAAATGTATGATCTAGAACAGTTTGAGCTAGATATAAGTGGTTGTAACATCACTATGTATGTCACTAAAGAAAAATCTAGATACATATGCCTGTTGAATACTATGACTTCATTAGGATTAAATAAGGAGATACGCTGCACATCCTTTATTTGAAAATCTGGGGCCATATGTCAAAATCATATTCTTGGTATCCTTTTTAATGCTTATTAATGGTGGGTATACTTCATATCCATAACATGGATTGTCAAAGAGGCCGCTGAACCTATGTCTGTCCTTACGCTATGCTACCTTGATCCATTCTAATCTTTTACCCTAAATGTCAGAGTAGAATGCCAATATGCTTGTTTGTGCTTAATAGAAGTACATATCTCATGGCGTATGCATGCACAAACATTATATTTACAGTAAAAAGTTTTAATAACTTGGGTCACTAGGCATATCATGTCATCATTTTCCTAAATAGGATCTGTTATGTTAAAATACCCCGTTACATTATTACCAACATAACATAAGAATATTGTTACTATTCAATTTAATGCATCTGTGTCTTATTTAAACAATATATATTTATCAAATATATTATGATTCTGGAACACATAATACTGGTGCACATAGTCAGATTGCACATGATCACATAGTATTATTTGTTTAAAATTCATACCCCCATAAGGATATTACATTAGCAAAATATAGGAATATATAAGATTCATCATGATAAATTCAGTTGTATCATCTGTCATGTTGATATTCTATTTGCAATATTTAGTGTTACAACATGCATGAAACATCTTAGATTTAGGAACGTGTGGAAATATTTATGCCAAGCGCATATCTATATGACACAGGGACCTATATGATTACTGTATACTGAGTTAACTAGTTAGTCAGAAATCATTACAGATCTCTTGTTTTGTTTAGTGATCTTATATATCATGATTCATATCTTTGTAGTGACCTGTAGTATATGTGTATATACCAAAATCATCATGTAAAGGATTACAGTAGCCGGAACTGCTTATTATCGGTTTTCATATGTATGTCAGTGTGAGAATGCTGTATCTTATTTAAACGCTATATATTTATCATATATATTATGATTCTGGAACACATAATACTGGCGCAGATAGTCAGATTGCACATGATCACATAGTATTATTTGTTTAAAAATTATACCAAAATTTTAGGATGGTTTCCTTTTTAATGCTTATTAATGGTGGTTTTACTTCATATCCATAACATGGATTGTCAAAGAGGCCGCTGAACCTATGTCTGTCCTTACGCTATGCTACCTTGATCCATTCTAATCTTTTACCCTAAATGTCAGAGTAGAATGCCAATATGCTTGTTTGTGCTTAATAGAAGTACATATCTCATGGCGTATGCATGCACAAACATTATATTTACAGTAAAAAGTTTTAATAACTTGGGTCACTAGGCATATCATGTAATCATTTTCCTAAATAGGATCTGTTATGTTAAAATAGCCCGTTACATTATTACCAACATAACATAAGAGTATTGTTACTATTCAATTTAATGCATCTGTGTCTTATTTAAACGATATACATTTATTATATATATTATGATTCTGGAACACATAATACTGGTGCAGATAGTCAGATTGCACATGATCACATAGTATTATTTGTTTAAAATTCATACACCCATAAGGGTATTACATTAGCAAAATATATTTTTAGTGCTATTTAACACACAGTAACATATGTCATGTATGCAACATAGGTTGTAATATACAGTTAAGCTTTTTAAATATTTTTCAATTTAAAACCAAATACACTGTTTCTACATATGTTTGCAAAAAATAATGTTTAAACTTTTTAGTGCTATTTAACACACAGTAACATATGTCAGGTATGCAACATAGGTTGTAATATACAGTTAAGCTTTTTAAATATTTTTCAATTTAAAACCAAATACACTGTTTCTACATATGTTTGCAAAAAATAATGTTTAAACTTTTTAGTGCTATTTAACACACAGTAACATATGTCAGGTATGCAACATAGGTTGTAATATACAGTTAAGCTTTTTAAATATTTTTCAATTTAAAACCAAATACACTGTTTCTACATATGTTTGCAAAAAATAATGATTAAACTTTTTAGTGCTATGTAACAACAGTAACATATGTCAGGTATGCAACATAGGTTGTAATAAAACTTTTTAGTGCTATTTAACACACAGTAACATATGTCATGTATGCAACATAGGTTGTAATATACAGTTAAGCTTTTTAAATATTTTTCAATTTAAAACCAAATACACTGTTTCTACATATGTTTGCAAAAAAATAATGTTTAATTTAATACACAGTATTTGGTGTAAATCTTTTATCGCTAATATACAGGTCTGGACATGTCACGCTGTAATACTGACAAGTCTGGTCATGTCTGCTTGCAATCAAAGTTCAGCGATCGGCCACAATAAAGATAAACTTTTTAGTGCTATTTAACACACAGTAACATATGTCATGTATGCAACATAGGTTGTAATATACAGTTAAGCTTTTTAAATATTTTTCAATTTAAAACCAAATACACTGTTTCTACATATGTTTGCAAAAAATAATGTTTAAACTTTTTAGTGCTATTTAACACACAGTAACTTATACAGTAATATATGGTGCTCAGCTATATAAACGGTTTAATACCCAGTAATATGTGGTATGCTTGCAGCGTTATACACGTTGTAATACCCAGTAATATGTGGTCTGTATACAGTGCTATACACTCTGTAATACACTGTAATATGTGGTATGCTTGCAGCGTTATACACGTAATACCCAGTAATATGTGGTCTGTATACAGTGCTATACACTCTGTAATACACAGTAATATATGGTATGCTTGCCGCGTTATACACTTATAATACACTGTAATATGTGGTCTGTATACAGTGCTATACACTCTGTAATACACAGTAATAAATGGCATGTATGCAGCAATACACACACTGTTTAATACACTGTATCATACGGCTTGTATGCTGCGATATAAACGGTTTAATACACAGTAATATGTGGTATGCTTGCAGCGTTATACACGTAATACCCAGTAATATGTGGTCTGTATACAGTGCTATACACTCTGTAATACACAGTAATATATGGTATGCTTGCCGCGTTATACACTTATAATACACTGTAATATGTGGTCTGTATACAGTGCTATACACTCTGTAATACACAGTAATAAATGGCATGTATGCAGCAATACACACACTGTTTAATACACTGTAACATACGGCTTGTATGCTGCGATATAAACGGTTTAATACACAGTAATATGTGGTATGCTTGCAGCGTTATACACGTTGTAATACACTGTAATATGTGGTCTGTATACAGTGCTATATACTCTGTAATACACTGTAATATGTGGTCTGTATGCATCGATATAAACGGTTTAATACACAGTATTTGGTGTAAATCTTTTATCGCTAATATACAGGTCTGGACATGTCACGCTGTAATACTGACAAGTCTGGTCATGTCTGCTTGCAATCAAAGTTCAGCGATCGGCCACAATATAGATAAACTTCTTAGTGCTATTTAACACACAGTAACATATGTCATGTATGCAACATATATGTGGTTTGTATGCATCGATATAAACGGTTTAATACACAGTATTTGGTGTAAATCTTTTATCGCTAATATACAGATCTGGACATGTCACGCTTTAATACTGACAAGTCTGGTCATGTCTGCTTGCAATCAAAGTTCAGCGATCGGCCACAATAAAGATAAACTTTTTAGTGCTATTTAACACACAGTAACATATGTCATGTATGCAACATATATGTGGTTTGTATGCATCGATATAAACGGTTTAATACACAGTATTTGGTGTAAATCTTTTATCGCTAATATACAGGTCTGGACATGTCACGCTTTAATACTGACAAGTCTGGTCATGTCTGCTTGCAATCAAAGTTCAGCGATCGGCCACAATAAAGATAAACTTTTTAGTGCTATTTAACCATACTTGCCTACTTTTGAAAAAGCATTTCAGGGAGATTGTGAAAGTAACACCTATCAGCGCGGGCGAGTACTACTACATCGGGGAGGCGTGTCATGAAAATGACTTACATCCAAATGTAAATGAGCCCCAAAGTTAGTAAGATCTATTTGTTGAAGAAAAGACACTGATATTTTGCAGGATTTGTTTGTGTATTGTGTCTTACAAGAGGTTCAATATACTGTAAGTGGCCATAGGGATCCATTGTGCCTTATAACCAATGCAGGGAAATGGCACTAAGGATCCCATTTGAATGTATGTATCTGATTTATTTTTCCCCCAAGAATGAGGGAGATTGATGGACTTTTCAGGGAGTGAGGGAGATTGCTGCTATTTCAGGGAGTCTCCTGCAAAATGAGGGAGGGTAGGCAACTATGTATTTAACACACAGTAACATATGTCATGTATGCAACATAGGTTGTAATATACAGTTAAGCTTTTTAAATATTTTTCAATTTAAAACCAAATACACTGTTTCTACATATGTTTGCAAAAAATAATGTTTAATTTAATACACAGTATTTGGTGTAAATCTTTTATCGCTAATATACAGGTCTGGACATGTCACGCTGTAATACTGACAAGTCTGGTCATGTCTGCTTGCAATCAAAGTTCAGCGATCGGCCACAATAAAGATAAACTTTTTAGTGCTATTTAACACACAGTAACATATGTCATGTATGCAACATAGGTTGTAATATACAGTTAAGCTTTTTAAATATTTTTCAATTTAAAACCAAATACACTGTTTCTACATATGTTTGCAAAAAATAATGTTTAAACTTTTTAGTGCTATTTAACACACAGTAACTTATACAGTAATATATGGTGCTCAGCTATATAAACGGTTTAATACCCAGTAATATGTGGTATGCTTGCAGCGTTATACACGTTGTAATACCCAGTAATATGTGGTCTGTATACAGTGCTATACACTCTGTAATACACTGTAATATGTGGTATGCTTGCAGCGTTATACACGTAATACCCAGTAATATGTGGTCTGTATACAGTGCTATACACTCTGTAATACACAGTAATATATGGTATGCTTGCCGCGTTATACACTTATAATACACTGTAATATGTGGTCTGTATACAGTGCTATACACTCTGTAATACACAGTAATAAATGGCATGTATGCAGCAATACACACACTGTTTAATACACTGTAACATACGGCTTGTATGCTGCGATATAAACGGTTTAATACACAGTAATATGTGGTATGCTTGCAGCGTTATACACGTAATACCCAGTAATATGTGGTCTGTATACAGTGCTATACACTCTGTAATACACAGTAATATATGGTATGCTTGCCGCGTTATACACTTATAATACACTGTAATATGTGGTCTGTATACAGTGCTATACACTCTGTAATACACAGTAATAAATGGCATGTATGCAGCAATACACACACTGTTTAATACACTGTAACATACGGCTTGTATGCTGCGATATAAACGGTTTAATACACAGTAATATGTGGTATGCTTGCAGCGTTATACACGTTGTAATACACTGTAATATGTGGTCTGTATACAGTGCTATATACTCTGTAATACACTGTAATATGTGGTCTGTATGCATCGATATAAACGGTTTAATACACAGTATTTGGTGTAAATCTTTTATCGCTAATATACAGGTCTGGACATGTCACGCTGTAATACTGACAAGTCTGGTCATGTCTGCTTGCAATCAAAATTCAGCGATCGGCCACAATATAGATAAACTTTTTAGTGCTATTTAACACACAGTAACATATGTCATGTATGCAACATATATGTGGTTTGTATGCATCGATATAAACGGTTTAATACACAGTATTTGGTGTAAATCTTTTATCGCTAATATACAGATCTGGACATGTCACGCTTTAATACTGACAAGTCTGGTCATGTCTGCTTGCAATCAAAGTTCAGCGATCGGCCACAATAAAGATAAACTTTTTAGTGCTATTTAACACACAGTAACATATGTCATGTATGCAACATATATGTGGTTTGTATGCATCGATATAAACGGTTTAATACACAGTATTTGGTGTAAATCTTTTATCGCTAATATACAGGTCTGGACATGTCACGCTTTAATACTGACAAGTCTGGTCATGTCTGCTTGCAATCAAAGTTCAGCGATCGGCCACAATAAAGATAAACTTTTTAGTGCTATTTAACCATACTTGCCTACTTTTGAAAAAGCATTTCAGGGAGATTGTGAAAGTAACACCTATCAGCGCGGGCGAGTACTACTACATCGGGGAGGCGTGTCATGAAAATGACTTACATCCAAATGTAAATGAGCCCCAAAGTTAGTAAGATCTATTTGTTGAAGAAAAGACACTGATATTTTGCAGGATTTGTTTGTGTATTGTGTCTTACAAGAGGTTCAATATACTGTAAGTGGCCATAGGGATCCATTGTGCCTTATAACCAATGCAGGGAAATGGCACTAAGGATCCCATTTGAATGTATGTATCTGATTTATTTTTCCCCCAAGAATGAGGGAGATTGATGGACTTTTCAGGGAGTGAGGGAGATTGCTGCTATTTCAGGGAGTCTCCTGCAAAATGAGGGAGGGTAGGCAACTATGTATTTAACACACAGTAACATATGTCATGTATGCAACATAGGTTGTAATATACAGTTAAGCTTTTTAAATATTTTTCAATTTAAAACCAAATACACTGTTTCTACATATGTTTGCAAAAAATAATGTTTAATTTAATACACAGTATTTGGTGTAAATCTTTTATCGCTAATATACAGGTCTGGACATGTCACGCTGTAATACTGACAAGTCTGGTCATGTCTGCTTGCAATCAAAGTTCAGCGATCGGCCACAATAAAGATAAACTTTTTAGTGCTATTTAACACACAGTAACATATGTCATGTATGCAACATATATGTGGTTTGTATGCATCGATATAAACGGTTTAATACACAGTATTTGGTGTAAATCTTTTATCGCTAATATACAGGTCTGGACATGTCACACTTTAATACTGACAAGTCTGGTCATGTCTGCTTGCAATCAAAGTTCAGCGATCGGCCACAATAAAGATAAACTTTTTAGTGCTATTTAACACACAGTAACATATGTCATGTATGCAACATAGGTTGTAATATACAGTTAAGCTTTTTAAATATTTTTCAATTTAAAACCAAATACACTGTTTCTACATATGTTTGCAAAAAAAAAAAATGGACATGTCACGCTGTAATACTGACAAGTCTGGTCATGTCTGCTTGCAATCAAAGTTCAGCGATCGGCCACAATAAAGATAAACTTTTTAGTGCTATTTAACACACAGTAACATATGTCAGGTATGCAACATAGGTTGTAATATACAGTTAAGCTTTTTAAATATTTTTCAATTTAAAACCAAATACACTGTTTCTACATATGTTTGCAAAAAATAATGTTTAATGCAGAAGTAGACTATGGTAACCTCAGCACAGCCTAGAAGAACAATAAGCAATATGGAAGCCATCACGATGATTATTACATGTCTTATGCTTTGGAGAAGGGAAATGTTCTACCCACAGTAATGAGTGTGTTTATATGGTGCTAATGTTCCTCTACAGAGATAACAATCGAAAATGGTCATGGTCAAATTGTACATCGTACTTCTGAGAGTTCTGTGACATTTTAAAATGACCTGTGATGAACCCGAGCGTCTAAGAAATGGACATGGTCAAATTGCACATCGTACTTCTGAGGGTTTCTGTGACATTTAAAATGACCTTTGTGACATTTTAAAATGACCTTTTAAATTAGTGCCATGTGTGATGATCCCGTGCTTCTAAGAAAATGGCCACGGTCATTAGTGATTATCCTTTTTAAAACTGTAACATGTGTGACTCATGAAGTTTCAGCTGCTGGAATGTAAGAACATTTTGTGTTACAAAAAAAAAAAAAAAAAAAAAGATGTATTTTAAAGTGTGTGTCATATGTGACATTCTTTTCAAAGCCATTAACTTTTAATACGGTTTAATATCGAACACTATAAATTTATATAAAATTTAATATTAAGCGATATAAAACACTATCATTTAATATTAAAAGGAGGTGGAGCCTAGGAGCAAGGGGTGTCACCACCTGTCAAGTTTGACAGAAAGGTTGTCTTTATCTACTAGCCTGCACCTGTCTGATTCTGTACCTATCTGTACTAGCCTGCACCTGTCTGATTCTGTATGTACCTATATGTACTAACATGCACCTGTCTGATTCTGTATGTACCTGTCTGATTCTGTATGTACCTATATGTACTAACATGTACCTGTCTGATTCTGTACCTGTGTATACTAACCTGCACCTGTCTAATTCTGTACCTGTCTGTACTAACCTGCACCTGTCTAATTCTGTACCTGTCTGTACTAACCTGCACCTGTCTAATTCTGTGCCTATCTGTACTAGCCTGTAGCTGTCTGATTCTGTATGTACCTGTCTGTACTGGCCTGTACCTGTCTAATTCTGTATATACCTGTCTGTAGTAGCCTGCACCTGTCTCATTCTGTATATACCTGTCTGTACTAGCCTGCACCTGTCTGATTCTGTATGTACATAAATGTACTAACCTGTACCTGTCTAATTCTGTATGTACCTCTCTGTACTAGCCTGCACCTGTCTGATACTGTATATACCTGTCTGTACTAGCCTGCACCTGTCTGATTCTGTATGTACCTGTCTGTACTAGCCTGCACCTGTCTGATACTGTATATATCTGTCTGTACTAGCCTGCACCTGTCTAATTCTGTATATACCTGTCTGTACTAGCCTGTACCTGTCTGATTCTGTATGTAACTGTCTGTACTAGCCAGCACCTGTCTAACTCTGTATGTACCTGTCTGTACTAGCCTGTACCTGTCTGATTCTGTATGTACCTCTCTGTACTAGCCTGCACCTGTAATTCTGTATGTACCTATCTGTACTAGCCTGCACCTGTATGATTCTGTATGTACCTGTCTGTACTAGCCTGCACCTGTCTGATTCTGTATGTACCTATCTGTACTAGCCTGCACCTGTCTGATTCTATATATACCTGTCTGTACTAGCCTGCACCTGTCTAATTCTATATATAACTGTCTGTACTAGCCTGTACCTGTCTGATTCTGTATGTACCTGTCTGTACTAACCTGCACCTGTCTGATACTGTATATACCTGTCTGTACTTACCTGCACCTGTCTAATTCTGTCTGTACTAATCTGTATCTGTCTAATTCTGTAACTGTATGTTCTGCCCTGCACCTGTCTGATTCTGTATGTACCTGTCTGTACTAGCCTGCACCTGTCTGTTTCTATATACTGTATACCTGTCTGTACTAGCCTGCACCTGCCTGATTCTATATATACCTGTCTGTACTAGCCTGCACCTGTCTAATTCTGTATATATCTGTCTGTACTAGCCTGCACCTGTCTAATTCTGTATGTACCTATCTATACTAGCCTGCACCTGTCCAATTCTGTACCTATCTATACTAGCCTGCACCTGTCTGATTCTGTACCTATCTATACTAGCCTGCACCTGTCTGATTCTGTATGTACCTATCTGTACTAGCCTGCACCTGTCTGATACTGTATGTACCTATCTATACTAGCCTGCACTTGTCTGATTCTGTACCTATCTATACTAGCCTGCAGCTGTCTAATTCTGTATGTACCTATCTGTACTAGCCTGCACCTGTCTAATTCTGTATGTACCTGTCTGTACTAGCCTGTACCTGTATGATTCTTTATGTACCTGTCTGTACTAGCCTGCACCTGTCTAATTCTGTATATACCTATCTGTACTAGCCTGCACCTGTATGACACTGTATGTACCTATCTGTACTAGCCTGCACCTGTCTAATTCTGTATTTACCTATCTGTACTAGCCTGCACCTGTCTGATACTGTATGTACCTATCTCTACTAGCCTGCACCTGTCTGATACTGTATGTACCTATCTGTACTAGCTTGCACCTGTCTGATTCTGTACCTATCTGTACTAGCCTGCACCTGTCTGATTCTGTATGTACCTATATGTACTAACATGCACCTGTCTGATTCTGTATGTACCTGTCTGATTCTGTATGTACCTATATGTACTAACATGTACCTGTCTGATTCTGTACCTGTCTATACTAACCTGCACCTGTCTAATTCTGTACCTGTCTGTACTAACCTGCACCTGTCTAATTCTGTACCTGTCTGTACTAACCTGCACCTGTCTAATTCTGTACCTATCTGTACTAGCCTGTAGCTGTCTGATTCTGTATGTACCTGTCTGTGCTGGCCTGTACCTGTCTAATTCTGTATATACCTGTCTGTAGTAGCCTGCACCTGTCTCATTCTGTATATACCTGTCTGTACTAGCCTGCACCTGTCTGATTCTGTATGTACATGTATGTACTAACCTGTACCTGTCTAATTCTGTATGTACCTCTCTGTACTAGCCTGCACCTGTCTGATACTGTATATACCTGTCTGTACTAGCCTGCACCTGTCTGATTCTGTATGTACCTGTCTGTACTAGCCTGCACCTGTCTGATACTGTATATACCTGTCTGTACTAGCCTGCACCTGTCTAATTCTGTATATACCTGTCTGTACTAGCCTGTACCTGTCTGATTCTGTATGTAACTGTCTGTACTAGCCTGCACCTGTCTAATTCTGTATGTACCTGTCTGTACTAGCCTGTACCTGTCTGATTCTGTATGTACCTCTCTGTACTAGCCTGCACCTGTAATTCTGTATGTACCTATCTGTACTAGCCTGCACCTGTATGATTCTGTATGTACCTGTCTGTACTAGCCTGTACCTGTCTAATTCTGTATGTACCTGTCTGTACTAGCCTGTACCTGTATGATTCTGTATGTACCTGTCTGTACTAGCCTGTACCTGTCTAATTCTGTATGTACCTGTCTGTACTAGCCTGTACCTGTATGATTCTGTATGTACCTGTATGTACTAGCCTGCACCTGTCTGACTCTGTATGTATCTGTCTGTACTAGCCTGCACCTGTCTGATTCTGTATGTACCTGTCTGTACTAGCCTGTACCTGTCTAATTCTGTATGTACCTGTCTGTACTAGCCTGCACCTGTCTGATTCTGTATATAACTGTCTGTACTAGCCTGCACCTGTCTAATTTTGTATGTACCTGTCTGTACTAGCCTGCACCTGTCTGATTCTGTATATAACTGTCTGTACTAGTCTGCACCTGTCTGATTCTGTATGTACCTGTCTGTACTAGACTGCACCTGTCTGATTCTGTATGCACCTGTCTAATTCTGTACCTGCCTGTGCTAGCCTGCACCTGTCTAATTCTGTACCTGTCTGTTCTGCCCTGCACCTGTCTGATTCTGTATGTACCTGTCTATACTAGCCTGTATCTGACTAATTCTGTATGTAGCTGTCTGTACTAGCCTGCACCTGTCTGATTCTGTATGTACCTGTCTGTACTAGCCTTTACCTGACTAATACTGTATGTACCTGTCTGCACTAGCCTGCACCTGTCTGATTCTGTATGTACCTATCTATACTAGCCTGCATCTGTCTGATTCTGTATGTACCTATCTGTGCTAGCCTGCACCTGTCTGACACTGTATGTACCTATCTGTACTAGCCTGCACCTGTCTGATTCTGTATGTACCTATCTGTACTAGCCTTCACCTGTCTAATTCTGTATGTACCTGTCTGTACTAGCCTGTACCTGTATGATTCTGTATGTACCTGTCTGTACTAGCCTGCACCTGCCTGACACTGTATGTACCTATCTGTACTAGCCTGCACCTGTCTAATTCTGTATGTACCTATCTGTACTAGCCTGCACCTGTCTGACACTGTATGTACCTATCTGTACTAGCCTGCACCTGTCTAATTCTGTATGTACCTATCTGTACTAGCCTGCACCTGTCTGACACTGTATGTACCTATCTGTACTAGCCTGCACCTGTCTAATTCTGTATGTACCTATCTGTACTAGCCTGCACCTGTCTGATACTGTATGTACCTTTCTGTACTAGCCTGCACCTGTCTGATTCTGTACCTATCTGTACTAGCCTGCACCTGTCTGATTCTGTATGTACCTATATGTACTAACATGCACCTGTATGATTCTGTATGTACCTGTCTGTACTAGCTTGCACCTGTCTGATTCTGTATGTACCTGTCTGTACTGGCCTGCACCTGTAATTCTGTATGTACCTGTCTGTACTAACCTGTACCTGTCTGATACTGTATGTACCTGTCTGTACTAGCCTACACCTGTCTGATACTGTATGTACCTATCTGTACTAGCCTGCACCTGTATGATACTGTATGTACCTGTCTGTACTAGACTACACCTGTCTAATTCTATATATACCTGTCTGTACTATCCTGCACCTGTCTGATTCTGTATATACCTGTCTGTACTAGCCTGTACCTGTCTGAATCTGTATGTACCTGTCTGTACTAGCCTGTACCTGCCTAATTCTGTATATACCTGTCTGTACTAGCCTGTACCTGTCTGATACTGCATGTACCTATATGTACTACTAACATGCACCTGTCTGATTCTGTATGAACTTATCTGTACTAGCCTGCACCTGTCTGATTCTGTATGTACCTATATGTACTAACATGTACCTGTCTGATTCTGTACCTGTCTATACTAACCTGCACCTGTTTAATTCTATACCTGTCTGTACTAACCTGCACCTGTCTAATTCTGTACCTGTCTGTACTAACCTGCACCTATCTAATTCTGTATCTATCTGTACTAGCCTGTAGCTGTCTGATTCTGTATGTACCTGTCTGTACTAGCCTGTACCTGTCTGATTCTGTATATATCTGTCTGTACTAGCCTGCACCTGTCTGATTATGTATGTACCTGTCTGTACTAGCCTGCACCTGTCTTATTATGTATGTACCTGTCTGTACTAGCCTGCACCTGTCTGATTCTGTATGTACCTATCTGTACTAGCCTGCACCTGTCTAATTCTGTATGTACCTGTCTGTACTAGACTGTACCTGTATGATTCTGTATGTACCTGTCTGTACTAGCCTGCACCTATGTAAATTCTGTATATACCTATCTGTACTAGCCTGCACCTGTATAATTCTGTATGTACCTATCTGCCCTAGCCTGCACCTGTCTGACACTGTATGTACCTATCTGTACTAGCCTGCACCTGTCTGACACTGTATGTACCTTTCTGTACTAGCCTGCACCTGTCTGATTCTGTATGTACCTATCTGTACTAGCCTGCACCTGTCTGATACTGTATGTACCTATCTATACTAGCCTGCACCTGACTGATTCTGTACCTATCTATACTAGCCTGCAGCTGTCTAATTCTGTATGTACCTATCTGTACTAGCCTGCACCTGTCTAATTCTGTATGTACCTGTCTGTACTAGCCTGTACCTGTATGATTCTGTATGTACCTGTCTGTACTAGCCTGCACCTGTCTAATTCTGTATATACCTATCTGTACTAGCCTGCACCTGTATGACACTGTATGTACCTATCTGTACTAGCCTGCACCTGTCTAATTCTGTATTTACCTATCTGTACTAGCCTGCACCTGTCTGATACTGTATGTACCTATCTGTACTAGCCTGCACCTGTCTGATACTGTATGTACCTATCTGTACTAGCTTGCACCTGTCTGATTCTGTACCTATCTGTACTAGCCTGCACCTGTCTGAATCTGTATGTACCTATATGTACTAACATGCACCTGTCTGATTCTGTATGTACCTGTCTGATTCTGTATGTACCTATATGTACTAACATGTACCTGTCTGATTCTGTACCTGTCTATACTAACCTGCACCTGTCTAATTCTGTACCTGTCTGTACTAACCTGCACCTGTCTAATTCTGTACCTGTCTGTACTAACCTGCACCTTTCTAATTCTGTACCTATCTGTACTAGCCTGTAGCTGTCTGATTCTGTATGTACCTGTCTGTACTGGCCTGTACCTGTCTAATTCTGTATATACCTGTCTGTAGTAGCCTGCACCTGTCTGATTCTGTATATACCTGTATGTACTAACCTGTACCTGTCTAATTCTGTATGTACCTCTCTATACTAGCCTGCACCTGTCTGATTCTGTATGTACCTGTCTGTAGTAGCCTGCACCTGTCTGATACTGTATATACCTGTCTGTACTAGCCTGCACCTGTCTAATTCTGTATATACCTGTCTGTACTAGCCTGTACCTGTCTGATTCTGTATGTAACTGTCTGTACTAGCCTGCACCTGTCTAATTCTGTATGTACCTGTCTGTACTAGCCTGTACCTGTCTGATTCTGTATGTACCTCTCTGTACTAGCCTGCACCTGTAATTCTGTATGTACCTGTCTGTACTAGCCTGTACCTGTCTAATTCTGTATGTACCTGTCTGTACTAGCCTGTACCTGTATGATTCTGTATGTACCTGTATGTACTAGCCTGCACCTGTCTGACTCTGTATGTATCTGTCTGTACTAACCTGCACCTGTCTAATTCTGTATGTACCTGTCTGTACTAGCCTGCACCTGTCTGATTCTGTATGTACCTGTCTGTACTAGCCTGCACCTGCCTAATTCTGTACCTGTCTGTACTAGCCTGCACCTGTCTGATTCTGTCTGTACTAATCTGTACCTGTCTAATTCTGTAACTGTATGTTCTGCCCTGCACCTGTCTGATTCTGTATGTACCTGTCTGTACTAGCCTGCACCTGTCTGATTCTATATATACCTGTCTGTACTAGCCTGCACCTGCCTGATTCTATATATACCTGTCTGTACTAGCCTGCACCTGTCTGATTCTGTATGTACCTATATGTACTAACATGCACCTGTCTGATTCTGTACCTGTCTATACTAACCTGCACCTGTCTAATTCTGTACCTGTCTGTACTAACCTGCACCTGTCTAATTCTGTACCTATCTGTACTAGCCTGTAGCTGTCTGATTCTGTATGTACCTGTCTGTACTGGCCTGTACCAGTCTAATTCTGTATATACCTGTCTGTAGTAGCCTGCACCTGTCTGATTCTATATATACCTGTCTGTACTAGCCTGCACCTGTCTAATTCTATATATAACTGTCTGTACTAGCCTGCACCTGTCTAATTCTATATATACCTGTCTGTACTAGCCTGCACCTGTCTAATTCTATATATACCTGTCTATACTAGCCTGCACCTGTCTAATTATATATATATCTATATCTGTCTGTACTAGCCTGTACCTGTATGATTCTATATATACCTGTCTGTACTAGCCTGCACATGTCTAATTATATATATATACCTGTCTGTAGTAGCCTGCACCTGTCTGATTCTATATATACCTGTCTGTACTAGCCTGCACCTGTCTAATTCTATATATAACTGTCTGTACTAGCCTGTACCTGTCTGATACTGTATGTACCTGTCTGTACTAGCCTGCACCTGTCTGATTCTGTATGTACCTATCTGTACTAGCCTGCACCTGTCTGATTCTATATATACCTGTCTGTACTAGCCTGCACCTGTCTAATTCTATATATAACTGTCTGTACTAGCCTGTACCTGTCTGATTCTGTATGTACCTGTCTGTACTAACCTGCACCTGTCTGATACTGTATATACCTGTCTGTACTAGCCTGCACCTGTCTAATTCTGTCTTTACTAATCTGTATCTGTCTAATTCTGTAACTGTATGTTCTGCCCTGCACCTGTCTGATTCTGTATGTACCTGTCTGTACTAGCCTGCACCTGTCTGATTCTATATATACCTGTCTGTACTAGCCTGCATCTGCCTGATTCTATATATACCTGTCTGTACTAGCCTGCACCTGTCTAATTATGTATATACCTGTCTGTACTAGCCTGCACCTGTCTAATTCTGTATGTACCTATCTATACTAGCCTGCACCTGTCCAATTCTGTACCTATCTATACTAGCCTGCACCTGTCTGATCTGTACCTATCTATACTAGCCTGCACCTGTCTGATTCTGTATGTACCTATCTGTACTAGCCTGCACCTGTCTGATACTGTATGTACCTATCTATACTAGCCTGCACCTGTCTGATTCTGTACCTATCTATACTAGCCTGCAGCTGTCTAATTCTGTATGTACCTATCTGTACTAGCCTGCACCTGTCTAATTCTGTATGTACCTGTCTGTACTAGCCTGTACCTGTATGATTCTGTATGTACCTGTCTGTACTAGCCTGCACCTGTCTAATTCTGTATATACCTATCTGTACTAGCCTGCACCTGTATGACACTGTATGTACCTATCTGTACTAGCCTGCACCTGTCTAATTCTGTATTTACCTATCTGTACTAGCCTGCACCTGTCTGATACTGTATGTACCTATCTGTACTAGCCTGCACCTGTCTGATACTGTATGTACCTATCTGTACTAGCTTGCACCTGTCTGATTCTGTACCTATCTGTACTAGCCTGCACCTGTCTGATTCTGTATGTACATATATGTACTAACATGCACCTGTCTGATTCTGTATGTACCTGTCTGATTCTGTATGTACCTATATGTACTAACATGTACCTGTCTGATTCTGTACCTGTCTATACTAACCTGCACCTGTCTAATTCTGTACCTGTCTGTACTAACCTGCACCTGTCTAATTCTGTACCTGTCTGTACTAACCTGCACCTGTCTAATTCTGTACCTATCTGTACTAGCCTGTAGCTGTCTGATTCTGTATGTACCTGTCTGTACTGGCCTGTACCTGTCTAATTCTGTATATACCTGTCTGTAGTAGCCTGCACCTGTCTCATTCTGTATATACCTGTCTGTACTAGCCTGCACCTGTCTGATTCTGTATGTACATGTATGTACTAACCTGTACCTGTCTAATTCTGTATGTACCTCTCTGTACTAGCCTGCACCTGTCTGATACTGTATATACCTGTCTGAACTAGCCTGCACCTGTCTGATTCTGTATGTACCTGTCTGTACTAGCCTGCACCTGTTTGATACTGTATATACCTGTCTGTACTAGCCTGCACCTGTCTAATTCTGTATATACCTGTCTGTACTAGCCTGTACCTGTCTGATTCTGTATGTAACTGTCTGTACTAGCCTGCACCTGTCTAATTCTGTATGTACCTGTCTGTACTAGCCTGTACCTGTCTGATTCTGTATGTACCTCTCTGTACTAGCCTGTACCTGTATGATTCTGTATGTACCTATCTGTACTAGCCTGCACCTGTATGATTCTGTATGTACCTGTCTGTACTAGCCTGTACCTGTCTAATTCTGTATGTACCTGTCTGTACTAGCCTGTACCTGTATGATTCTGTATGTACCTGTCTGTACTAGCCTGTACCTGTCTAATTCTGTATGTACCTGTCTGTACTAGCCTGTACCTGTATGATTCTGTATGTACCTGTCTGTACTAGCCTGCACCTGTCTGATTCTGTATATAACTGTCTGTACTAGTCTGCACCTGTCTAATTTTGTATGTACCTGTCTGTACTAGCCTGCACCTGTCTGATTCTGTATATAACTGTCTGTACTAGTCTGCACCTGTCTGATTCTGTATGTACCTGTCTGTACTAGACTGCACCTGTCTGATTCTGTATGTACCTGTCTGTACTAGACTGCACCTGTCTGATTCTGTATGCACCTGTCTAATTCTGTGCCTGCCTGTGCGAGCCTGCACCTGTCTAATTCTGTACCTGTCTGTTCTGCCCTGCACCTGTCTGATTCTGTATGTACCTGTCTATACTAGCCTGTATCTGACTAATTCTGTATGTAGCTGTCTGTACTAGCCTGCACCTGTCTGATTCTGTATGTACCTGTCTGTACTAGCCTGTACCTGACTAATACTGTATGTACCTGTCTGCACTAGCCTGCACCTGTCTGATTCTGTATGTACCTATCTATACTAGCCTGCACCTGTCTGATTCTGTATGTACCTATCTGTGCTAGCCTGCACCTGTCTGATACTGTATGTACCTATCTGTACTAGCCTGCACCTGTCTGATTCTGTACCTATCTGTACTAGCCTGCACCTGTCTGATTCTGTATGTACCTATCTGTACTAGCCTGCACCTGTCTAATTCTGTATGTACCTGTCTGTACTAGCCTGTACCTGTAAGATTCTGTATGTACCTGTCTGTACTAGCCTGCACCTGTCTGATACTGTATGTACCTATCTGTACTAGCTTGCACCTGTCTGATTCTGTACCTATCTGTACTAGCCTGCACCTGTCTGATTCTGTATGTACCTATATGTACTAACATGCACCTGTCTGATTCTGTATGTACCTGTCTGATTCTGTATGTACC
Organism: Pseudophryne corroboree; assembly: GCF_028390025.1. Classification (NCBI taxonomy): domain Eukaryota; kingdom Metazoa; phylum Chordata; class Amphibia; order Anura; family Myobatrachidae; genus Pseudophryne; species Pseudophryne corroboree. Next base: position 1,043,584,832 of record NC_086445.1, read on the forward strand.
TATATGTACTAACATGTACCTGTCTGATTCTGTACCTGTCTATACTAACCTGCACCTGTCTAATTCTGTACCTGTCTGTACTAACCTGCACCTGTCTAATTCTGTACCTGTCTGTACTAACCTGCACCTTTCTAATTCTGTACCTATCTGTACTAGCCTGTAGCTGTCTGATTCTGTATGTACCTGTCTGTACTGGCCTGTACCTGTCTAATTCTGTATATACTTGTCTGTAGTAGCCTGCACCTGTCTGATTCTGTATATACCTGTATGTACTAACCTGTACCTGTCTAATTCTGTATGTACCTCTCTATACTAGCCTGCACCTGTCTGATTCTGTATGTACCTGTCTGTACTAGCCTGCACCTGTCTGATACTGTATATACCTGTCTGTACTAGCCTGCACCTGTCTAATTCTGTATATACCTGTCTGTACTAGCCTGTACCTGTCTGATTCTGTATGTAACTGTCTGTACTAGCCTGCACCTGTCTAATTCTGTATGTACCTGTCTGTACTAGCCTGTACCTGTCTGATTCTGTATGTACCTCTCTGTACTAGCCTGCACCTGTAATTCTGTATGTACCTGTCTGTACTAGCCTGTACCTGTCTAATTCTGTATGTACCTGTCTGTACTAGCCTGTACCTGTATGATTCTGTATGTACCTGTATGTACTAGCCTGCACCTGTCTGACTCTGTATGTATCTGTCTGTACTAACCTGCACCTGTCTAATTCTGTATGTACCTGTCTGTACTAGCCTGCACCTGTCTGATTCTGTCTGTACTAATCTGTACCTGTCTAATTCTGTAACTGTATGTTCTGCCCTGCACCTGTCTGATTCTGTATGTACCTGTCTGTACTAGCCTGCACCTGTCTGATTCTATATATACCTGTCTGTACTAGCCTGCACCTGCCTGATTCTATATATACCTGTCTGTACTAGCCTGCACCTGTCTGATTCTGTATGTACCTATATGTACTAACATGCACCTGTCTGATTCTGTACCTGTCTATACTAACCTGCACCTGTCTAATTCTGTACCTGTCTGTACTAACCTGCACCTGTCTAATTCTGTACCTATCTGTACTAGCCTGTAGCTGTCTGATTCTGTATGTACCTGTATGTACCTGTCTGTACTGGCCTGTACCTGTCTAATTCTGTATATACCTGTCTGTAGTAGCCTGCACCTGTCTGATTCTATATATACCTGTCTGTACTAGCCTGCACCTGTCTAATTCTATATATAACTGTCTGTACTAGCCTGCACCTGTCTAATTCTATATATACCTGTCTGTACTAGCCTGCACCTGTCTAATTCTATATATACCTGTCTGTACTAGCCTGCACCTGTCTAATTATATATATATATATATATATATATATATATATATATATATATATCTGTCTGTACTAGCCTGTACCTGTATGATTCTATATATACCTGTCTGTACTAGCCTGCACCTGTCTAATTCTATATATACCTGTCTGTACTAGCCTGCACCTGTCTAATTCTATATATACCTGTCTGTACTAGCCTGCACCTGTCTAATTATATATATATACCTGTCTGTAGTAGCCTGCACCTGTCTGATTCTATATATACCTGTCTGTACTAGCCTGCACCTGTCTAATTCTATATATAACTGTCTGTACTAGCCTGTACCTGTCTGATACTGTATGTACCTGTCTGTACTAGCCTGCACCTGTCTGATTCTGTATGTACCTATCTGTACTAGCCTGCACCTGTCTGATTCTATATATACCTGTCTGTACTAGCCTGCACCTGTCTAATTCTATATATAACTGTCTGTACTAGCCTGTACCTGTCTGATTCTGTATGTACCTGTCTGTACTAACCTGTACCTGTCTGATACTGTATATACCTGTCTGTACTAGCCTGCACCTGTCTAATTCTGTCTTTACTAATCTGTATCTGTCTAATTCTGTAACTGTATGTTCTGCCCTGCACCTGTCTGATTCTGTATGTACCTGTCTGTACTAGCCTACACCTGTCTGATTCTATATATACCTGTCTGTACTAGCCTGCACCTGCCTGATTCTATATATACCTGTCTGTACTAGCCTGCACCTGTCTAATTCTGTATATACCTGTCTGTACTAGCCTGCACCTGTCTAATTCTGTATGTACCTATCTATACTAGCCTGCACCTGTCCAATTCTGTACCTATCTATACTAGCCTGCACCTGTCTGATTCTGTACCTATCTATACTAGCCTGCACCTGTCTGATTCTGTATGTACCTATCTGTACTAGCCTGCACCTGTCTGATACTGTATGTACCTATCTATACTAGCCTGCACCTGTCTGATTCTGTACCTATCTAAACTAGCCTGCAGCTGTCTAATTCTGTATGTACCTATCTGTACTAGCCTGCACCTGTCTAATTCTGTATGTACCTGTCTGTACTAGCCTGTACCTGTATGATTCTGTATGTAAAAAAAGGCAATTGTTTCCTCAGCACACTGAATGGATAACAGTAACCAGATATAAATCCCACATGATAATAGAATTCAGAGATCTTCGTTACACATATTTGCGCAAATGTGTGGTTAAGCCCCAAAGCCGCATCAAGGCCTCTCTGTATATTTGGGGTCCCTAGCGCTATATCTAGGTGCAGGGTGTGGCACCCCAAAACACCAGAATGAGCCAGAAAGCACAGCGTGACATACCAGTGTAAAAAACTATAGTGTTAATAAATTAGTATTTAGGAAGCCGAAGCTATAGAGGGGGTGATACAAACATGAAATGTAATTAAAATAGAGAAATAGTGTTAGAAAATTAATAAGTGAAAAGTGTTAATAGAATGTAAAGGTATGCCACACTAAAGCCATCCAGCTCAGCCAGTCCAGAGGCACCACACCTCACACCTCCATTACCCCAATCTGGGTCTAATATTAACCAGCAAGGAGTCACATGATAATGGCTCCTTACTAAAATATGTCTAAGCTAAGAGCTACTTACCTTGGAGCAACCCCATAATGCTCCATGTGGCATGTCAGGGCCTGCACCTCCTCCTAATGCAGAAACCTCTCTGCCTCTCACAACAGACATATAGATTGGTAAATGCTCAATTAGCTTAGTGATATCATTCAGGTGCTCGAAAGGAAGGGGTATTTCTGAGCAAGAAAAAAAGGCAATTGTTTCCTCAGCACACTGAATGGATAACAGTAACCAGATATAAATCCCACATGATAATAGAATTCAGAGATCTTCGTTACACATATTTGCGCAAATGTGTGGTTAAGCCCCAAAGCCGCATCAAGGCCTCTCTGTATATTTGGGGTCCCTAGCGCTATATCTAGGTGCAGGGTGTGGCACCCCAAAACACCAGAATGAGCCAGAAAGCACAGCGTGACATACCAGTGTAAAAAACTATAGTGTTAATAAATTAGTATTTAGGAAGCCGAAGCTATAGAGGGGGTGATACAAACATGAAATGTAATTAAAATAGAGAAATAGTGTTAGAAAATTAATAAGTGAAAAGTGTTAATAGAATGTAAAGGTATGCCACACTAAAGCCATCCAGCTCAGCCAGTCCAGAGGCACCACACCTCACACCTCCATTACCCCAATCTGGGTCTAATATTAACCAGCAAGGAGTCACATGATAATGGCTCCTTACTAAAATATGTCTAAGCTAAGAGCTACTTACCTTGGAGCAACCCCATAATGCTCCATGTGGCATGTCAGGGCCTGCACCTCCTCCTAATGCAGAAACCTCTCTGCCTCTCACAACAGACATATAGATTGGTAAATGCTCAATTAGCTTAGTGATATCATTCAGGTGCTCGAAAGGAAGGGGTATTTCTGAGCAAGAAAAAAAGGCAATTGTTTCCTCAGCACACTGAATGGATAACAGTAACCAGATATAAATCCCACATGATAATAGAATTCAGAGATCTTCGTTACACATATTTGCGCAAATGTGTGGTTAAGCCCCAAAGCCGCATCAAGGCCTCTCTGTATATTTGGGGTCCCTAGCGCTATATCTAGGTGCAGGGTGTGGCACCCCAAAACACCAGAATGAGCCAGAAAGCACAGCGTGACATACCAGTGTAAAAAACTATAGTGTTAATAAATTAGTATTTAGGAAGCCGAAGCTATAGAGGGGGTGATACAAACATGAAATGTAATTAAAATAGAGAAATAGTGTTAGAAAATTAATAAGTGAAAAGTGTTAATAGAATGTAAAGGTATGCCACACTAAAGCCATCCAGCTCAGCCAGTCCAGAGGCACCACACCTCACACCTCCATTACCCCAATCTGGGTCTAATATTAACCAGCAAGGAGTCACATGATAATGGCTCCTTACTAAAATATGTCTAAGCTAAGAGCTACTTACCTTGGAGCAACCCCATAATGCTCCATGTGGCATGTCAGGGCCTGCACCTCCTCCTAATGCAGAAACCTCTCTGCCTCTCACAACAGACATATAGATTGGTAAATGCTCAATTAGCTTAGTGATATCATTCAGGTGCTCGAAAGGAAGGGGTATTTCTGAGCAAGAAAAAAAGGCAATTGTTTCCTCAGCACACTGAATGGATAACAGTAACCAGATATAAATCCCACATGATAATAGAATTCAGAGATCTTCGTTACACATATTTGCGCAAATGTGTGGTTAAGCCCCAAAGCCGCATCAAGGCGTCTCTGTATATTTGGGGTCCCTAGCGCTATATCTAGGTGCAGGGTGTGGCACCCCAAAACACCAGCATAAGCCAGAAAGCCCAGGGTAGCATACCAGTGAAAAAACTATAGTGTTAATAAATTAGTATTTAGGAAGCCGAAGCTATAGAGAAAGTGATACAAAAATGAAATGCAATTAAAATAGAGAAATAGTGTTAAAAAATTAATAAGTGAAAAGTGTTAATAGAATGTAAGGGTATGCCACACTAAGGCCATCCAGCTCAGTCAGTCCAGAGGCACCACACCTCACACCTCCATTACCCAATCTGGGTCTAAGATTAACCAGCAAGGAGCCACATGATAATGGCTCCTTACTACAATATGTCTAAGCTAAGAGCTACCTACCTTGGAGCAACCCCATAATTCTCCATGTGGCATGTCAGGGCCTGCACCTACATATTGTAGTAAGGAGCCATTATCATGTGGCTCCTTGCTGGTTAATCTTAGACCCAGATTGGGGTAATGGAGGTGTGAGGTGTGGTGCCTCTGGACTGGCTGAGCTGGATGGCCTTAGTGTGGCATACCTTTACATTCTATTAACACTTTTCACTTATTAATTTTTTAACACTATTTCTCTATTTTAATTGCATTTCATTTTTGTATCACTTTCTCTATAGCTTTGGCTTCCTAAATACTAATTTATTAACACTATAGTTTTTTCACTGGTATGCTACCCTGGGCTTTCTGGCTTATGCTGGTGTTTTGGGGTGCCACACCCTGCACCTAGATATAGCGCTAGGGACCCCAAATATACAGAGACGCCTTGATGCGGCTTTGGGGCTTATTCACACATTTGCGCAAATATGTGTAACGAAGATCTCTGAATTCTATTATCATGTGGGATTTATATCTGGTTACTGTTATCCATTCAGTGTGCTGAGGAAACAATTGCCTTTTTTTCTTGCTCAGAAATACCCCTTCCTTTCGAGCACCTGAATGATATCACTAAGCTAATTGAGCATTTACCAATCTATATGTATGATTCTGTATGTACCTGTCTGTACTAGCCTGCACCTGTCTAATTCTGTATATACCTATCTGTACTAGCCTGCACCTGTATGACACTGTATGTACCTATCTGTACTAGCCTGCACCTGTCTAATTCTGTATTTACCTATCTGTACTAGCCTGCACCTGTCTGATACTGTATGTACCTATCTGTACTAGCCTGCACCTGTCTGATACTGTATGTACCTATCTGTACTAGCTTGCACCTGTCTGATTCTGTACCTATCTGTACTAGCCTGCACCTGTCTGATTCTGTATGTACCTATATGTACTAACATGCACCTGTCTGATTCTGTATGTACCTGTCTGATTCTGTATGTACCTGTCTGATTCTGTATGTACCTATATGTACTAACATGTACCTGTCTGATTCTGTACCTGTCTATACTAACCTGCACCTGTCTAATTCTGTACCTGTCTGTACTAACCTGCACCTGTCTAATTCTGTACCTGTCTGTACTAACCTGCACCTGTCTAATTCTGTACCTATCTGTACTAGCCTGTAGCTGTCTGATTCTGTATGTACCTGTCTGTACTGGCCTGTACCTGTCTAATTCTGTATATACCTGTCTGTAGTAGCCTGCACCTGTCTGATTCTGTATATACCTGTCTGTACTAGCCTGCACCTGTCTGATTCTGTATGGACATGTATGTACTAACCTGTACCTGTCTAATTCTGTATGTACCTCTCTGTACTAGCCTGCACCTGTCTGATACTGTATATACCTGTCTGTACTAGCCTGCACCTGTCTGATTCTGTATGTACCTGTCTGTACTAGCCTGCACCTGTCTGATACTGTATATACCTGTCTGTACTAGCCTGCACCTGTCTAATTCTGTATATACCTGTCTGTACTAGCCTGTACCTGTTTGATTCTGTATGTAACTGTCTGTACTAGCCTGCACCTGTCTAATTCTGTATGTACCTGTCTGTACTAGCCTGTACCTGTCTGATTCTGTATGTACCTCTCTGTACTAGCCTGCACCTGTAATTCTGTATGTACCTATCTGTACTAGCCTGCACCTGTATGATTCTGTATGTACCTGTCTGTACTAGCCTGTACCTGTCTAATTCTGTATGTACCTGTCTGTACTAGCCTGTACCTGTATGATTCTGTATGTACCTGTCTGTACTAGCCTGTACCTGTCTAATTCTGTATGTACCTGTCTGTACTAGCCTGTACCTGTATGATTCTGTATGTACTAGCCTGCACCTGTCTGACTCTGTATGTATCTGTCTGTACTAACCTGCACCTGTCTAATTCTGTATGTACATGTCTGTACTAGCCTGCACCTGTCTGATTCTGTATATAACTGTCTGTACTAGCCTGCACCTGTCTAATTTTGTATGTACCTGTCTGTACTAGCCTGCACCTGTCTGATTCTGTATATAACTGTCTGTACTAGTCTGCACCTGTCTGATTCTGTATGTACCTGTCTGTACTAGACTGCACCTGTCTGATTCTGTATGTACCTGTCTGTACTAGACTGCACCTGTCTGATTCTGTATGCACCTGTCTAATTCTGTGCCTGCCTGTGCGAGCCTGCACCTGTCTAATTCTGTACCTGTCTGTTCTGCCCTGCACCTGTCTGATTCTGTATGTACCTGTCTATACTAGCCTGTATCTGACTAATTCTGTATGTAGCTGTCTGTACTAGCCTGCACCTGTCTGATTCTGTATGTACCTGTCTGTACTAGCCTGTACCTGACTAATACTGTATGTACCTGTCTGCACTAGCCTGCACCTGTCTGATTCTGTATGTACCTATCTATACTAGCCTGCACCTGTCTGATTCTGTATGTACCTATCTGTGCTAGCCTGCACCTGTCTGATACTGTATGTACCTATCTGTACTAGCCTGCACCTGTCTGATTCTGTACCTATCTGTACTAGCCTGCACCTGTCTGATTCTGTATGTACCTATCTGTACTAGCCTGCACCTGTCTAATTCTGTATGTACCTATCTGTACTAGCCTGCACCTGTCTGACACTGTATGTACCTATCTGTACTATCCTGCACCTGTCTAATTCTGTAAGTACCTATCTGTACTAGCCTGCACCTGTCTGACAGTGTATGTACCTATCTGTACTAGCCTGCACCTGTCTAATTCTGTATGTACCTATCTGTAGTAGCCTGCACCTGTCTGATACTGTGTGTACCTTTCTGTACTAGCCTGCACCTGTCTGATTCTGTACCTATCTGTACTAGCCTGCACCTGTCTGATTCTGTATGTACCTATATGTACTAACATGCACCTGTATGATTCTGTATGTACCTGTCTGTACTAGCTTGCACCTGTCTGATTCTGTATGTACCTGTCTGTACTGGCCTGCACCTGTAATTCTGTATGTACCTGTCTGTACTTACCTGTACCTGTCTGATACTGTATGTACCTGTCTGTACTAGCCTACACCTGTCTGATACTGTATGTACCTATCTGTACTAGCCTCCACCTGTATGATACTGTATGTACCTGTCTGTACTAGACTACACCTGTCTAATTCTATATATACCTGTCTGTACTATCCTGCACCTGTCTGATTCTGTATATACCTGTCTGTACTAGCCTGTACCTGTCTGAATCTGTATGTACCTGTCTGTACTAGCCTGTACCTGCCTAATTCTGTATATACCTGTCTGTACTAGCCTGTACCTTTCTGATACTGCATGTACCTATATGTACTACTAACATGCACCTGTCTGATTCTGTATGTACCTATCTGTACTAGCCTGCACCTGTCTGATTCTGTATGTACCTATATGTACTAACATGTACCTGTCTGATTCTGTACCTGTCTTTACTAACCTGCACCTGTTTAATTCTATACCTGTCTGTACTAACCTGCACCTGTCTAATTCTGTACCTGTCTGTACTAACCTGCACCTGTCTAATTCTGTATCTATCTGTACTAGCCTGTAGCTGTCTGATTCTGTATGTACCTGTCTGTACTAGCCTGTACCTGTCTGATTCTGTATATATCTGTCTGTACTAGCCTGTACCTGTCTGATTCTGTATGTACATGTCTGTACTAGCCTGCACCTGTCTGATTATGTATGTACCTGTCTGTACTAGCCTGCACCTGTCTGATTCTGTATGTACCTATCTGTACTAGCCTGCACCTGTCTGATTCTGTATGTACCTATCTGTACTAGCCTGCACCTGTCTAATTCTGTATGTACCTGTCTGTACTAGACTGTACCTGTATGATTCTGTATGTACCTGTCTGTACTAGCCTGCACCTGTCTGATACTGTATGTACCTATCTATACTAGCCTGCACCTGTCTGATTCTGTACCTATCTATACTAGCCTGCAGCTGTCTGATTCTGTATGTACCTATCTGTACTAGCCTGCACCTGTCTGATACTGTATGTACCTATGTATACTAGCCTGCACCTGTCTGATTCTGTACCTATCTATACTAGCCTGCAGCTGTCTGATTCTGTATGTACCTATCTGTACTAGCCTGCACCTGTCTAATTCTGTATGTACCTGTCTGTACTAGACTGTACCTGTATGATTCTGTATGTACCTGTCTGTACTAGCCTGCACCTATGTAAATTCTTTATATACCTATCTGTACTAGCCTGCACCTGTATAATTCTGTATGTACCTATCTGCCCTAGCCTGCACCTGTCTGACACTGTATGTACCTATCTGTACTAGCCTGCACCTGTCTGACACTGTATGTACCTTTCTGTACTAGCCTGCACCTGTCTGATTCTGTATGTACCTATCTGTACTAGCCTGCACCTGTCTGATTCTGTACCTATCTATACTAGCCTGCACCTGTCTGATTCTGTATGTACCTGTCTGTACTAGCGTGCACCTGTCTGATACTGTATGTACCTATCTATACTAGCCTGCACCTGTCTGATTCTGTACCTATCTATACTAGCCTGCAGCTGTCTAATTCTGTATGTACCTATCTGTACTAGCCTGCACCTGTCTAATTCTGTATGTACCTGTCTGTACTAGCCTGTACCTGTATGATTCTGTATGTACCTGTCTGTACTAGCCTGCACCTGTCAATTCTGTATATACCTATCTGTACTAGCCTGCACCTGTATGACACTGTATGTACCTATCTGTACTAGCCTGCACCTGTCTAATTCTGTATTTACCTATCTGTACTAGCCTGCACCTGTCTGATACTGTATGTACCTATCTGTACTAGCCTGCACCTGTCTGATACTGTATGTACCTATCTGTACTAGCTTGCACCTGTCTGATTCTGTACCTATCTGTACTAGCCTGCACCTGTCTGATTCTGTATGTACCTATATGTACTAACATGCACCTGTCTGATTCTGTATGTACCTGTCTGATTCTGTATGTACCTATATGTACTAACATGTACCTGTCTGATTCTGTACCTGTCTATACTAACCTGCACCTGTCTAATTCTGTACCTGTCTGTACTAACCTGCACCTGTCTAATTCTGTACCTGTCTGTACTAACCTGCACCTTTCTAATTCTGTACCTATCTGTACTAGCCTGTAGCTGTCTGATTCTGTATGTACCTGTCTGTACTGGCCTGTACCTGTCTAATTCTGTATATACTTGTCTGTAGTAGCCTGCACCTGTCTGATTCTGTATATACCTGTATGTACTAACCTGTACCTGTCTAATTCTGTATGTACCTCTCTATACTAGCCTGCACCTGTCTGATTCTGTATGTACCTGTCTGTACTAGCCTGCACCTGTCTGATACTGTATATACCTGTCTGTACTAGCCTGCACCTGTCTAATTCTGTATATACCTGTCTGTACTAGCCTGTACCTGTCTGATTCTGTATGTAACTGTCTGTACTAGCCTGCACCTGTCTAATTCTGTATGTACCTGTCTGTACTAGCCTGTACCTGTCTGATTCTGTATGTACCTCTCTGTACTAGCCTGCACCTGTAATTCTGTATGTACCTGTCTGTACTAGCCTGTACCTGTCTAATTCTGTATGTACCTGTCTGTACTAGCCTGTACCTGTATGATTCTGTATGTACCTGTATGTACTAGCCTGCACCTGTCTGACTCTGTATGTATCTGTCTGTACTAACCTGCACCTGTCTAATTCTGTATGTACCTGTCTGTACTAGCCTGCACCTGTCTGATTCTGTCTGTACTAATCTGTACCTGTCTAATTCTGTAACTGTATGTTCTGCCCTGCACCTGTCTGATTCTGTATGTACCTGTCTGTACTAGCCTGCACCTGTCTGATTCTATATATACCTGTCTGTACTAGCCTGCACCTGCCTGATTCTATATATACCTGTCTGTACTAGCCTGCACCTGTCTGATTCTGTATGTACCTATATGTACTAACATGCACCTGTCTGATTCTGTACCTGTCTATACTAACCTGCACCTGTCTAATTCTGTACCTGTCTGTACTAACCTGCACCTGTCTAATTCTGTACCTATCTGTACTAGCCTGTAGCTGTCTGATTCTGTATGTACCTGTCTGTACTGGCCTGTACCTGTCTAATTCTGTATATACCTGTCTGTAGTAGCCTGCACCTGTCTGATTCTATATATACCTGTCTGTACTAGCCTGCACCTGTCTAATTCTATATATAACTGTCTGTACTAGCCTGCACCTGTCTAATTCTATATATACCTGTCTGTACTAGCCTGCACCTGTCTAATTCTATATATACCTGTCTGTACTAGCCTGCACCTGTCTAATTATATATATATATATATATATATATATATATATCTGTCTGTACTAGCCTGTACCTGTATGATTCTATATATACCTGTCTGTACTAGCCTGCACCTGTCTAATTCTATATATACCTGTCTGTACTAGCCTGCACCTGTCTAATTCTATATATACCTGTCTGTACTAGCCTGCACCTGTCTAATTATATATATATACCTGTCTGTAGTAGCCTGCACCTGTCTGATTCTATATATACCTGTCTGTACTAGCCTGCACCTGTCTAATTCTATATATAACTGTCTGTACTAGCCTGTACCTGTCTGATACTGTATGTACCTGTCTGTACTAGCCTGCACCTGTCTGATTCTGTATGTACCTATCTGTACTAGCCTGCACCTGTCTGATTCTATATATACCTGTCTGTACTAGCCTGCACCTGTCTAATTCTATATATAACTGTCTGTACTAGCCTGTACCTGTCTGATTCTGTATGTACCTGTCTGTACTAACCTGTACCTGTCTGATACTGTATATACCTGTCTGTACTAGCCTGCACCTGTCTAATTCTGTCTTTACTAATCTGTATCTGTCTAATTCTGTAACTGTATGTTCTGCCCTGCACCTGTCTGATTCTGTATGTACCTGTCTGTACTAGCCTACACCTGTCTGATTCTATATATACCTGTCTGCACTAGCCTGCACCTGCCTGATTCTATATATACCTGTCTGTACTAGCCTGCACCTGTCTAATTCTGTATATACCTGTCTGTACTAGCCTGCACCTGTCTAATTCTGTATATACCTATCTATACTAGCCTGCACCTGTCCAATTCTGTACCTATCTATACTAGCCTGCACCTGTCTGATTCTGTACCTATCTATACTAGCCTGCACCTGTCTGATTCTGTATGTACCTATCTGTACTAGCCTGCACCTGTCTGATACTGTATGTACCTATCTATACTAGCCTGCACCTGTCTGATTCTGTACCTATCTAAACTAGCCTGCAGCTGTCTAATTCTGTATGTACCTATCTGTACTAGCCTGCACCTGTCTAATTCTGTATGTACCTGTCTGTACTAGCCTGTACCTGTATGATTCTGTATGTAAAAAAAGGCAATTGTTTCCTCAGCACACTGAATGGATAACAGTAACCAGATATAAATCCCACATGATAATAGAATTCAGAGATCTTCGTTACACATATTTGCGCAAATGTGTGGTTAAGCCCCAAAGCCGCATCAAGGCCTCTCTGTATATTTGGGGTCCCTAGCGCTATATCTAGGTGCAGGGTGTGGCACCCCAAAACACCAGAATGAGCCAGAAAGCACAGCGTGACATACCAGTGTAAAAAACTATAGTGTTAATAAATTAGTATTTAGGAAGCCGAAGCTATAGAGGGGGTGATACAAACATGAAATGTAATTAAAATAGAGAAATAGTGTTAGAAAATTAATAAGTGAAAAGTGTTAATAGAATGTAAAGGTATGCCACACTAAAGCCATCCAGCTCAGCCAGTCCAGAGGCACCACACCTCACACCTCCATTACCCCAATCTGGGTCTAATATTAACCAGCAAGGAGTCACATGATAATGGCTCCTTACTAAAATATGTCTAAGCTAAGAGCTACTTACCTTGGAGCAACCCCATAATGCTCCATGTGGCATGTCAGGGCCTGCACCTCCTCCTAATGCAGAAACCTCTCTGCCTCTCACAACAGACATATAGATTGGTAAATGCTCAATTAGCTTAGTGATATCATTCAGGTGCTCGAAAGGAAGGGGTATTTCTGAGCAAGAAAAAAAGGCAATTGTTTCCTCAGCACACTGAATGGATAACAGTAACCAGATATAAATCCCACATGATAATAGAATTCAGAGATCTTCGTTACACATATTTGCGCAAATGTGTGGTTAAGCCCCAAAGCCGCATCAAGGCCTCTCTGTATATTTGGGGTCCCTAGCGCTATATCTAGGTGCAGGGTGTGGCACCCCAAAACACCAGAATGAGCCAGAAAGCACAGCGTGACATACCAGTGTAAAAAACTATAGTGTTAATAAATTAGTATTTAGGAAGCCGAAGCTATAGAGGGGGTGATACAAACATGAAATGTAATTAAAATAGAGAAATAGTGTTAGAAAATTAATAAGTGAAAAGTGTTAATAGAATGTAAAGGTATGCCACACTAAAGCCATCCAGCTCAGCCAGTCCAGAGGCACCACACCTCACACCTCCATTACCCCAATCTGGGTCTAATATTAACCAGCAAGGAGTCACATGATAATGGCTCCTTACTAAAATATGTCTAAGCTAAGAGCTACTTACCTTGGAGCAACCCCATAATGCTCCATGTGGCATGTCAGGGCCTGCACCTCCTCCTAATGCAGAAACCTCTCTGCCTCTCACAACAGACATATAGATTGGTAAATGCTCAATTAGCTTAGTGATATCATTCAGGTGCTCGAAAGGAAGGGGTATTTCTGAGCAAGAAAAAAAGGCAATTGTTTCCTCAGCACACTGAATGGATAACAGTAACCAGATATAAATCCCACATGATAATAGAATTCAGAGATCTTCGTTACACATATTTGCGCAAATGTGTGGTTAAGCCCCAAAGCCGCATCAAGGCCTCTCTGTATATTTGGGGTCCCTAGCGCTATATCTAGGTGCAGGGTGTGGCACCCCAAAACACCAGAATGAGCCAGAAAGCACAGCGTGACATACCAGTGTAAAAAACTATAGTGTTAATAAATTAGTATTTAGGAAGCCGAAGCTATAGAGGGGGTGATACAAACATGAAATGTAATTAAAATAGAGAAATAGTGTTAGAAAATTAATAAGTGAAAAGTGTTAATAGAATGTAAAGGTATGCCACACTAAAGCCATCCAGCTCAGCCAGTCCAGAGGCACCACACCTCACACCTCCATTACCCCAATCTGGGTCTAATATTAACCAGCAAGGAGTCACATGATAATGGCTCCTTACTAAAATATGTCTAAGCTAAGAGCTACTTACCTTGGAGCAACCCCATAATGCTCCATGTGGCATGTCAGGGCCTGCACCTCCTCCTAATGCAGAAACCTCTCTGCCTCTCACAACAGACATATAGATTGGTAAATGCTCAATTAGCTTAGTGATATCATTCAGGTGCTCGAAAGGAAGGGGTATTTCTGAGCAAGAAAAAAAGGCAATTGTTTCCTCAGCACACTGAATGGATAACAGTAACCAGATATAAATCCCACATGATAATAGAATTCAGAGATCTTCGTTACACATATTTGCGCAAATGTGTGGTTAAGCCCCAAAGCCGCATCAAGGCCTCTCTGTATATTTGGGGTCCCTAGCGCTATATCTAGGTGCAGGGTGTGGCACCCCAAAACACCAGAATGAGCCAGAAAGCACAGCGTGACATACCAGTGTAAAAAACTATAGTGTTAATAAATTAGTATTTAGGAAGCCGAAGCTATAGAGGGGGTGATACAAACATGAAATGTAATTAAAATAGAGAAATAGTGTTAGAAAATTAATAAGTGAAAAGTGTTAATAGAATGTAAAGGTATGCCACACTAAAGCCATCCAGCTCAGCCAGTCCAGAGGCACCACACCTCACACCTCCATTACCCCAATCTGGGTCTAATATTAACCAGCAAGGAGTCACATGATAATGGCTCCTTACTAAAATATGTCTAAGCTAAGAGCTACTTACCTTGGAGCAACCCCATAATGCTCCATGTGGCATGTCAGGGCCTGCACCTCCTCCTAATGCAGAAACCTCTCTGCCTCTCACAACAGACATATAGATTGGTAAATGCTCAATTAGCTTAGTGATATCATTCAGGTGCTCGAAAGGAAGGGGTATTTCTGAGCAAGAAAAAAAGGCAATTGTTTCCTCAGCACACTGAATGGATAACAGTAACCAGATATAAATCCCACATGATAATAGAATTCAGAGATCTTCGTTACACATATTTGCGCAAATGTGTGGTTAAGCCCCAAAGCCGCATCAAGGCCTCTCTGTATATTTGGGGTCCCTAGCGCTATATCTAGGTGCAGGGTGTGGCACCCCAAAACACCAGAATGAGCCAGAAAGCACAGCGTGACATACCAGTGTAAAAAACTATAGTGTTAATAAATTAGTATTTAGGAAGCCGAAGCTATAGAGGGGGTGATACAAACATGAAATGTAATTAAAATAGAGAAATAGTGTTAGAAAATTAATAAGTGAAAAGTGTTAATAGAATGTAAAGGTATGCCACACTAAAGCCATCCAGCTCAGCCAGTCCAGAGGCACCACACCTCACACCTCCATTACCCCAATCTGGGTCTAATATTAACCAGCAAGGAGTCACATGATAATGGCTCCTTACTAAAATATGTCTAAGCTAAGAGCTACTTACCTTGGAGCAACCCCATAATGCTCCATGTGGCATGTCAGGGCCTGCACCTCCTCCTAATGCAGAAACCTCTCTGCCTCTCACAACAGACATATAGATTGGTAAATGCTCAATTAGCTTAGTGATATCATTCAGGTGCTCGAAAGGAAGGGGTATTTCTGAGCAAGAAAAAAAGGCAATTGTTTCCTCAGCACACTGAATGGATAACAGTAACCAGATATAAATCCCACATGATAATAGAATTCAGAGATCTTCGTTACACATATTTGCGCAAATGTGTGGTTAAGCCCCAAAGCCGCATCAAGGCGTCTCTGTATATTTGGGGTCCCTAGCGCTATATCTAGGTGCAGGGTGTGGCACCCCAAAACACCAGCATAAGCCAGAAAGCCCAGGGTAGCATACCAGTGAAAAAACTATAGTGTTAATAAATTAGTATTTAGGAAGCCGAAGCTATAGAGAAAGTGATACAAAAATGAAATGCAATTAAAATAGAGAAATAGTGTTAAAAAATTAATAAGTGAAAAGTGTTAATAGAATGTAAGGGTATGCCACACTAAGGCCATCCAGCTCAGTCAGTCCAGAGGCACCACACCTCACACCTCCATTACCCAATCTGGGTCTAAGATTAACCAGCAAGGAGCCACATGATAATGGCTCCTTACTACAATATGTCTAAGCTAAGAGCTACCTACCTTGGAGCAACCCCATAATTCTCCATGTGGCATGTCAGGGCCTGCACCTACATATTGTAGTAAGGAGCCATTATCATGTGGCTCCTTGCTGGTTAATCTTAGACCCAGATTGGGGTAATGGAGGTGTGAGGTGTGGTGCCTCTGGACTGGCTGAGCTGGATGGCCTTAGTGTGGCATACCTTTACATTCTATTAACACTTTTCACTTATTAATTTTTTAACACTATTTCTCTATTTTAATTGCATTTCATTTTTGTATCACTTTCTCTATAGCTTCGGCTTCCTAAATACTAATTTATTAACACTATAGTTTTTTCACTGGTATGCTACCCTGGGCTTTCTGGCTTATGCTGGTGTTTTGGGGTGCCACACCCTGCACCTAGATATAGCGCTAGGGACCCCAAATATACAGAGACGCCTTGATGCGGCTTTGGGGCTTATTCACACATTTGCGCAAATATGTGTAACGAAGATCTCTGAATTCTATTATCATGTGGGATTTATATCTGGTTACTGTTATCCATTCAGTGTGCTGAGGAAATAATTGCCTTTTTTTCTTGCTCAGAAATACCCCTTCCTTTCGAGCACCTGAATGATATCACTAAGCTAATTGAGCATTTACCAATCTATATGTATGATTCTGTATGTACCTGTCTGTACTAGCCTGCACCTGTCTAATTCTGTATATACCTATCTGTACTAGCCTGCACCTGTATGACACTGTATGTACCTATCTGTACTAGCCTGCACCTGTCTAATTCTGTATTTACCTATCTGTACTAGCCTGCACCTGTCTGATACTGTATGTACCTATCTGTACTAGCCTGCACCTGTCTGATACTGTATGTACCTATCTGTACTAGCTTGCACCTGTCTGATTCTGTACCTATCTGTACTAGCCTGCACCTGTCTGATTCTGTATGTACCTATATGTACTAACATGCACCTGTCTGATTCTGTATGTACCTGTCTGATTCTGTATGTACCTGTCTGATTCTGTATGTACCTATATGTACTAACATGTACCTGTCTGATTCTGTACCTGTCTATACTAACCTGCACCTGTCTAATTCTGTACCTGTCTGTACTAACCTGCACCTGTCTAATTCTGTACCTGTCTGTACTAACCTGCACCTGTCTAATTCTGTACCTATCTGTACTAGCCTGTAGCTGTCTGATTCTGTATGTACCTGTCTGTACTGGCCTGTACCTGTCTAATTCTGTATATACCTGTCTGTAGTAGCCTGCACCTGTCTGATTCTGTATATACCTGTCTGTACTAGCCTGCACCTGTCTGATTCTGTATGGACATGTATGTACTAACCTGTACCTGTCTAATTCTGTATGTACCTCTCTGTACTAGCCTGCACCTGTCTGATACTGTATATACCTGTCTGTACTAGCCTGCACCTGTCTGATTCTGTATGTACCTGTCTGTACTAGCCTGCACCTGTCTGATACTGTATATACCTGTCTGTACTAGCCTGCACCTGTCTAATTCTGTATATACCTGTCTGTACTAGCCTGTACCTGTTTGATTCTGTATGTAACTGTCTGTACTAGCCTGCACCTGTCTAATTCTGTATGTACCTGTCTGTACTAGCCTGTACCTGTCTGATTCTGTATGTACCTCTCTGTACTAGCCTGCACCTGTAATTCTGTATGTACCTATCTGTACTAGCCTGCACCTGTATGATTCTGTATGTACCTGTCTGTACTAGCCTGTACCTGTCTAATTCTGTATGTACCTGTCTGTACTAGCCTGTACCTGTATGATTCTGTATGTACCTGTCTGTACTAGCCTGTACCTGTCTAATTCTGTATGTACCTGTCTGTACTAGCCTGTACCTGTATGATTCTGTATGTACTAGCCTGCACCTGTCTGACTCTGTATGTATCTGTCTGTACTAACCTGCACCTGTCTAATTCTGTATGTACATGTCTGTACTAGCCTGCACCTGTCTGATTCTGTATATAACTGTCTGTACTAGCCTGCACCTGTCTAATTTTGTATGTACCTGTCTGTACTAGCCTGCACCTGTCTGATTCTGTATATAACTGTCTGTACTAGTCTGCACCTGTCTGATTCTGTATGTACCTGTCTGTACTAGACTGCACCTGTCTGATTCTGTATGTACCTGTCTGTACTAGACTGCACCTGTCTGATTCTGTATGCACCTGTCTAATTCTGTGCCTGCCTGTGCGAGCCTGCACCTGTCTAATTCTGTACCTGTCTGTTCTGCCCTACACCTGTCTGATTCTGTATGTACCTGTCTATACTAGCCTGTATCTGACTAATTCTGTATGTAGCTGTCTGTACTAGCCTGCACCTGTCTGATTCTGTATGTACCTGTCTGTACTAGCCTGTACCTGACTAATACTGTATGTACCTGTCTGCACTAGCCTGCACCTGTCTGATTCTGTATGTACCTATCTATACTAGCCTGCACCTGTCTGATTCTGTATGTACCTATCTGTGCTAGCCTGCACCTGTCTGATACTGTATGTACCTATCTGTACTAGCCTGCACCTGTCTGATTCTGTACCTATCTGTACTAGCCTGCACCTGTCTGATTCTGTATGTACCTATCTGTACTAGCCTGCACCTGTCTAATTCTGTATGTACCTGTCTGTACTAGCCTGTACCTGTATGATTCTGTATGTACCTGTCTGTACTAGCCTGCACCTGCCTGACACTGTATGTACCTATCTGTACTTGCCTGCACCTGTCTAATTCTGTATGTACCTATCTGTACTAGCCTGCACCTGTCTGACACTGTATGTACCTATCTGTACTAGCCTGCACCTGTCTAATTCTGTATGTACCTATCTGTACTAGCCTGCACCTGTCTGACACTGTATGTAACTATCTGTACTAGCCTGCACCTGTCTGATTCTGTATGTACCTATCTGTACTAGCCTGCACCTGTCTAATTCTGTATGTACCTGTCTGTACTAGCCTGTACCTGTATGATTCTGTATGTACCTGTCTGTACTAGCCTGCACCTGCCTGACACTGTATGTACCTATCTGTACTAGCCTGCACCTGTCTAATTCTGTATGTACCTATCTGTACTAGCCTGCACCTGTCTGACACTGTATGTAACTATCTGTACTAGCCTGCACCTGTCTGATTCTGTATGTACCTATCTGTACTAGCCTGCACCTGTCTAATTCTGTATGTACCTGTCTGTACTAGCCTGTACCTGTATGATTCTGTATGTACCTGTCTGTACTAGCCTGCACCTGCCTGACACTGTATGTACCTATCTGTACTAGCCTGCACCTGTCTAATTCTGTATGTACCTATCTGTACTAGCCTGCACCTGTCTGACACTGTATGTAACTATCTGTACTAGCCTGCACCTGTCTAATTCTGTATGTACCTATCTGTACTAGCCTGCACCTGTCTGATTCTGTACCTATCTGTACTAGCCTGCACCTGTCTGATTCTGTATGTACCTATATGTACTAACATGCACCTGTATGATTCTGTATGTACCTGTCTGTACTAGCTTGCACCTGTCTGATTCTGTATGTACCTGTCTGTACTGGCCTGCACCTGTAATTCTGTATGTACCTGTCTGTACTAACCTGTACCTGTCTGATACTGTATGTACCTGTCTGTACTAGCCTACACCTGTCTGATACTGTATGTACCTATCTGTACTAGCCTCCACCTGTATGATACTGTATGTACCTGTCTGTACTAGACTACACCTGTCTAATTCTATATATACCTGTCTGTACTATCCTGCACCTGTCTGATTCTGTATATACCTGTCTGTACTAGCCTGTACCTGTCTGAATCTGTATGTACCTGTCTGTACTAGCCTGTACCTGCCTAATTCTGTATATACCTGTCTGTACTAGCCTGTACCTGTCTGATACTGCATGTACCTATATGTACTACTAACATGCACCTGTCTGATTCTGTATGTACCTATCTGTACTAGCCTGCACCTGTCTGATTCTGTATGTACCTATATGTACTAACATGTACCTGTCTGATTCTGTACCTGTCTATACTAACCTGCACCTGTTTAATTCTATACCTGTCTGTACTAACATGCACCTGTCTAATTCTGTATCTGTCTGTACTAACCTGCACCTGTCTAATTCTGTATCTATCTGTACTAGCCTGTAGCTGTCTGATTCTGTATGTACCTGTCTGTACTAGCCTGTACCTGTCTGATTCTGTATATATCTGTCTGTACTAGCCTGTACCTGTCTAATTCTGTATGTACATGTCTGTACTAGCCTGCACCTGTCTGATTATGTATGTACCTGTCTGTACTAGCCTGCACCTGTCTGATTATGTATGTACCTGTCTGTACTAGCCTGCACCTGTCTGATTCTGTGTGTACCTATATGTACTAGCCTGCACCTGTCTAATTCTGTATGTACCTGTCTGTACTAGACTGTACCTGTATGATTCTGTATGTACCTGTCTGTACTAGCCTGTACCTGTATGATTCTGTATGTACCTGTCTGTACTAGCCTGCACCTATGTAAATTCTGTATATACCTATCTGTACTAGCCTGCACCTGTATAATTCTGTATGTACCTATCTGCCCTAGCCTGCACCTGTCTGACACTGTATGTACCTATCTGTACTAGCCTGCACCTGTCTGACACTGTATGTACCTTTCTGTACTAGCCTGCACCTGTCTGATTCTGTATGTACCTATCTGTACTAGCCTGCACCTGTCTGACACTGTATGTACCTTTCTGTACTAGCCTGCACCTGTCTGATTCTGTATGTACCTATCTGTACTAGCCTGCACCTGTCTGATTCTGTATGTACTAACATGCACCTGTATGATTCTGTATATACCTGTCTGTACTAGCTTGCACCTGTTTGATTCTGTATGTACCTATCTGCCCTAGCCTGCACCTGTCTGACACTGTATGTACCTATCTGTACTAGCCTGCACCTGTCTGACACTGTATGTACCTGTCTGTACTAGCCTGCACCTGTCTAAATCTGTATGTACCTATCTGTACTAGCCTGCACCTGTCTGATCCTATATATACCTGTCTGTACTAGCCTAAACCTGTCTGATTCTGTATATACCTGTCTGTACTAGCATGCACCTGTCTAATTCTGTATATACCTGTCTGTACTAGCCTACACCTGTCTAATTCTATATGTACCTGTCTGTACTCGCCTGTACCTGTCTGATTTTGTATGTACCTGTCTGTACTAGCCTGTACCTGTCTAAATCTGTATGTACCTGTCTGTACTAGCCTGTACCAGTCTGATCCTATATATACCTGTCTGTACTAGCCTGTACCTGTCTGATTCTGTATATACCTGTCTGTACTAGCCTGCACCTGTCTGATTCTGTATGTACCTGTTTGTACTAGCCTGCACCTGTCTGATTCTATATGTACCTGTCTGTACTAGCCTGCACCTGTCTAATTCTGTATATACCTGTATGTACTAGCCTGTACCTGTCTGATTCTGTATGTACCTATCTGTACTAGCCTGTACCTTTCTAATTCTGCATGTACCTGTCTCTACTAGCCTGTACCTGTCTGATCCTTAATATACCTGTCTGTACTAGCCTGTACCTGTCTGATTCTGTATGTACCTGTCTGTACTAGCCTGCACCTGTCTAATTCTGTATATACCTGTCTGTACTAGCCTGCACCTGTCTGATTCTATATGTACCTGTCTGTTCTAGCCTATACCTGTCCTATTTTTGTATGTACCTGTCTGTACTAGCCTGTACCTGTCTAATTCTGTATGTACCTGTCTGTACTAGCCTGTACCTGTCTGATTCTGTATGTACCTGTCTATACTAGCCTGTATCTGTCTAATTCTGTATATAACTGTATGTACTAGCCTGCACCTGTCTGATTCTGTATGTACTAACATGCACCTGTATGATTCTGTATATACCTGTCTGTACTAGCTTGCACCTGTTTAATTCTGTATGTACCTGTCTGTACTAGCCTGCACCTGTTTGATTCTGTATGTACCTGTCTGTACTAGCCTGCACCTGTCTGATTCTATATGTACCTGTCTGTACTAGCCTGCACTTGTCTTATTCTGTATGTACCTATCTGTGTTAGCGTGTATCTGTCTAATTCTGTATGTACCTGTCTGTACTAGCCTGTACCTGTCTGATTCTGTATATATCTGTCTGTACTAGCCTGTACCTGTCTGTACTAGCCTGCACCTGTCTAATTCTGTATGTACCTGTCTGTACTAGCCTGCACCTGTACGATTATGGATGTACCTGTCTGTACTAGCCTGCACCTGTCTGATTATGTATGTACCTGTCTGTACTAGCCTGCACCTGTCTGATTCTGTATGTACCTGTCTGTACTAGCCTGTACCTGTCTGATTCTGTATGTACCTGTCTGTACTAGCCTGCACTTGTCTGATTCTGTATGTACCTGTCTGTACTAGCCTGCACCTGTCTGACACTGTATGTACCTATCTGTACTAGCCTGCACCTGTCTGATACTGTATATACCTGTCTATACTAGCCTGCCCCTGTCTGATACTGTATATACCTATCTGTACTAGCCTGTACCTGTATAATTCTTTATGTACCTATCTGTACTAGCCTGTACCTGTCTGATTCTGTATGTACCTGTCTGTACTGGCCTGCACCTGTCTGATACTGTATATGTACCTATTTATACTTGCCTGCACCTGTCTGATTCTGTACCTATCTGTACAAGCCTGCACCTGTCTGATTCTGTATGTACCTGTCTGTACTAGCCTGCACCTGTCTGATACTGTATGTACCTGTCTGTACTAGCCTGCACCTGTCCGATACTGTATATGTACCTGTCTGTACTAGCCTGCACCTGTCTGATACTGTATGTACCTATCTATACTAGCCTGCACCTGTCTGATTCTGTATGTACCTCTCTGTACCTGTCCAATTCTGTATATAAATGTCTGTACTAGCCTGCACCTGTCTGATTCTGTACGTACCTGTCTGTACTAGCCTGCACCTTTCTAATTCTGTATATAGCTGTCTGTACTAGCCTGCACCTGTCTAATTATGTATATACCTGTCTGTACTAGCCTGCACCTGTCTGATTCTATATGTACCTGTCTGTACTCGCCTGTACCTGTCTGATTTTGTATGTACCTGTCTGTACTAGCCTGTACCTGTCTAAATCTGTATGTACCTGTCTGTACTAGCCTGTACCTGTCTGACCCTATATATACCTGTCTGTACTAGCCTGTACCTGTCTGATTCTGTATATACCTGTCTGTACTAGCCTGCACCTGTCTGATTCTGTATGTACCTGTTTGTACTAGCCTGCACCTGTCTGATTCTGTATATACCTGTATGTACTAGCCTGTACCTGTCTGATTCTGTATGTACCTATCTGTACTAACCTGTACCTGTCTAATTCTGCATGTACCTGTCTGTACTAGCCTGTACCTGTCTGATCCTATATATACCTGTCTGTACTAGCCTGTACCTGTCTGATTCTGTATGTACCTGTCTGTACTAGCCTGCACCTATCTGATTCTATATGTACCTGTCTGTACTAGCCTGTACCTGTCTGATTTTGTATGTACCTGTCTGTACTAGCCTGTACCTGTCTAATTCTGTATGTACCTGTCTGTACTAGCCTGTACCTGTCTGATCCTATATATACCTGTCTGTACTAGCCTGTACCTGTCTGATTCTGTATGTGCCTGTCTGTACTAGCCTGCACCTGTCTAATTCTATACATGTCTGTACTAGCCTGCACCTGTCTAATTATGTATATACCTTTCTGTACTAGCCTGCACCTGTCTGATTCTGTATATACCTTTCTGTACTAGCCTGCACCTGTCTGTACTAGCCTGCACCTGTCTAATTCTGTATGTACCTGTCTGTACTAGCCTGCACCTGTCTAATTCTGTATGTACCTCACTGTACTAGCTTGCACCTGTATAATTCTGTATGTACCTGTCTGTACTAGCCTGCACCTGTCTAATTCTGTATGTTCCTGTCTGTACTAGCCTGCACCTGTCTAATTCTGTATGTACCTGTCTGTACTAGCCTGCACCTGACTAATTCTGTATGTACCTGTCTGTACTAGCCTGCACCTGTCTAATTCTGTATGTACCTGTCTGCACTAGCCTGTACCTGTCTAATTCTGTATGTACCTGTCTGCACTAGCCTGTACCTGTCTGATTCTGTATGTACCTGTCTATACTAGCCTGTACTTGCATAATTCTGTATATACCTGTCTGTACTAGCCTGCTCCTGTCTGATCCTATATATACCTGTCTGTACTAGCCTGTACCTGTCTGATTCTGTATGTACCTGTCTGTACTAGCCTGTACCTGTCTGATACTGTATATACCTGTCTATACTAGCCTGCCCCTGTCTGATACTGTATATACCTATCTGTACTAGCCTGTACCTGTATGATTCTTTATGTACCTATCTGTACTAGCCTGTACCTGTCTGATTCTGTATGTACCTGTCTGTACTGACCTGCACCTGTCTGATACTGTATATGTACCTATTTATACTAGCCTGCACCTGTCTGATTCTGTACCTGTCTGTACAAGCCTGCACCTGTCTGATTCTGTATGTACCTGTCTGTACTAGCCTGCACCTGTCTGATACTGTATGTACCTGTCTATACTAGCCTGCACCTGTCCGATACTGTATATGTACCTGTCTGTACTAGCCTGCACCTGTCTGATACTGTATGTACCTGTCTGTACCTGTCCAATTCTGTATATAAATGTCTGTACTAGCCTGCACCTGTCTGATTCTGTACGTACCTGTCTGTACTAGCCTGCACCTGTCTGATTCTGTACGTACCTGTCTGTACTAGCCTGCACCTTTCTAATTCTGTATATACCTGTCTGTACTAGCCTGCACCTGTCTAATTATGTATATACCTGTCTGTACTAGCCTGCACCTGTCTGATTCTATATGTACCTGTCTGTACTCACATGTACCTGTCTGATTTTGTATGTACCTGTCTGTACTAGCCTGTACCTGTCTAAATCTGTATGTACCTGTCTGTACTAGCCTGTACCTGTCTAAATCTGTATGTACCTGTCTGTACTAGCCTGTACCTGTCTGACCCTATATATACCTGTCTGTACTAGCCTGTACCTGTCTAATTCTGTATATACCTGTCTGTACTAGCCTGCACCTGTCTGATTCTGTATGTACCTGTTTGTACTAGCCTGCACCTGTCTGATTCTGTATATACCTGTATGTACTGGCCTGTACCTGTCTGATTCTGTATGTACCTATCTGTACTAGCCTGTACCTGTCTAATTCTGCATGTACCTGTCTGTACTAGCCTGTACCTGTCTGATCCTATATATACCTGTCTGTACTAGCCTGTACCTGTTTGATTCTGTATGTACCTGTCTGTACTAGCCTGCACCTGTCTGATTCTATATGTACCTGTCTGTACTAGCCTGTACCTGTCTGACCCTATATATACCTGTCTGTACTAGCCTGTACCTGTCTGATTTTGTATGTACCTGTCTGTACTAGCCTGTACCTGTCTAATTCTGTATGTACCTGTCTGTACTAGCCTGTACCTGTCTGATCCTATATATACCTGTCTGTACTAGCCTGTACCTGTCTGATTCTGTATGTACCAGTCTGTACTAGCCTGCACCTGTCTAATTCTATACCTGTCTGTACTAGCCTGCACCTGTCTAATTCTGTATATACCTTTCTGTACTAGCCTGCACCTGTCTGATTCTGTATATACCTTTCTGTACTAGCCTGCACCTGTCTGTACTAGCCTGCACCTGTCTAATTCTGTATGTACCTGTCTGTACTAGCCTGCACCTGTCTAATTCTGTATGTACCTCACTGTACTAGCCTGCACCTGTATAATTCTGTATGTACCTGTCTGTACTAGCCTGCACCTGTCTAATTCTGTATGTTCCTGTCTGTACTAGCCTGCACCTGTCTAATTCTGTATGTACCTGTCTGTACTAGCCTGTACCTGTCTTTTTCTGTATGTACCTGTCTGTACTAGCCTGCACCTGTCTAATTCTGTATGTACCTGTCTGCACTAGCCTGTACCTGTCTAATTCTGTATGTACCTGTCTGCACTAGCCTGTACCTGTCTGATTCTGTATGTACCTGTCTGTACTAGCCTGTACTTGCATAATTCTGTATATACCTGTCTGTACTAGCCTGCATCTGTCTGATCCTATATATACCTGTCTGTACTAGCCTGTACCTGTCTGATTCTGTATGTACCTGTCTGTACTAGCCTGCACCTGTCTAATTCTATACCTGTCTGTACTAGCCTGCACCTGTCTAATTCTGTATATACCTTTCTGTACTAGCCTGCACCTGTCTAATTCTATACCTGTCTGTACTAGCCTGCACCTGTCTAATTCTGTATATACCTTTCTGTACTAGCCTGCACCTGTCTGATTCTGTATATACCTTTCTGTACTAGCCTGCACCTGTCTGTACTAGCCTGCACCTGTCTAATTCTATATGTACCTGTCTGTACTAGCCTGCACCTGTCTATTTCTGTATGTACCTCACTGTACTAGCCTGCACCTGTCTAATTCTGTATGTACCTGTCTGTACTAGCCTGTACCTGTCTTATTCTGTACGTACCTGTCTGTACTAGCCTGCACCTGTCTAATTCTGTATGTACCTGTCTGCACTAGCCTGTACCGGTCTAATTCTGTATGTACCTGTCTGCACTAGCCTATACCTGTCTGATTCTGTATGTACCTGTCTGTACTAGCCTGTACTTGCATAATTCTGTATATACCTGTCTGTACTAGCCTGCACCTGTCTAATTCTATATGTACCTGTCTGTACTAGCCTGCACCTGTCTAATTCTATACCTGTCTGTACTAGCCTGCACCTGTCTAATTCTGTATATACCTTTCTGTACTAGCCTGTACCTGTATGATTCTGTATGTAGCTATCTGTACTAGCCTGCACCTGTATGATTCTGTATGTACCTATCTGTACTAGCCTGCACCTGTCTAATTCTGTATGTACCTGTCTGTACTAGCCTGCACCTGTCTAATTCTGTATGTACCTGTCTGTACTAGCCTGCACCTGTATAATGCTGTATGTACCTCTCTGTACTAGCCTGTACCTGTCTGATTCTATACCTGTCTGTACTAGCCTGCACCTGTCTGATTCTATACCTGTCTGTACTAGCCTGCCCCTGTCTGATTCTGTATGTACCTGTCTGTACTAGCCTGCACCTGTCTAATTCTATATGTACCTGTCTGTACTAGCCTGCACCTGTCTGATTCTGTATGTACCTGTCTGTACTAGCCTGCACCTGTCTGATTCTATATGTACCTGTCTGTACTAGCCTGTACCGGTCTGATTCTGTATGTACCTGTCTGTACTGGCCTGTCCCTGTCTGTACTAGCCTGCACCTGTCTAATTCTATATGTACCTGTCTGTACTAACCTGTACCTGTCTGATTCTGTATGTACCTGTCTGTACTAGCCTGCACCTGTCTAATTCTGTATGTACCTGTCTGTACTAGCCTGCACCTGTATAATTCTGTTTATACCTCTCTGTACTAGCCTGTACCTGTCTGATTCTATACCTGTCTGTACTAGCCTGCACCTGTCTGATTCTATACCTGTCTGTACTAGCCTGCCCCTGTCTGATTCTGTATGTACCTGTCTGTACTAGCCTGCACCTGTCTAATTCTATATGTACCTGTCTGTACTAGCCTGCACCTGTCTGATTCTGTATGTACCTGTCTGTACTAGCCTGCACCTGTCTAATTCTATATGTACCTGTCTGTACTAGCCTGTACCTGTCTGATTCTGTTTGTACCTGTCTGTACTGGCCTGTCCCTGTCTGTACTAGCCTGCACCTGTCTAATTCTATATGTACCTGTCTGTACTAACCTGTACCTGTCTGATTCTGTATGTACCTGTCTGTACTAGCCTGTACCTGTCTGATTCTATACCTGTCTGTACTAGCCTGCACCTGTCTGATTCTATACCTGTCTGTACTGGCCTGCACCTGTCTGATTCTATACCTGTCTGTACTGGCCTGCACCTGTCTGATTCTGTATGTACCTGTCTGTACTAGCCTGCTCCTGTCTGATTCTGTATGTACCTGTCTGTACTAGCCTGTACCTGTCTAATTCTGTATGTACCTGTCTGTACTAGCCTGTACCTGTCTGATTCTGTATGCTCCTATCTGTACTATCCTGCACCTGTCTAATTCTGTTTGTACCTGTCTGTACTAGCCTGCACCTGTCTAATTCTGTATGTTCCTGTCTGTACTAGCCTGCACCTGTCTAATTCTGTATGTACCTGTCTGTACTAGCCTGTACCTGTCTTATTCTGTATGTACCTGTCTGTACTAGCCTGCACCTGTCTAATTCTGTATGTACCTGTCTGCACTAGCCTGTACCTGTCTAATTCTGTATGTACCTGTCTGCACTAGCCTGTACCTGTCTGATTCTATATGTACCTGTCTGTACTAGCCTGTACTTGCATAATTCTGGATATACCTGTCTGTACTAGCCTGCACCTGTCTAATTCTATATGTACCTGTCTGTACTAGCCTGCACCTGTCTAATTCTGTATATATCTTTCTGTACTAGCCTGTACCTGTATGATTCTGTATGTAGCTATCTGTACTAGCCTGCACCTGTATGATTCTGTATGTACCTATCTGTACTAGCCTGCACCTGTCTAATTCTGTATGTACCTGTCTGTACTAGCCTGCACCTGTATAATTCTGTATGTACCTCTCTGTACTAGCCTATACCTGTCTGATTCTATACCTGTCTGTTCTAGCCTGCACCTGTCTGATTCTATACCTGTCTGTACTAGCCTGCCCCTGTCTGATTCTGTATGTACCTGTCTGTACTAGCCTGCACCTGTCTAATTCTATATGTACCTGTCTGTTCTAGCCTGCACCTGTCTGATTCTGTATGTACCTGTCTGTACTAGCCTGCACCTGTCTGATTCTATATGTACCTATCTGTACTAGCCTGTACCTGTCTGATTCTGTATGTACCTGTCTGCACTGGCCTGTCCCTGTCTGTACTAGCCTGCACCTGTCTAATTCTATATGTACCTGTCTGTACTAACCTGTACCTGTCTGATTCTGTATGTACCTGTCTGTACTAGCCTGTACCTGTCTGATTCTATACCTGTCTGTACTAGCCTGCACCTGTCTGATTCTATACCTGTCTGTACTAGCCTGCACCTGTCTGATTCTGTATGTACCTGTCTGTACTAGCCTGCACCTGTCTGATTCTGTATGTACCTGTCTGTACTAGCCTGTACCTGTCTAATTCTGTATGTACCTGTCTGTACTAGCCTGTACCTGTCTGATTCTGTATGCTCCTGTCTGTACTAGCCTGCACCTGTCTAATTCTGTATGTACCTGTCTGTACTAGCCTGCACCTGTCTAATTCTGTATGTTCCTGTCTGTACTAGCCTGCACCTGTCTAATTCTGTATGTACCTGTCTGTACTAGCCTGTACCTGTCTTATTCTGTATGTACCTGTCTGTACTAGCCTGCACCTGTCTAATTCTGTATGTACCTGTCTGCACTAGCCTGTACCTGTCTAATTCTGTATGTACCTGTCTGCACTAGCCTGTACCTGTCTGATTCTGTATGTACCTATCTGTACTAGCCTGTACTTGCATAATTCTGTATATACCTGTCTGTACTAGCCTGCACCTGTCTAATTCTATATGTACCTGTCTGTACTAGCCTGCACCTGTCTAATTCTATACCTGTCTGTACTAGCCTGCACCTGTCTAATTCTGTATATACCTTTCTGTACTAGCCTGTACCTGTATGATTCTGTATGTACCTGTCTGTACTAGCCTGTACCTGTCTTATTCTGTACGTACCTGTCTGTACTAGCCTGCACCTGTCTAATTCTGTATGTACCTGTCTGCACTAGCCTGTACCGGTCTAATTCTGTATGTACCTGTCTGCACTAGCCTGTACCTGTCTGATTCTGTATGTACCTGTCTGTACTAGCCTGTACTTGCATAATTCTGTATATACCTGTCTGTACTAGCCTGCACCTGTCTAATTCTATATGTACCTGTCTGTACTAGCCTGCACCTGTCTAATTCTATACCTGTCTGTACTAGCCTGCACCTGTCTAATTCTGTATATACCTTTCTGTACTAGCCTGTACCTGTATGATTCTGTATGTAGCTATCTGTACTAGCCTGCACCTGTATGATTCTGTATGTACCTATCTGTACTAGCCTGCACCTGTCTAATTCTGTATGTACCTGTCTGTACTAGCCTGCACCTGTCTAATTCTGTATGTACCTGTCTGTACTAGCCTGCACCTGTATAATGCTGTATGTACCTCTCTGTACTAGCCTGTACCTGTCTGATTCTATACCTGTCTGTACTAGCCTGCACCTGTCTGATTCTATACCTGTCTGTACTAGCCTGCCCCTGTCTGATTCTGTATGTACCTGTCTGTACTAGCCTGCACCTGTCTAATTCTATATGTACCTGTCTGTACTAGCCTGCACCTGTCTGATTCTGTATGTACCTGTCTGTACTAGCCTGCACCTGTCTGATTCTATATGTACCTGTCTGTACTAGCCTGTACCTGTCTGATTCTGTATGTACCTGTCTGTACTGGCCTGTCCCTGTCTGTACTAGCCTGCACCTGTCTAATTCTATATGTACCTGTCTGTACTAACCTGTACCTGTCTGATTCTGTATGTACCTGTCTGTACTAGCCTGCACCTGTCTAATTCTGTATGTACCTGTCTGTACTAGCCTGCACCTGTATAATTCTGTTTGTACCTCTCTGTACTAGCCTGTACCTGTCTGATTCTATACCTGTCTGTACTAGCCTGCACCTGTCTGATTCTATACCTGTCTGTACTAGCCTGCCCCTGTCTGATTCTGTATGTACCTGTCTGTACTAGCCTGCACCTGTCTAATTCTATATGTACCTGTCTGTACTAGCCTGCACCTATCTGATTCTGTATGTACCTGTCTGTACTAGCCTGCACCTGTCTAATTCTATATGTACCTGTCTGTACTAGCCTGTACCTGTCTGATTCTGTTTGTACCTGTCTGTACTGGCCTGTCCCTGTCTGTACTAGCCTGCACCTGTCTAATTCTATATGTACCTGTCTGTACTAACCTGTACCTGTCTGATTCTGTATGTACCTGTCTGTACTAGCCTGTACCTGTCTGATTCTATACCTGTCTGTACTAGCCTGCACCTGTCTGATTCTATACCTGTCTGTACTAGCCTGCACCTGTCTGATTCTGTATGTACCTGTCTGTACTAGCCTGCTCCTGTCTGATTCTGTATGTACCTGTCTGTACTAGCCTGTACCTGTCTAATTCTGTATGTACCTGTCTGTACTAGCCTGTACCTGTCTGATTCTGTATGCTCCTATCTGTACTATCCTGCACCTGTCTAATTCTGTATGTACCTGTCTGTACTAGCCTGCACCTGTCTAATTCTGTATGTTCCTGTCTGTACTAGCCTGCACCTGTCTAATTCTGTATGTACCTGTCTGTACTAGCCTGCACCTGTATAATGCTGTATGTACCTCTCTGTACTAGCCTGTACCTGTCTGATTCTATACCTGTCTGTACTAGCCTGCACCTGTCTGATTCTATACCTGTCTGTACTAGCCTGCCCCTGTCTGATTCTGTATGTACCTGTCTGTACTAGCCTGCACCTGTCTAATTCTATATGTACCTGTCTGTACTAGCCTGCACCTGTCTGATTCTGTATGTACCTGTCTGTACTAGCCTGCACCTGTCTGATTCTATATGTACCTGTCTGTACTAGCCTGTACCTGTCTGATTCTGTATGTACCTGTCTGTACTGGCCTGTCCCTGTCTGTACTAGCCTGCACCTGTCTAATTCTATATGTACCTGTCTGTACTAACCTGTACCTGTCTGATTCTGTATGTACCTGTCTGTACTAGCCTGCACCTGTCTAATTCTGTATGTACCTGTCTGTACTAGCCTGCACCTGTATAATTCTGTTTGTACCTCTCTGTACTAGCCTGTACCTGTCTGATTCTATACCTGTCTGTACTAGCCTGCACCTGTCTGATTCTATACCTGTCTGTACTAGCCTGCCCCTGTCTGATTCTGTATGTACCTGTCTGTACTAGCCTGCACCTGTCTAATTCTATATGTACCTGTCTGTACTAGCCTGCACCTATCTGATTCTGTATGTACCTGTCTGTACTAGCCTGCACCTGTCTAATTCTATATGTACCTGTCTGTACTAGCCTGTACCTGTCTGATTCTGTTTGTACCTGTCTGTACTGGCCTGTCCCTGTCTGTACTAGCCTGCACCTGTCTAATTCTATATGTACCTGTCTGTACTAACCTGTACCTGTCTGATTCTGTATGTACCTGTCTGTACTAGCCTGTACCTGTCTGATTCTATACCTGTCTGTACTAGCCTGCACCTGTCTGATTCTATACCTGTCTGTACTAGCCTGCACCTGTCTGATTCTGTATGTACCTGTCTGTACTAGCCTGCTCCTGTCTGATTCTGTATGTACCTGTCTGTACTAGCCTGTACCTGTCTAATTCTGTATGTACCTGTCTGTACTAGCCTGTACCTGTCTGATTCTGTATGCTCCTATCTGTACTATCCTGCACCTGTCTAATTCTGTATGTACCTGTCTGTACTAGCCTGCACCTGTCTAATTCTGTATGTTCCTGTCTGTACTAGCCTGCACCTGTCTAATTCTGTATGTACCTGTCTGTACTAGCCTGTACCTGTCTTATTCTGTATGTACCTGTCTGTACTAGCCTGCACCTGTCTAATTCTGTATGTACCTGTCTGCACTAGCCTGTACCTGTCTAATTCTGTATGTACCTGTCTGCACTAGCCTGTACCTGTCTGATTCTATATGTACCTGTCTGTACTAGCCTGTACTTGCATAATTCTGTATATACCTGTCTGTACTAGCCTGCACCTGTCTAATTCTATATGTACCTGTCTGTACTAGCCTGCACCTGTCTAATTCTATACCTGTCTGTACTAGCCTGCACCTGTCTAATTCTGTATATATCTTTCTGTACTAGCCTGTACCTGTATGATTCTGTATGTAGCTATCTGTACTAGCCTGCACCTGTATGATTCTGTATGCACCTATCTGTACTAGCCTGCACCTGTCTAATTCTGTATGTACCTGTCTGTACTAGCCTGCACCTGTATAATTCTGTATGTACCTCTCTGTACTAGCCTATACCTGTCTGATTCTATACCTGTCTGTTCTAGCCTGCACCTGTCTGATTCTATACCTGTCTGTACTAGCCTGCCCCTGTCTGATTCTGTATGTACCTGTCTGTACTAGCCTGCACCTGTCTAATTCTATATGTACCTGTCTGTTCTAGCCTGCACCTGTCTGATTCTGTATGTACCTGTCTGTACTAGCCTGCACCTGTCTGATTCTATATGTACCTGTCTGTACTAGCCTGTACCTGTCTGATTCTGTATGTACCTGTCTGTACTGGCCTGTCCCTGTCTGTACTAGCCTGCACCTGTCTAATTCTGTATGTACCTGTCTGTACTAACCTGTACCTGTCTGATTCTGTATGTACCTGTCTGTACTAGCCTGTACCTGTCTGATTCTATACCTGTCTGTACTAGCCTGCACCTGTCTGATTCTGTATGTACCTGTCTGTACTAGCCTGCACCTGTCTAATTCTATATGTACCTGTCTGTACTAGCCTGTACCTGTCTGATTCTGTATGTACCTGTCTGCACTGGCCTGTCCCTGTCTGTACTAGCCTGCACCTGTCTAATTCTATATGTACCTGTCTGTACTAACCTATACCTATCTGATTCTGTATGTACCTGTCTGTACTAGCCTGTACCTGTCTGATTCTATACCTGTCTGTACTAGCCTGCACCTGTCTGATTCTATACCTGTCTGTACTAGCCTGCACCTGTCTGATTCTGTATGTACCTGTCTGTACTAGCCTGCACCTGTCTGATTCTGTATGTACCTGTCTGTACTAGCCTGTACCTGTCTAATTCTGTATGTACCTGTCTGGACTAGCCTGTACCTGTCTGATTCTGTATGCTCCTGTCTGTACTAGCCTGCACCTGTCTAATTCTGTATGTACCTGTCTGTACTAGCCTGCACCTGTCTAATTCTGTATGTTCCTGTCTGTACTAGCCTGCACCTGTCTAATTCTGTTTGTACCTGTCTGTACTAGCCTGTACCTGTCTTATTCTGTATGTACCTGTCTGTACTAGCCTGCACCTGTCTAATTCTGTATGTACCTGTCTGCACTAGCCTGTAACTGTCTAATTCTGTATGTACCTGTCTGCACTAGCCTGTACCTGTCTGATTCTGTATGTACCTATCTGTACTAGCCTGTACTTGCATAATTCTGTATATACCTGTCTGTACTAGCCTGCACCTGTCTAATTCTATATGTACCTGTCTGTACTAGCCTGCACCTGTCTAATTCTATACCTGTCTGTACTAGCCTGCACCTGTCTAATTCTGTATATACCTTTCTGTACTAGCCTGTACCTGTATGATTCTGTATGTAGCTATCTGTACTAGCCTGCACCTGTATGATTCTGTATGTACCTATCTGTGCTAGCCTGCACCTGTCTAATTCTGTATGTACCTGTCTGTACTAGCCTGTACCTGTCTGATACTGTATGTACCTGTCTATACTAGCCTGCACCTGTCTAATTCTGTATGTACCTGTCTGTACTAGCCTGCACCTGTATAATTCTGTATGTACCTCTATGTACTAGCCTGTACCTGTTTGATTCTATACCTGTCTGTACTAGCCTGCACCTGTCTGATTCTATACCTGTCTGTACTATCCTGCCCCTGTCTGATTCTGTATGTACCTGTCTGTACTAGCCTGCACCTGTCTAATTCTATATGTACCTGTCTGTACTAGCTTGCACCTGTCTGATTCTGTATGTACCTGTCTGTACTAGCCTGCACCTGTCTGATTCTATATGTACCTGTCTGTACTAGCCTGTACCTGTCTGATTCTGTATGTACCTGTCTGTACTGGCCTGTCCCTGTCTGTACTAGCCTGCACCTGTCTAATTCTATATGTACCTGTCTGTACTAACCTGTACCTGTCTGATTCTGTATGTACCTGTTTGATTCTATACCTGTCTGTACTAGCCTGCACCTATCTGAATCTGTATGTACCTGTCTGTACTAGCCTGTACCTGTCTAATTCTATATGTACCTGTCTGTACTAGCCTGTACCTGTCTGATTCTGTATGTACCTGTCTGTACTGGCCTGTCCCTGTCTGTACTAGCCGGCACCTGTCTAATTCTATATGTACCTGTCTGTACTAACCTGTACCTGTCTGATTCTGTATGTACCTGTCTGTACTAGCCGGCACCTGTCTGATTCTATACCTGTCTGTACTAGCCTGCACCTGTCTGATTCTATACCTGTCTGTACTAGCCTGCACATGTCTGATTCTGTATGTACCTGTCTGTACTAGCCTGTGCCTGTCTAATTCTGTATGTACCTGTCTGTACTAGCCTGTACCTGTCTGATTCTGTATGCTCCTGTCTGTACTAGCCTGCACCTGTCTAATTCTATATGTACCTGTCTGTACTAGCCTGTACCTGTCTGATTCTGTTTGTACCTGTCTGTACTGGCCTGTCCCTGTCTGTACTAGCCTGTACCTGTCTTATTCTGTATGTACCTGTCTGTACTAGCCTGCACCTATCTAATTCTGTATGTACCTGTCTGTACTAGCCTGCACCTGTCTGATTCTGTATGTACCTGTCTGTACTAGCCTGTACTTGCATAATTCTGTACATGCCTGTCTGTACTATCCTGCATCTGTCTAATTCTATATGTACCTGTCTGTACTAGCCTGCACCTGTCTAATTCTATACCTGACTGTACTAGCCTGCACCTGTCTAATTCTGTATATATCTTTCTGTACTAGCCTGCACCTGTCTGATTCTGTATATACCTTTCTGTACTAGCCTGCACCTGTCTAATTCTGTATGTACCTGTCTGTACTAGCCTGCACCTGTCTAATTCTGTATGTACCTCACTGTACTAGCCTGCACCTGTCTAATTATGTATGTACCTGTCTGTACTAGCCTGCACCTGTCTAATTCTGTATGTTCCTGTCTGTACTAGCCTGCACCTGTATAATTCTGTATGTACCTGTCTGTACTAGCCTGTACCTGTCTTATTCTGTATGTACCTGTCTGTACTAGCCTCCACCTGTCTAATTCTGTATGTACCTGTCTGCACTAGCCTGTACCTGTCTAATTCTATACCTGTCTGTACTAGCCTGCACCTGTCTAATTCTGTCTATACCTTTCTGTACTAGCCTGTACCTGTATGATTCTGTATGTAGCTATCTGTACTAGCCTGCACCTGTATGATTCTGTATGTACCTATCTGTACTAGCCTGCACCTGTCTAATTCTGTATGTACCTGTCTGTACTAGCCTGCACCTGTCTAATTCTATATGTACCGGTCTGTACTAGCCTGCACCTGTATAATTCTGTATGTACCTCTCTGTACTAGCCTGTACCTGTCTGATTCTATACCTGTCTGTACTAGCCTGCACCTGTCTAATTCTATACCTGTCTGTACTAGCCTGCCCCTGTCTAATTCTGTATGTACCTGTCTGTACTAGCCTGCACCTGTCTAATTCTGTATGTACCTGTCTGTACTAGCCTGCACCTGTCTAATTCTGTATGTACCTATCTGTACTAGCCTGCACCTGTATGATTCTGTATGTACCTATCTGTACTAGCATGCACCTGTCTGATTCTGTATATACCTTTCTGTACAAGCCTGCACCTGTCTAATTCTGTATGTACCTGTCTGCACTAGCCTGCACCTGTCTAATTCTGTATGTACCTGTCTGTACTAGCCTGCACCTGTCTAATTCTGTATGTACCTGTCCGCACTAGCCTGTACCTGTCTAATTCTGTATGTACCTGTCTGCACTAGCCTGTACCTGTCTGATTCTGTATGTACCTGTCTGTACTAGCCTGTACTTGCATAATTCTGTATATACCTGTCTGTACTAGCCTGCACCTGTCTAATTCTATATGTACCTGTCTGTACTAGCCTGCACCTGTCTAATTCTATATGTACCTGTCTGTACTAACCTGTACCTGTCTGATTCTGTATGTACCTGTCTGTATTAGCCTGTACCTGTCTGATTCTATACCTGTCTGTACTAGCCTGCACCTGTCTGATTCTGTATGTACCTGTCTGTACTAGCCTGCACCTGTCTAATTCTTTATGTACCTGTCTGTACTAGCCTGTACCTGTCTGATTCTGTATGTACCTGTCTGTACTGGCCTGTCCCTGTCTGTACTAGCATGCACCTGTCTAATTCTATATTTACCTGTCTGTACTAACCTGTACCTGTCTGATTCTGTATGTACCTGT
Organism: Pseudophryne corroboree; assembly: GCF_028390025.1. Classification (NCBI taxonomy): domain Eukaryota; kingdom Metazoa; phylum Chordata; class Amphibia; order Anura; family Myobatrachidae; genus Pseudophryne; species Pseudophryne corroboree. The sequence continues at coordinate 1,043,622,685 of NC_086445.1, forward strand.
CTGTACTAGCCTGTATCTGTCTGATTCTATACCTGTCTGTACTAGCCTGCACCTGTCTTATTCTATACCTGTCTGTACTAGCCTGCACCTGTCTGATTCTGTATGTACCTGTCTGTACTAGCCTGCACCTGTCAGATTCTGTATGTACCTGTCTGTACTAGCCTGTACCTGTCTAATTCTGTATGTACTAGCCTGTACCTGTCTGATTCTGTATGCTCCTGTCTGTACTAGCCTGCACCTGTCTAATTCTGTATGTACCTGTCTGTACTAGCCTGCACCTGTCTAATTCTGTATGTACCTGTCTGTACTAGCCGGTACCTGTCTTATTCTGTATGTACCTGTCTGTACTAGCCTGCACCTGTCTAATTCTGTATGTACCTGTCTGCACTAGCCTGTACCTGTCTAATTCTGTATGTACCTGTCTGCACTAGCCTGCACCTGTCTAATTCTATATGTACCTGTCTGTACTAGCCTGCACCTGTCTAATTCTATACCTGTCTGTACTAGCCTGCACCTGTCTAATTCTGTATATACCTTTCTGTACTAGCCTGTACCTGTATGATTCTGTGTGTAGCTATCTGTACTAGCCTGAACCTGTATGATTCTGTATGTACCTATCTGTACTAGCCTGCACCTGTCTAATTCTGTATGTAACTGTCTGTACTAGCCTGCACCTGTCTAATTCTGTATGTACCTGTCTGTACTAGCCTGCACCTGTATAATTCTGTATGTACCTCTCTGTACTAGCCTGTACCTGTCTGATTCTATACCTGTCTGTACTAGCCTGCACCTGTCTGATTCTATATCTGTCTGTACTAGCCTGCCCCTGTCTGATTCTGTATGTACCTCTCTGTACTAGCCTGCACCTGTCTAATTCTATATGTACCTGTCTGTACTAGCCTGCACCTGTCTGATTCTGTATGTACCTGTCTGTACTAGCCTGCACCTGTCTGATTCTATATGTACCTGTCTGTACTAGCCTGTACCTGTCTGATTCTGTATGTACCTGTCTGTACTGGCCTGTCCCTGTCTGTACTAGCCTGCACCTGTCTAATTCTATATGTACCTGTCTGTACTAACCTGTACCTGTCTGATTCTGTATGTACCTGTCTGTACTAGCCTGTACCTGTCTGATTCTATACCTGTCTGTACTAGCCTGCACCTGTCTGATTCTGTATGTACCTGTCTGTACTAGCCTGTACCTGTCTAATTCTATATGTACCTGTCTGTACTAGCCTGTACCTGTCTGATTCTGTATGTACCTGTCTGTACTGGCCTGTCCCTGTCTGTACTAGCCTGCACCTGTCTAATTCAGTATGTACCTGTCTGTACTAGCCTGCACCTGTCTAAATCTGTATGTACCTGTCTGCACTAGCCTGTACCTGTCTAATTCTGTATGTTCCTGTCTGTACTAGCCTGCACCTGTCTAATTATGTATGTACCTGTCTGTACTAGCCTGTACCTGTCTTATTCTGTATGTACCTGTCTGTACTAGCCTGCACCTGTCTAATTCTGTATGTACCTGTCTGCACTAGCCTGTACCTGTCTAATTCTATACCTGTCTGTACTAGCCTGCACCTGTCTAATTCTGCATATACCTTTCTGTACTAGCCTGTACCTATATGATTCTGTATGTAGCTATCTGTACTAGCCTGCACCTGTATGATTCTGTATGTACCTATCTGTACTAGCCTGCACCTGTCTAATTCTGTATGTACCTGTCTGTACTAGCCTGCACCTGTCTAATTCTATATGTACCTGTCTGTACTAGCCTGCACCTGTATAATTCTGTATGTACCTCTCTGTACTAGCCTGTACTAGCCTGTACCTGTCTGATTCTTTACCTGTCTGTACTAGCCTGCACCTGTCTGATTCTATACCAGTCTGTACTAGCCTGCCCCTGTCTGATTCTGTATGTACCTGTCTGTACTAGCCTGCACCTGTCTAATTCTATATGTACCTGTCTGTTCTAGCCTGCACCTGTCTGATTCTGTATGTACCTGTCTGTACTAGCCTGCACCTGTCTGATTCTATATGTACCTGTCTGTACTAGCCTGTACCTGTCTGATTCTGTATGTACCTGTCTGTACTGGCCTGTCCCTGTCTGTACTAGCCTGCACCTGTCTAATTCTGTATGTACCTGTCTGTACTAACCTGTACCTGTCTGATTCTGTATGTACCTGTCTGTACTAGCCTGTATCTGTCTGATTCTATACCTGTCTGTACTAGCCTGCACCTGTCTGATTCTATACCTGTCTGTACTAGCCTGCACCTGTCTGATTCTGTATGTACCTGTCTGTACTAGCCTGCACCTGTCAGATTCTGTATGTACCTGTCTGTACTAGCCTGTACCTGTCTAATTCTGTATGTACTAGCCTGTACCTGTCTGATTCTGTATGCTCCTGTCTGTACTAGCCTGCACCTGTCTAATTCTGTATGTACCTGTCTGTACTAGCCTGCACCTGTCTAATTCTGTATGTACCTGTCTGTACTAGCCGGTACCTGTCTTATTCTGTATGTACCTGTCTGTACTAGCCTGCACCTGTCTAATTCTGTATGTACCTGTCTGCACTAGCCTGTACCTGTCTAATTCTGTATGTACCTGTCTGCACTAGCCTGCACCTGTCTAATTCTATATGTACCTGTCTGTACTAGCCTGCACCTGTCTAATTCTATACCTGTCTGTACTAGCCTGCACCTGTCTAATTCTGTATATACCTTTCTGTACTAGCCTGTACCTGTATGATTCTGTGTGTAGCTATCTGTACTAGCCTGAACCTGTATGATTCTGTATGTACCTATCTGTACTAGCCTGCACCTGTCTAATTCTGTATGTAACTGTCTGTACTAGCCTGCACCTGTCTAATTCTGTATGTTCCTGTCTGTACTAGCCTGCACCTGTATAATTCTGTATGTACCTCTCTGTACTAGCCTGTACCTGTCTGATTCTATACCTGTCTGTACTAGCCTGCACCTGTCTGATTCTATATCTGTCTGTACTAGCCTGCCCCTGTCTGATTCTGTATGTACCTCTCTGTACTAGCCTGCACCTGTCTAATTCTATATGTACCTGTCTGTACTAGCCTGCACCTGTCTGATTCTGTATGTACCTGTCTGTACTAGCCTGCCCCTGTCTGATTCTGTATGTACCTCTCTGTACTAGCCTGCACCTGTCTAATTCTATATGTACCTGTCTGTACTAGCCTGCACCTGTCTGATTCTGTATGTACCTGTCTGTACTAGCCTGCACCTGTCTGATTCTATATGTACCTGTCTGTACTAGCCTGTACCTGTCTGATTCTGTATGTACCTGTCTGTACTGGCCTGTCCCTGTCTGTACTAGCCTGCACCTGTCTAATTCTATATGTACCTGTCTGTACTAACCTGTACCTGTCTGATTCTGTATGTACCTGTCTGTACTAGCCTGTACCTGTCTGATTCTATACCTGTCTGTACTAGCCTGCACCTGTCTGATTCTGTATGTACCTGTCTGTACTAGCCTGTACCTGTCTAATTCTATATGTACCTGTCTGTACTAGCCTGTACCTGTCTGATTCTGTATGTACCTGTCTGTACTGGCCTGTCCCTGTCTGTACTAGCCTGCACCTGTCTAATTCAGTATGTACCTGTCTGTACTAGCCTGCACCTATCTAAATCTGTATGTACCTGTCTGCACTAGCCTGTACCTGTCTAATTCTGTATGTTCCTGTCTGTACTAGCCTGCACCTGTCTAATTCTGTATGTACCTGTCTGTACTAGCCTGTACCTGTCTTATTCTGTATGTACCTGTCTGTACTAGCCTGCACCTGTCTAATTCTGTATGTACCTGTCTGCACTAGCCTGTACCTGTCTAATTCTATACCTGTCTGTACTAGCCTGCACCTGTCTAATTCTGCATATACCTTTCTGTACTAGCCTGTACCTATATGATTCTGTATGTAGCTATCTGTACTAGCCTGCACCTGTATGATTCTGTATGTACCTATCTGTACTAGCCTGCACCTGTCTAATTCTGTATGTACCTGTCTGTACTAGCCTGCACCTGTCTAATTCTATATGTACCTGTCTGTACTAGCCTGCACCTGTATAATTCTGTATGTACCTCTCTGTACTAGCCTGTACTAGCCTGTACCTGTCTGATTCTTTACCTGTCTGTACTAGCCTGCACCTGTCTGATTCTATACCAGTCTGTACTAGCCTGCCCCTGTCTGATTCTGTATGTACCTGTCTGTACTAGCCTGCACCTGTCTAATTCTATATGTACCTGTCTGTTCTAGCCTGCACCTGTCTGATTCTGTATGTACCTGTCTGTACTAGCCTGCACCTGTCTGATTCTATATGTACCTGTCTGTACTAGCCTGTACCTGTCTGATTCTGTATGTACCTGTCTGTACTGGCCTGTCCCTGTCTGTACTAGCCTGCACCTGTCTAATTCTGTATGTACCTGTCTGTACTAACCTGTACCTGACTGATTCTGTATGTACCTGTCTGTACTAGCCTGTACCTGTCTGATTCTATACCTGTCTGTACTAGCCTGCACCTGTCTGATTCTGTATGTACCTGTCTGTACTAGCCTGCACCTGTCTAATTCTATATGTACCTGTCTGTACTAGCCTGTACCTGTCTGATTCTGTATGTACCTGTCTGCACTGGCCTGTCCCTGTCTGTACTAGCCTGCACCTGTCTAATTCTATATGTACCTGTCTGTACTAACCTGTACCTATCTGATTCTGTATGTACCTGTCTGTACTAGCCTGTACCTGTCTGATTCTATACCTGTCTGTACTAGCCTGCACCTGTCTGATTCTATACCTGTCTGTACTAGCCTGCACCTGTCTGATTCTGTATGTACCTGTCTGTACTAGCCTGCACCTGTCTGATTCTGTATGTACCTGTCTGTACTAGCCTGCACCTGTCTAATTCTGTATGTACCTGTCTGTACTAGCCTGTACCTGTCTGATTCTGTATGCTCCTGTCTGTACTAGCCTGCACCTGTCTAATTCTGTATGTACCTGTCTGTACTAGCCTGCACCTGTCTAATTCTGTATGTTCCTGTCTGTACTAGCCTGCACCTGTCTAATTCTGTATGTACCTGTCTGTACTAGCCTGTACGTGTATTATTCTGTATGTACCTGTCTGTACTAGCCTGCACCTGTCTAATTCTGTATGTACCTGTCTGCACTAGCCTGTACCTGTCTAATTCTGTATGTACCTGTCTGCACTAGCCTGTACCTGTCTGATTCTGTATGTACCTATCTGTACTAGCCTGTACTTGCATAATTCTGTATATACCTGTCTGTACTAGCCTGCACCTGTCTAATTCTATACCTGTCTGTACTAGCCTGCACCTGTCTAATTCTGTATATACCTTTCTGTACTAGCCTGTACCTGTATGATTCTGTATGTAGCTATCTGTACTAGCCTGCACCTGTATGATTCTGTATGTACCTATCTGTGCTAGCCTGCACCTGTCTAATTCTGTATGTACCTGTCTGTACTAGCCTGTACCTGTCTGATACTGTATGTACCTGTCTATACTAGCCTGCACCTGTCTAATTCTGTATGTACCTGTCTGTACTAGCCTGCACCTGTATAATTCTGTATGTACCTCTATGTACTAGCCTGTACCTGTTTGATTCTATACCTGTCTGTACTAGCCTGCACCTGTCTGATTCTATACCTGTCTGTACTATCCTGCCCCTGTCTGATTCTGTATGTACCTGTCTGTACTAGCCTGCACCTGTCTAATTCTATATGTACCTGTCTATACTAGCCTGCACCTGTCTGATTCTGTATGTACCTGTCTGTACTAGCCTGCACCTGTCTGATTCTATATGTACCTGTCTGTACTAGCCTGTACCTGTCTGATTCTGTATGTACCTGTCTGTACTGGCCTGTCCCTGTCTGTACTAGCCTGCACCTGTCTAATTCTATATGTACCTGTCTGTACTAACCTGTACCTGTCTGATTCTGTATGTACCTGTTTGATTCTATACCTGTCTGTACTAGCCTGCACCTATCTGAATCTGTATGTGCCTGTCTGTACTAGCCTGTACCTGTCTAATTCTATATGTACCTGTCTGTACTAGCCTGTACCTGTCTGATTCTGTATGTACCTGTCTGTACTGGCCTGTCCCTGTCTGTACTAGCCTGCACCTGTCTAATTCTATATGTACCTGTCTGTACTAACCTGTACCTGTCTGATTCTGTATGTACCTGTCTGTACTAGCCTGCACCTGTCTGATTCTATACCTGTCTGTACTAGCCTGCACCTGTCTGATTCTATACCTGTCTGTACTAGCCTGCACATGTCTGATTCTGTATGTACCTGTCTGTACTAGCCTGTGCCTGTCTAATTCTGTATGTACCTGTCTGTACTAGCCTGTACCTGTCTGATTCTGTATGCTCCTGTCTGTACTAGCCTGCACCTGTCTAATTCTGTATGTACCTGTCTGTACTAGCCGGTACCTGTCTTATTCTGTATGTACCTGTCTGTACTAGCCTGCACCTATCTAATTCTGTATGTACCTGTCTGCACTAGCCTGTACCTGTCTAATTCTGTATGTACCTGTCTGCACTAGCCTGCACCTGTCTAATTCTATATGTACCTGTCTGTACTAGCCTGCACCTGTCTAATTCTATACCTGTCTGTACTAGCCTGCACCTGTCTAATTCTGTATATACCTTTCTGTACTAGCCTGTACCTGTATGATTCTGTGTGTAGCTATCTGTACTAGCCTGAACCTGTATGATTCTGTATGTACCTATCTGTACTAGCCTGCACCTGTCTAATTCTGTATGTAACTGTCTGTACTAGCCTGCACCTGTCTAATTCTGTATGTACCTGTCTGTACTAGCCTGCACCTGTATAATTCTGTATGTACCTCTCTGTACTAGCCTGTACCTGTCTGATTCTATACCTGTCTGTACTAGCCTGCACCTGTCTGATTCTATATCTGTCTGTACTAGCCTGCACCTGTCTGATTCTGTATGTACCTCTCTGTACTAGCCTGCACCTGTCTAATTCTATATGTACCTGTCTGTACTAGCCTGCACCTGTCTGATTCTGTATGTACCTGTCTGTACTAGCCTGCACCTGTCTGATTCTATATGTACCTGTCTGTACTAGCCTGTACCTGTCTGATTCTGTATGTACCTGTCTGTACTGGCCTGTCCCTGTCTGTACTAGCCTGCACCTGTCTAATTCTATATGTACCTGTCTGTACTAACCTGTACCTGTCTGATTCTGTATGTACCTGTCTGTACTAGCTTGTACCTGTCTGATTCTATACCTGTCTGTACTAGCCTGCACCTGTCTGATTCTGTATGTACCTGTCTGTACTAGCCTGTACCTGTCTAATTCTATATGTACCTGTCTGTACTAGCCTGTACCTGTCTGATTCTGTATGTACCTGTCTGTACTGGCCTGTCCCTGTCTGTACTAGCCTGCACCTGTCTAATTCAGTATGTACCTGTCTGTACTAGCCTGCACCTGTCTAAATCTGTATGTACCTGTCTGCACTAGCCTGTACCTGTCTAATTCTGTATGTTCCTGTCTGTACTAGCCTGCACCTGTCTAATTCTGTATGTACCTGTCTGTACTAGCCTGTACCTGTCTTATTCTGTATGTACCTGTCTGTACTAGCCTGCACCTGTCTAATTCTGTATGTACCTGTCTGCACTAGCCTGTACCTGTCTAATTCTATACCTGTCTGTACTAGCCTGCACCTGTCTAATTCTGCATATACCTTTCTGTACTAGCCTGTACCTATATGATTCTGTATGTAGCTATCTGTACTAGCCTGCACCTGTATGATTCTGTATGTACCTATCTGTACTAGCCTGCACCTGTCTAATTCTGTATGTACCTGTCTGTACTAGCCTGCACCTGTCTAATTCTATATGTACCTGTCTGTACTAGCCTGCACCTGTATAATTCTGTATGTACCTCTCTGTACTAGCCTGTACTAGCCTGTACCTGTCTGATTCTTTACCTGTCTGTACTAGCCTGCACCTGTCTGATTCTATACCAGTCTGTACTAGCCTGCCCCTGTCTGATTCTGTATGTACCTGTCTGTACTAGCCTGCACCTGTCTAATTCTATATGTACCTGTCTGTTCTAGCCTGCACCTGTCTGATTCTGTATGTACCTGTCTGTACTAGCCTGCACCTGTCTAATTCTATATGTACCTGTCTGTACTAGCCTGTACCTGTCTGATTCTGTATGTACCTGTCTGTACTGGCCTGTCCCTGTCTGTACTAGCCTGCACCTGTCTAATTCTGTATGTACCTGTCTGTACTAACCTGTACCTGTCTGATTCTGTATGTACCTGTCTGTACTAGCCTGTACCTGTCTGATTCTATACCTGTCTGTACTAGCCTGCACCTGTCTGATTCTGTATGTACCTGTCTGTACTAGCCTGCACCTGTCTAATTCTATATGTACCTGTCTGTACTAGCCTGTACCTGTCTGATTCTGTATGTACCTGTCTGCACTGGCCTGTCCCTGTCTGTACTAGCCTGCACCTGTCTAATTCTATATGTACCTGTCTGTACTAACCTGTACCTATCTGATTCTGTATGTACCTGTCTGTACTAGCCTGTACCTGTCTGATTCTATACCTGTCTGTACTAGCCTGCACCTGTCTGATTCTATACCTGTCTGTACTAGCCTGCACCTGTCTGATTCTGTATGTACCTGTCTGTACTAGCCTGCACCTGTCTGATTCTGTATGTACCTGTCTGTACTAGCCTGCACCTGTCTAATTCTGTATGTACCTGTCTGTACTAGCCTGTACCTGTCTGATTCTGTATGCTCCTGTCTGTACTAGCCTGCACCTGTCTAATTCTGTATGTACCTGTCTGTACTAGCCTGCACCTGTCTAATTCTGTATGTTCCTGTCTGTACTAGCCTGCACCTGTCTAATTCTGTATGTACCTGTCTGTACTAGCCTGTACGTGTATTATTCTGTATGTACCTGTCTGTACTAGCCTGCACCTGTCTAATTCTGTATGTACCTGTCTGCACTAGCCTGTACCTGTCTAATTCTGTATGTACCTGTCTGCACTAGCCTGTACCTGTCTGATTCTGTATGTACCTATCTGTACTAGCCTGTACTTGCATAATTCTGTATATACCTGTCTGTACTAGCCTGCACCTGTCTAATTCTATACCTGTCTGTACTAGCCTGCACCTGTCTAATTCTGTATATACCTTTCTGTACTAGCCTGTACCTGTATGATTCTGTATGTAGCTATCTGTACTAGCCTGCACCTGTATGATTCTGTATGTACCTATCTGTGCTAGCCTGCACCTGTCTAATTCTGTATGTACCTGTCTGTACTAGCCTGTACCTGTCTGATACTGTATGTACCTGTCTATACTAGCCTGCACCTGTCTAATTCTGTATGTACCTGTCTGTACTAGCCTGCACCTGTATAATTCTGTATGTACCTCTATGTACTAGCCTGTACCTGTTTGATTCTATACCTGTCTGTACTAGCCTGCACCTGTCTGATTCTATACCTGTCTGTACTATCCTGCCCCTGTCTGATTCTGTATGTACCTGTCTGTACTAGCCTGCACCTGTCTAATTCTATATGTACCTGTCTATACTAGCCTGCACCTGTCTGATTCTGTATGTACCTGTCTGTACTAGCCTGCACCTGTCTGATTCTATATGTACCTGTCTGTACTAGCCTGTACCTGTCTGATTCTGTATGTACCTGTCTGTACTGGCCTGTCCCTGTCTGTACTAGCCTGCACCTGTCTAATTCTATATGTACCTGTCTGTACTAACCTGTACCTGTCTGATTCTGTATGTACCTGTTTGATTCTATACCTGTCTGTACTAGCCTGCACCTATCTGAATCTGTATGTGCCTGTCTGTACTAGCCTGTACCTGTCTAATTCTATATGTACCTGTCTGTACTAGCCTGTACCTGTCTGATTCTGTATGTACCTGTCTGTACTGGCCTGTCCCTGTCTGTACTAGCCTGCACCTGTCTAATTCTATATGTACCTGTCTGTACTAACCTGTACCTGTCTGATTCTGTATGTACCTGTCTGTACTAGCCTGCACCTGTCTGATTCTATACCTGTCTGTACTAGCCTGCACCTGTCTGATTCTATACCTGTCTGTACTAGCCTGCACATGTCTGATTCTGTATGTACCTGTCTGTACTAGCCTGTGCCTGTCTAATTCTGTATGTACCTGTCTGTACTAGCCTGTACCTGTCTGATTCTGTATGCTCCTGTCTGTACTAGCCTGCACCTGTCTAATTCTGTATGTACCTGTCTGTACTAGCCTGTACCTGTCTTATTCTGTATGTACCTGTCTGTACTAGCCTGCACCTATCTAATTCTGTATGTACCTGTCTGTACTAGCCTGCACCTGTCTGATTCTGTATGTACCTGTCTGTACTAGCCTGTACTTGCATAATTCTGTACATGCCTGTCTGTACTATCCTGCATCTGTCTAATTCTATATGTACCTGTCTGTACTAGCCTGCACCTGTCTAATTCTATACCTGACTGTACTAGCCTGCACCTGTCTAATTCTGTATATATCTTTCTGTACTAGCCTGCACCTGTCTGATTCTGTATATACCTTTCTGTACTAGCCTGCACCTGTCTAATTCTGTATGTACCTGTCTGTACTAGCCTGCACCTGTCTAATTCTGTATGTACCTCACTGTACTAGCCTGCACCTGTCTAATTATGTATGTACCTGTCTGTACTAGCCTGCACCTGTCTAATTCTGTATGTTCCTGTCTGTACTAGCCTGCACCTGTATAATTCTGTATGTACCTGTCTGTACTAGCCTGTACCTGTCTTATTCTGTATGTACCTGTCTGTACTAGCCTCCACCTGTCTAATTCTGTATGTACCTGTCTGCACTAGCCTGTACCTGTCTAATTCTATACCTGTCTGTACTAGCTTGCACCTGTCTAATTCTGTCTATACCTTTCTATACTAGCCTGTACCTGTATGATTCTGTATGTAGCTATCTGTACTAGCTTGCACCTGTATGATTCTGTATGTACCTATCTGTACTAGCCTGCACCTGTCTAATTCTGTATGTACCTGTCTGTACTAGCCTGCACCTGTCTAATTCTATATGTACCGGTCTGTACTAGCCTGCACCTGTATAATTCTGTATGTACCTCTCTGTACTAGCCTGTACCTGTCTGATTCTATACCTGTCTGTACTAGCCTGCACCTGTCTAATTCTATACCTGTCTGTACTAGCCTGCCCCTGTCTAATTCTGTATGTACCTGTCTGTACTAGCCTGCACCTGTCTAATTCTGTATGTACCTGTCTGTACTAGCCTGCACCTGTCTAATTCTGTATGTACCTATCTGTACTAGCCTGCACCTGTATGATTCTGTATGTACCTATCTGTACTAGCCGGTACCTGTCTTATTCTGTATGTACCTGTCTGTACTAGCCTGCACCTGTCTAATTCTGTATGTACCTGTCTGCACTAGCCTGTACCTGTCTAATTCTGTATGTACCTCACTGTACTAGCCTGCACCTGTCTAATTATGTATGTACCTGTCTGTACTAGCCTGCACCTGTCTAATTCTGTATGTTCCTGTCTGTACTAGCCTGCACCTGTATAATTCTGTATGTACCTGTCTGAACTAGCCTGTACCTGTCTTATTCTGTATGTACCTGTCTGTACTAGCCTCCACCTGTCTAATTCTGTATGTACCTGTCTGCACTAGCCTGTACCTGTCTAATTCTATACCTGTCTGTACTAGCCTGCACCTGTCTAATTCTGTCTATACCTTTCTATACTAGCCTGTACCTGTATGATTCTGTATGTAGCTATCTGTACTAGCCTGCACCTGTATGATTCTGTATGTACCTATCTGTACTAGCCTGCACCTGTCTAATTCTGTATGTACCTGTCTGTACTAGCCTGCACCTGTCTAATTCTATATGTACCGGTCTGTACTAGCCTGCACCTGTATAATTCTGTATGTACCTCTCTGTACTAGCCTGTACCTGTCTGATTCTATACCTGTCTGTACTAGCCTGCACCTGTCTAATTCTATACCTGTCTGTACTAGCCTGCCCCTGTCTAATTCTGTATGTACCTGTCTGTACTAGCCTGCACCTGTCTAATTCTGTATGTACCTGTCTGTACTAGCCTGCACCTGTCTAATTCTGTATGTACCTATCTGTACTAGCCTGCACCTGTATGATTCTGTATGTACCTATCTGTACTAGCCGGTACCTGTCTTATTCTGTATGTACCTGTCTGTACTAGCCTGCACCTGTCTAATTCTGTATGTACCTGTCTGCACTAGCCTGTACCTGTCTAATTCTGTATGTACCTGTCTGCACTAGCCTGCACCTGTCTAATTCTATATGTACCTGTCTGTACTAGCCTGCACCTGTCTAATTCTATACCTGTCTGTACTAGCCTGCACCTGTCTAATTCTGTATATACCTTTCTGTACTAGCCTGTACCTGTATGATTCTGTATGTAGCTATCTGTACTAGCCTGAACCTGTATGATTCTGTATGTACCTATCTGTACTAGCCTGCACCTGTCTAATTCTGTATGTAACTGTCTGTACTAGCCTGCACCTGTCTAATTCTGTATGTACCGGTCTGTACTAGCCTGCACCTGTATAATTCTGTATGTACCTCTCTGTACTAGCCTGTACCTGTCTGATTCTATACCTGTCTGTACTAGCCTGCACCTGTCTGATTCTATATCTGTCTGTACTAGCCTGCCCCTGTCTGATTCTGTATGTACCTCTCTGTACTAGCCTGCACCTGTCTAATTCTATATGTACCTGTCTGTACTAGCCTGCACCTGTCTGATTCTGTATGTACCTGTCTGTACTAGCCTGCACCTGTCTGATTCTATATGTACCTGTCTGTACTAGCCTGTACCTGTCTGATTCTGTATGTACCTGTCTGTACTGGCCTGTCCCTGTCTGTACTAGCCTGCACCTGTCTAATTCTATATGTACCTGTCTGTACTAACCTGTACCTGTCTGATTCTGTATGTACCTGTCTGTACTAGCCTGTACCTGTCTGATTCTATACCTGTCTGTACTAGCCTGCACCTGTCTGATTCTGTATGTACCTGTCTGTACTAGCCTGTACCTGTCTAATTCTATATGTACCTGTCTGTACTAGCCTGTACCTGTCTGATTCTGTATGTACCTGTCTGTACTGGCCTGTCCCTGTCTGTACTAGCCTGCACCTGTCTAATTCAGTATGTACCTGTCTGTACTAGCCTGCACCTGTCTAAATCTGTATGTACCTGTCTGCACTAGCCTGTACCTGTCTAATTCTGTATGTTCCTGTCTGTACTAGCCTGCACCTGTCTAATTCTGTATGTACCTTTCTGTACTAGCCTGTACCTGTCTTATTCTGTATGTACCTGTCTGTACTAGCCTGCACCTGTCTAATTCTGTATGTACCTGTCTGCACTAGCCTGTACCTGTCTAATTCTATACCTGTCTGTACTAGCCTGCACCTGTCTAATTCTGTATATACCTTTCTGTACTAGCCTGTACCTATATGATTCTGTATGTAGCTATCTGTACTAGCCTGCACCTGTATGATTCTGTATGTACCTATCTGTACTAGCCTGCACCTGTCTAATTCTGTATGTACCTGTCTGTACTAGCCTGCACCTGTCTAATTCTATATGTACCTGTCTGTACTAGCCTGCACCTGTATAATTCTGTATGTACCTCTCTGTACTAGCCTGTACTAGCCTGTACCTGTCTGATTCTATACCTGTCTGTACTAGCCTGCACCTGTCTGATTCTATACCTGTCTGTACTAGCCTGCCCCTGTCTGATTCTGTATGTACCTGTCTGTACTAGCCTGCACCTGTCTAATTCTATATGTACCTGTCTGTTCTAGCCTGCACCTGTCGGATTCTGTATGTACCTGTCTGTACTAGCCTGCACCTGTCTGATTCTATATGTACCTGTCTGTACTAGCCTGTACCTGTCTGATTCTGTATGTACCTGTCTGTACTGGCCTGTCCCTGTCTGTACTAGCCTGCACCTGTCTAATTCTGTATGTACCTGTCTGTACTAACCTGTACCTGTCTGATTCTGTATGTACCTGTCTGTACTAGCCTGTACCTGTCTGATTCTATACCTGTCTGTACTAGCCTGCACCTGTCTGATTCTGTATGTACCTGTCTGTACTAGCCTGCACCTGTCTAATTCTATATGTACCTGTCTGTACTAGCCTGTACCTGTCTGATTCTGTATGTACCTGTCTGCACTGGCCTGTCCCTGTCTGTACTAGCCTGCACCTGTCTAATTCTATATGTACCTGTCTGTACTAACCTGTACCTATCTGATTCTGTATGTACCTGTCTGTACTAGCCTGTACCTGTCTGATTCTATACCTGTCTGTACTAGCCTGCACCTGTCTGATTCTATACCTGTCTGTACTAGCCTGCACCTGTCTGATTCTGTATGTACCTGTCTGTACTAGCCTGCACCTGTCTGATTCTGTATGTACCTGTCTGTACTAGCCTGTACCTGTCTAATTCTGTATGTACCTGTCTGTACTAGCCTGTACCTGTCTGATTCTGTATGCTCCTGTCTGTACTAGCCTGCACCTGTCTAATTCTGTATGTACCTGTCTGTACTAGCCTGCACCTGTCTAATTCTGTATGTTCCTGTCTGTACTGGCCTGCACCTGTCTAATTCTGTATGTACCTGTCTGTACTAGCCTGTACGTGTATTATTCTGTATGTACCTGTCTGTACTAGCCTGCACCTGTCTAATTCTATATGTACCTGTCTGCACTAGCCTGTACCTGTCTAATTCTGTATGTACCTGTCTGCACTAGCCTGTACCTGTCTGATTCTGTATGTACCTATCTGTACTAGCCTGTACTTGCATAATTCTGTATATACCTGTCTGTACTAGCCTGCACCTGTCTAATTCTATATGTACCTGTCTGTACTAGCCTACACCTGTCTAATTCTATACCTGTCTGTACTAGCCTGCACCTGTCTAATTCTGTATATACCTTTCTGTACTAGCCTGTACCTGTATGATTCTGTATGTAGCTATCTGTACTAGCCTGCACCTGTATGATTCTGTATGTACCTATCTGTTCTAGCCTGCACCTGTCTAATTCTGTATGTACCTGTCTGTACTAGCCTGTACCTGTCTGATACTGTATGTACCTGTCTATACTAGCCTGCACCTGTCTAATTCTGTATGTACCTGTCTGTACTAGCCTGCACCTGTATAATTCTGTATGTACCTCTATGTACTAGCCTGTACCTGTTTGATTCTATACCTGTCTGTACTAGCCTGCACCTGTCTGATTCTATACCTGTCTGTACTATCCTGCCCCTGTCTGATTCTGTATGTACCTGTCTGTACTAGCCTGCACCTGTCTAATTCTATATGTACCTGTCTATACTAGCCTGCACCTGTCTGATTCTGTATGTACCTGTCTGTACTAGCCTGCACCTGTCTGATTCTATATGTACCTGTCTGTACTAGCCTGTACCTGTCTGATTCTGTATGTACCTGTCTGTACTGGCCTGTCCCTGTCTGTACTAGCCTGCACCTGTCTAATTCTATATGTACCTGTCTGTACTAACCTGTACCTGTCTGATTCTGTATGTACCTGTTTGATTCTATACCTGTCTGTACTAGCCTGCACCTATCTGAATCTGTATGTACCTGTCTGTACTAGCCTGTACCTGTCTAATTCTATATGTACCTGTCTGTACTAGCCTGTACCTGTCTGATTCTGTATGTACCTGTCTGTACTGGCCTGTCCCTGTCTGTACTAGCCTGCACCTGTCTAATTCTTTATGTACCTGTCTGTACTAACCTGTACCTGTCTGATTCTGTATGTACCTGTCTGTACTAGCCTGCACCTGTCTGATTCTATACCTGTCTGTACTAGCCTGCACCTGTCTGATTCTATACCTGTCTGTACTAGCCTGCACATGTCTGATTCTGTATGTACCTGTCTGTACTAGCCTGTGCCTGTCTAATTCTGTATGTACCTGTCTGTACTAGCCTGTACCTGTCTGATTCTGTATGCTCCTGTCTGTACTAGCCTGCACCTGTCTAATTCTGTATGTACCTATCTGTACTAGCCTGTACCTGTCTTATTCTGTATGTACCTGTCTGTACTAGCCTGCACCTATCTAATTCTGTATGTACCTGTCTGTACTAGCCTGCACCTGTCTGATTCTGTATGTACCTGTCTGTACTAGCCTGTACTTGCATAATTCTGTACATGCCTGTCTGTACTATCCTGCATCTGTCTAATTCTATATGTACCTGTCTGTACTAGCCTGCACCTGTCTAATTCTATACCTGACTGTACTAGCCTGCACCTGTCTAATTCTGTATATATCTTTCTGAACTAGCCTGCACCTGTCTGATTCTGTATATACCTTTCTGTACTAGCCTGCACCTGTCTAATTCTGTATGTACCTGTCTGTACTAGCCTGCACCTGTCTAATTCTGTATGTACCTCACTGTACTAGCCTGCACCTGTCTAATTATGTATGTACCTGTCTGTACTAGCCTGCACCTGTCTAATTCTGTATGTTCCTGTCTGTACTAGCCTGCACCTGTATAATTCTGTATGTACCTGTCTGTACTAGCCTGTACCTGTCTTATTCTGTATGTACCTGTCTGTACTAGCCTCCACCTGTCTAATTCTGTATGTACCTGTCTGCACTAGCCTGTACCTGTCTAATTCTATACCTGTCTGTACTAGCCTGCACCTGTCTAATTCTGTCTATACCTTTCTATACTAGCCTGTACCTGTATGATTCTGTATGTAGCTATCTGTACTAGCCTGCACCTGTATGATTCTGTATGTACCTATCTGTACTAGCCTGCACCTGTCTAATTCTGTATGTACCTGTCTGTACTAGCCTGCACCTGTCTAATTCTATATGTACCGGTCTGTACTAGCCTGCACCTGTATAATTCTGTATGTACCTCTCTGTACTAGCCTGTACCTGTCTGATTCTATACCTGTCTGTACTAGCCTGCACCTGTCTAATTCTATACCTGTCTGTACTAGCCTGCCCCTGTCTAATTCTGTATGTACCTGTCTGTACTAGCCTGCACCTGTCTAATTCTGTATGTACCTGTCTGTACTAGCCTGCACCTGTCTAATTCTGTATGTACCTATCTGTACTAGCCTGCACCTGTATGATTCTGTATGTACCTATCTGTACTAGCATGCACCTGTCTGATTCTGTATATACCTTTCTGTACTAGCCTGCACCTGTCTAATTCTGTATGTACCTGTCTGTACTAGCCTGCACCTGTCTAATTCTGTATGTACCTGTCTGTACTAGCCTGCACCTGTCTAATTCTGTATGTACCTGTCTGCACTAGCCTGTACCTGTCTAATTCTGTATGTACCTGTCTGCACTAGCCTGTACCTGTCTGATTCTGTATGTACCTGTCTGTACTAGCCTGTACTTGCATAATTCTGTATATACCTGTCTGTACTAGCCTGCACCTGTCTAATTCTATATGTACCTGTCTGTACTAGCCTGCACCTGTCTAATTCTATATGTACCTGTCTGTACTAACCTGTACCTGTCTGATTCTGTATGTACCTGTCTGTATTAGCCTGTACCTGTCTGATTCTATACCTGTCTGTACTAGCCTGCACCTGTCTGATTCTGTATGTACCTGTCTGTACTAGCCTGCACCTGTCTAATTCTATATGTACCTGTCTGTACTAGCCTGTACCTGTCTGATTCTGTATGTACCTGTCTGTACTGGCCTGTCCCTGTCTGTACTAGCATGCACCTGGCTAATTCTATATTTACCTGTCTGTACTAACCTGTACCTGTCTGATTCTGTATGTACCTGTCTGTACTAGCCTGTATCTGTCTGATTCTATACCTGTCTGTACTAGCCTGCACCTGTCTTATTCTATACCTGTCTGTACTAGCCTGCACCTGTCTGATTCTGTATGTACCTGTCTGTACTAGCCTGCACCTGTCTGATTCTGTATGTACCTGTCTGTACTAGCCTGTACCTGTCTAATTCTGTATGTACCTGTCTGTACTAGCCTGTACCTGTCTGATTCTGTATGCTCCTGTCTGTACTAGCCTGCACCTGTCTAATTCTGTATGTACCTGTCTGTACTAGCCTGCACCTGTCTAATTCTGTATGTACCTGTCTGTACTAGCCGGTACCTGTCTTATTCTGTATGTACCTGTCTGTACTAGCCTGCACCTGTCTAATTCTGTATGTACCTGTCTGCACTAGCCTGTACCTGTCTAATTCTGTATGTACCTGTCTGCACTAGCCTGCACCTGTCTAATTCTATATGTACCTGTCTGTACTAGCCTGCACCTGTCTAATTCTATACCTGTCTGTACTAGCCTGCACCTGTCTAATTCTGTATATACCTTTCTGTACTAGCCTGTACCTGTATGATTCTGTATGTAGCTATCTGTACTAGCCTGAACCTGTATGATTCTGTATGTACCTATCTGTACTAGCCTGCACCTGTCTAATTCTGTATGTAACTGTCTGTACTAGCCTGCACCTGTCTAATTCTGTATGTACCTGTCTGTACTAGCCTGCACCTGTATAATTCTGTATGTACCTCTCTGTACTAGCCTGTACCTGTCTGATTCTATACCTGTCTGTACTAGCCTGCACCTGTCTGATTCTATATCTGTCTGTACTAGCCTGCCCCTGTCTGATTCTGTATGTACCTCTCTGTACTAGCCTGCACCTGTCTAATTCTATATGTACCTGTCTGTACTAGCCTGCACCTGTCTGATTCTGTATGTACCTGTCTGTACTAGCCTGCACCTGTCTGATTCTATATGTACCTGTCTGTACTAGCCTGTACCTGTCTGATTCTGTATGTACCTGTCTGTACTGGCCTGTCCCTGTCTGTACTAGCCTGCACCTGTCTAATTCTATATGTACCTGTCTGTACTAACCTGTACCTGTCTGATTCTGTATGTACCTGTCTGTACTAGCCTGTACCTGTCTGATTCTGTATGTACCTGTCTGTACTGGCCTGTCCCTGTCTGTACTAGCCTGCACCTGTCTAATTCAGTATGTACCTGTCTGTACTAGCCTGCACCTGTCTAAATCTGTATGTACCTGTCTGCACTAGCCTGTACCTGTCTAATTCTGTATGTTCCTGTCTGTACTAGCCTGCACCTGTCTAATTCTGTATGTACCTGTCTGTACTAGCCTGTACCTGTCTTATTCTGTATGTACCTGTCTGTACTAGCCTGCACCTGTCTAATTCTGTATGTACCTGTCTGCACTAGCCTGTACCTGTCTAATTCTATACCTGTCTGTACTAGCCTGCACCTGTCTAATTCTGTATATACCTTTCTGTACTAGCCTGTACCTATATGATTCTGTATGTAGCTATCTGTACTAGCCTGCACCTGTATGATTCTGTATGTACCTATCTGTACTAGCCTGCACCTTTCTAATTCTGTATGTACCTGTCTGTACTAGCCTGCACCTGTCTAATTCTATATGTACCTGTCTGTACTAGCCTGCACCTGTATAATTCTGTATGTACCTCTCTGTACTAGCCTGTACTAGCCTGTACCTGTCTGATTCTATACCTGTCTGTACTAGCCTGCACCTGTCTGATTCTATACCTGTCTGTACTAGCCTGCCCCTGTCTGATTCTGTATGTACCTGTCTGTACTAGCCTGCACCTGTCTAATTCTATATGTACCTGTCTGTACTAGCCTGCACCTGTCTAATTCTGTATGTACCTGTCTGTACTAGCCTGCACCTGTCTAATTCTGTATGTACCTGTCTGTACTAGCCTGCACCTGTCTAATTCTGTATGTACCTATCTGTACTAGCCTGCACCTGTATGATTCTGTATGTACCTATCTGTACTAGCATGCACATGTCTGATTCTGTATATACCTTTCTGTACTAGTCTGCACCTGTCTAATTCTGTATGTACCTGTCTGTACTAGCCTGCACCTGTCTAATTCTGTATGTACCTGTCTGTACTAGCCTGCACCTGTCTGATTCTGTATGTACCTGTCTGCACTAGCCTGTACCTGTCTAATTCTGTATGTACCTGTCTGCACTAGCCTGTACCTGTCTGATTCTGTATGTACCTGTCTGTACTAGCCTGTACTTGCATAATTCTGTATATACCTGTCTGTACTAGCCTGCACCTGCCTAATTCTATATGTACCTGTCCGTACTAGCCTGCACCTGTCTAATTCTATATGTACCTGTCTGTACTAACCTGTACCTGTCTGATTCTGTATGTACCTGTCTGTACTAGCCTGTACCTGTCTGATTCTATACCTGTCTGTACTAGCCTGCACCTGTCTGATTCTGTATGTACCTGTCTGTACTAGCCTGCACCTGTCTAATTCTATATATACCTGTCTGTACTAACCTGTACCTGTCTGATTCTGTATGTACCTGTCTGTACTAGCCTGTACCTGTCTGATTCTATACCTGTCTGTACTAGCCTGCACCTGTCTGATTCTGTATGTACCTGTCTGTACTAGCCTGCACCTGTCTGATTCTATACCTGTCTGTACTAGCCTGTACCTGTCTGATTCTGTATGTACCTGTCTGTACTGGCCTGTCCCTGTCTGTACTAGCCTGCACCTGTCTAATTCTATATGTACCTGTCTGTACTAACCTGTACCTGTCTGATTCTGTATGTACCTCTCTGTACTAGCCTGTACCTGTCTGATTCTATACCTGTCTGTACTAGCCTGCACCTGTCTGATTCTGTATGTACCTGTCTGTACTAGCCTGCACCTGTCTGATTCTATATGTACCTGTCTGTACTAGCCTGTACTTGCATAATTCTGTATATACCTGTCTGTACTAGCCTGCACCTGCCTAATTCTATATGTACCTGTCTGTACTAGCCTGCACCTGTCTAATTCTATATGTACCTGTCTGTACTAACCTGTACCTGTCTGATTCTGTATGTACCTGTCTGTACTAGCCTGTACCTGTCTGATTCTATACCTGTCTGTACTAGCCTGCACCTGTCTGATTCTGTATGTACCTGTCTGTACTGGCCTGTCCCTGTCTGTACTAGCATGCACCTGTATAATTCTATATGTACCTGTCTGTACTAACCTGTACCTGTCTGATTCTGTATGTACCTGTCTGTACTAGCCTGTACCTGTCTGATTCTATACCTGTCTGTACTAGCCTGCACCTGTCTGATTCTATACCTGTCTGTACTAGCCTGCACCTGTCTGATTCTGTATGTACCTGTCTGTACTAGCCTGTACCTGTCTAATTCTGTATGTACCTGTCTGTACTAGCCTGTACCTGTCTGATTCTGTATGCTCCTGTCTGTACTAGCCTGCACCTGTCTAATTCTGTATGTACCTGTCTGTACTAGCCTGCACCTGTCTAATTCTGTATGTTCCTGTCTGTACTAGCCTGCACCTGTCTAATTCTGTATGTACCTGTCTGTACTAGCCTGTACCTGTCTTATTCTGTATGTACCTGTCTGTACTAGCCTGCACCTGTCTAATTCTGTATGTACCTGTCTGCACTAGCCTGTACCTGTCTAATTCTGTATGTACCTGTCTGCACTAGCCTGTACCTGTCTGATTCTGTATGTACCTGTCTGTACTAGCCAGTACTTGCATAATTCTGTATATACCTGTCTGTACTAGCCTGCACCTGTCTAATTCTATATGTACCTGTCTGTACTAGCCTGCACCTGTCTAATTCTATACCTGTCTGTACTAGCCTGCACCTGTCTAATTCTGTATATACCTTTCTGTACTAGCCTGTACCTGTATGATTCTGTAGTAGCTATCTGTACTAGCCTGCACCTGTATGATTCTGTATGTACCTATCTGTACTAGCCTGCACCTGTCTAATTCTGTATGTACCTGTCTGTACTAGCCTGCACCTGTCTAATTCTGTATGTACCTGTCTGTACTAGCCTGCACCTGTATAATTCTGTATGTACCTCTCTGTACTAGCCTGTACCTGTCTGATTCTATACCTGTCTGTACTAGCCTGCACCTGTCTGATTCTATACCTGTCTGTACTAGCCTGCCCCTGTCTGATTCTGTATGTACCTCTCTGTACTAGCCTGCACCTGTCTAATTCTATATGTACCTGTCTGTACTAGCCTGCACCTGTCTGATTCTGTATGTACCTGTCTGTACTAGCCTGCACCTGTCTGATTCTATATGTACCTGTCTGTACTAGCCTGTACCTGTCTGATTCTGTATGTACCTGTCTGTACTGGCCTGTCCCTGTCTGTACTAGCCTGCACCTGTCTAATTCTATATGTACCTGTCTGTACTAACCTGTACCTGTCTGATTCTGTATGTACCTGTCTGTACTAGCCTGTACCTGTCTGATTCTATACCTGTCTGTACTAGCCTGCACCTGTCTGATTCTGTATGTACCTGTCTGTACTAGCCTGTACCTGTCTAATTCTATATGTACCTGTCTGTACTAGCCTGTACCTGTCTAATTCTATATGTACCTGTCTGTACTAGCCTGTACCTGTCTGATTCTGTATGTACCTGTCTGTACTGGCCTGTCCCTGTCTGTACTAGCCTGCACCTGTCTAATTCTATATGTACCTGTCTGTACTAACCTGTACCTGTCTGATTTTGTATGTACCTGTCTGTACTAGCCTGCACCTGTCTGATTCTATACCTGTCTGTACTAGCCTGCACCTGTCTGATTCTATACCTGTCTGTACTAGCCTGCACCTGTCTGATTCTGTATGTACCTGTCTGTACTAGCCTGCACCTGTCTGATTCTGTATGTACCTGTCTGTACTAGCCTGTACCTGTCTTATTCTGTATGTACCTGTCTGTACTAGCCTGTACCTGTCTGATTCTGTATGCTCCTGTCTGTACTAGCCTGCACCTGTCTAATTCTGTATGTACCTATCTGTACTAGCCTGTACCTGTCTTATTCTGTATGTACCTGTCTGTACTAGCCTGCACCTATCTAATTCTGTATGTACCTGTCTGTACTAGCCGGCACCTGTCTGATTCTGTATGTACCTGTCTGTACTAGCCTGTACTTGCATAATTCTGTACATGCCTGTCTGTACTAGCCTGCATCTGTCTAATTCTATATGTACCTGTCTGTACTAGCCTGCACCTGTCTAATTCTATACCTGTCTGTACTAGCCTGCACCTGTCTAATTCTGTATATACCTTTCTGTACTAGCCTGCACCTGTCTGATTCTGTATATACCTTTCTGTACTAGCCTGCACCTGTCTGTACTAGCCTGCACCTGTCTAATTCTGTATGTACCTGTCTGTACTAGCCTGCACCTGTCTAATTCTGTATGTACCTCACTGTACTAGCCTGCACCTGTCTAATTCTGTATGTACCTGTCTGTACTAGCCTGCACCTGTCTAATTCTGTATTTTCCTGTCTGTACTAGCCTGCACCTGTCTAATTCTGTATGTACCTGTCTGCACTAGCCTGTACCTGTCTAATTCTATATGTACCTGTCTGTACTAGCCTGTACCTGTCTGATTCTGTATGTACCTGTCTGTACTGGCCTGTCCCTGTCTGTACTAGCCTGCACCTGTCTCATTCTGTATGTACCTGTCTGTACTAGCCTGCACCTGTCTAATTCTGTATGTACCTGTCTGTACTAGCCTGTACCTGTCTGATTCTATACCTGTCTGTACTAGCCTGCACCTGTCTGATTCTGTATGTACCTGTCTGTACTAGCCTGTACCTGTCTAATTCTATATGTACCTGTCTGTACTAGCCTGTACCTGTCTGATTCTGTATGTACCTGTCTGTACTGGCCTGTCCCTGTCTGTACTAGCCTGCACCTGTCTAATTCTGTATGTACCTGTCTGTACTAGCCTGCACCTGTCTAATTCTGTATGTACCTGTCTGCACTAGCCTGTACCTGTCTAATTCTGTATGTACCTGTCTGCACTAGCCTGTACCTGTCTGATTCTGTATGTACCTGTCTGTACTAGCCTGTACCTGTCTTATTCTGTATGTACCTGTCTGTACTAGCCTGCACCTGTCTAATTCTGTATGTACCTGTCTGCACTAGCCTGTACCTGTCTAATTCTATACCTGTCTGTACTAGCCTGCACCTGTGTAATTCTGTATATACCTTTCTGTACTAGCCTGTACCTGTATGATTCTGTATGTAGCTATCTGTACTAGCCTGCACCTGTATGATTCTGTATGTACCTATCTGTACTTGCCTGCACCTGTCTAATTCTGTATGTACCTGTCTGTACTAGCCTGCACCTGTCTAATTCTATATGTACCTGTCTGTACTAGCCTGCACCTGTATAATTCTGTATGTACCTCTCTGTACTAGCCTGTACTAGCCTGTACCTGTCTGATTCTATACCTGTCTGTACTAGCCTGCACCTGTCTGATTCTATACCTGTCTGTACTAGCCTGCCCCTGTCTGATTCTGTATGTACCTGTCTGTACTAGCCTGCACCTGTCTAATTCTATATGTACCTGTCTGTACTAGCCTGCACCTGTCTAATTCTGTATGTACCTGTCTGTACTAGCCTGCATCTGTCTAATTCTGTATGTACCTGTCTGTACTAGCCTGCACCTGTCTTATTCTGTATGTACCTATCTGTACTAGCCTGCACCTGTTTGATTCTGTATGTACCTATCTGTACTAGCATGCACCTGTCTGATTCTGTATATACCTTTCTGTACTAGCCTGCACCTGTCTAATTCTGTATGTACCTGTCTGTACTAGCCTGCACCTGTCTAATTCTGTATGTACCTGTCTGTACTAGCCTGCACCTGTCTAATTCTGTATGTACCTGTCTGCACTAGCCTGTACCTGTCTAATTCTGTATGTACCTGTCTGCACTAGCCTGTACCTGTCTGATTCTGTATGTACCTGTCTGTACTAGCCTGTACTTGCATAATTCTGTATATACCTGTCTGTACTAGCCTGCACCTGTCTAATTCTATATGTACCTGTCTGTACTAGCCTACACCTGTCTAATTCTATACCTCTCTGTACTAGCCTGCACCTGTCTAATTCTGTATATACCTTTCTGTACTAGCCTGTACCTGTATGATTCTGTATGTAGCTATCTGTACTAGCCTGCACCTGTATGATTCTGTTTGTACCTATCTGTACTAGCCTGCACCTGTCTAATTCTGTATGTACCTGTCTGTACTAGCCTGCACCTGTCTAATTCTGTATGTACCTGTCTGTACTAGCCTGCACCTGTATAATTCTTTATGTACCTCTCTGTACTAGCCTGCACCTGTCTGATTCTATACCTGTCTGTACTAGCCTGCACCTGTCTGATTCTATACCTATCTGTACTAGCCTGCCCCTGTCTGATTCTGTATGTACCTGTCTGTACTAGCCTGTACCTGTCTGATTCTGTATGTACCTGTCTGTACTGGCCTGCACCTGTCTGATTCTATACCTGTCTGTACTAGCCTGTACCTGTCTGATTCTGTATGTACCTGTCTGTACTAGCCTGCACCTGTCTGATTCTGTATGTACTAGCCTGTACCTGTCTCTGTATGTACCTGTGTGTACTAGCCTGCACCTGTCTGATTCTGTGTATACCTGTCTGTACTAGCCTGCACCATTCTAATTCTGTATATACCTGTCTGTACTAGCCTGCACCATTCTAATTCTGTATATACCTGTCTGTACTAGCCTGCACCATTCTAATTCTGTATATACCTGTCTGTACTATCCTGTACCTGTCTGATTCTGTATGTACCTGTGTGTACTAGCCTGTACCTGTATGATTCTGTATATACCTGTCTGTACTAGCCTGCACCATTCTAATTCTGTATATACCTGTCTGTACTAGCCTGCACCTGTCTAATTCTGTATGTACCTGTCTGTACTAGCCTGCACCTGTCTAATTCTGTATGTCCCTGTCTGTACTAGCCTGTACCTGTTTAATTCTGTATGTACCTGTCTGTACTAGCCGACACCTGTCTGATACTGTATGTACCTATCTGTACTAGCCTGTACCTGTATGATTCTGTATGTACCTATCTGTACTAGCTTGTACCTGTCTGATTCTGTATGTACCTGTCTATACTAGCCCGCACCTGTCTGATTCTGTATGTACCTGTCTGTACCTGTCTATTTCTGTCTGTACTAGCCTGCACCTGTCTGATACTGTATGTACCTGTCTGTACTAGCCTGTACCTGTATGATTCTGTATGTACCTGTCTGTACTAGCCTGCACCTGTCTGATACTGTATGTACCTGTCTGTACTAGCCAGTACCTGTATGATTCTGTATGTACATATCTGTACTAGCTTGTACCTGTCTGATTCTGTATGTACCTGTCTATACTAGCCCGCACCTCTCTAATTCTGTATGTACCTGTCTGTACTAGCCGGCACCTGTCTAATTCTGTATGTCCCTGTCTGTACTAGCCTGTACCTGTCTGATTCTATACCTGTCTGTACTAGCCTGCACCTGTCTGATTCTATACCTGTCTGTACAAGCCTGCACCTGTCTGATTCTATACCTGTCTGTACTAGCCTGCACCTGTCTGATTCTGTATATACCTGTCTGTACTAGCCTGCACCTGTCTAATTCTATATGTACCTGTCTGTACTAGCCGGCACCTGTCTGATTCTGTATGTACCTGTCTGTACTAGCCCGCACCTGTCTGATACTGTATGTACCTATCTGTACTAGCCTGCACCTGTCTGATTCTGTATGTACCTATCTGTACTAGCCTGTACCTGTCTGATTCTGTATGTACTAGCCTGTACTAGCCTACACCTGTATATTTCTGTATGTACTTGTCTGTACTAGCCTGCACCTGTCTGATACTGTATGTACCTGTCTGTACTAGCCTGTACCTGTATGATTCTGTATGTACCTGTCTGTACTAGCCTGCACCTGTCTGATACTGTATGTACCTGTCTGTACTAGCCTGTACCTGTATGATTCTGTATGTACCTATCTGTACTAGCTTGTACCTGTCTGATTCTTTATGTACCTGTCTATACTAGCCCGCACCTGTCTGATTCTGTATGTACCTGTCTGTACCTGTATGATTCTGTATGTACCTGTCTGTACTAGCCTGCACCTGTCTGATTCTGTATGTACCTGTCTGTACTAGCCTGCACCTGTCTGATTCTGTATGTACCTGTCTGTACTAGCCTGTACCTGTCTAATTCTGTATGTACCTGTCTGTACTAGCCTGTACCTGTCTGATTCTGTATGCTCCTGTCTGTACTAGCCTGCACCTGTCTAATTCTGTATGTACCTCTCTGTACTAGCCTGTACCTGTCTTATTCTGTATGTACCTGTCTGTACTAGCCTGCACCTATCTAATTCTATATGTACCTGTCTGTACTAGCCTGCACCTGTCTGATTCTGTATGTACCTGTCTGTACTAGCCTGTACTTGCATAATTCTGTACATGCCTGTCTGTACTATCCTGTACCTGTCTAATTCTATATGTACCTGTCTGTACTAGCCTGCACCTGTCTAATTCTATACCTGTCTGTACTAGCCTGCACCTGTCTAATTCTGTATATACCTTTCTGTACTAGCCTGCACCTGTCTGATTCTGTATATACCTTTCTGTACTAGCCTGCACCTGTCTAATTCTGTATGTACCTGTCTGCACTAGCCTGCACCTGTCTAATTCTGTATGTACCTCACTGTACTAGCCTGCACCTGTCTAATTCTGTATGTACCTGTCTGTACTAGCCTGCACCTGTCTAATTCTGTATGTTCCTGTCTGTACTAGCCTGCACCTGTCTAATTCTGTATGTACCTGTCTGTACTAGCCTGTACCTGTCTTATTCTGTATGTACCTGTCTGTACTAGCCTGCACCTGTCTAATTCTGTATGTACCTGTCTGCACTAGCCTGTACCTGTCTAATTCTATACCTGTCTGTACTAGCCTGCACCTGTCTAATTCTGTATATACCTTTCTGTACTAGCCTGTACCTGTCTGATACTGTATGTACCTGTCTGTACTAGCCTGTACCTGTATGATTCTGTATGTACCTGTCTGTACTAGCCTGCACCTGTCTGATACTGTATGTACCTGTCTGTACTAGCCTGTACCTGTATGATTCTGTATGTACATATCTGTACTAGCTTGTACCTGTCTGATTCTGTATGTACCTGTCTATACTAGCCCGCACCTCTCTAATTCTGTATGTACCTGTCTGTACTAGCCGGCACCTGTCTAATTCTGTATGTCCCTGTCTGTACTAGCCTATACCTGTCTGATTCTATACCTGTCTGTACTAGCCTGCACCTGTCTGATTCTATACCTGTCTGTACAAGCCTGCACCTGTCTGATTCTATACCTGTCTGTACTAGCCTGCACCTGTCTGATTCTGTATATACCTGTCTGTACTAGCCTGCACCTGTCTAATTCTATATGTACCTGTCTGTACTAGCCGGCACCTGTCTGATTCTGTATGTACCTGTCTGTACTAGCCCGCACCTGTCTGATACTGTATGTACCTATCTGTACTAGCCTGTACCTGTCTGATTCTGTATGTACTAGCCTGTACTAGCCTACACCTGTATATTTCTGTATGTACCTGTCTGTACTAGCCTGCACCTGTCTGATACTGTATGTACCTGTCTGTACTAGCCTGTACCTGTATGATTCTGTATGTACCTGTCTGTACTAGCCTGCACCTGTCTGATACTGTATGTACCTGTCTGTACTAGCCTGTACCTGTATGATTCTGTATGTACCTATCTGTACTAGCTTGTACCTGTCTGATTCTTTATGTACCTGTCTATACTAGCCCGCACCTGTCTGATTCTGTATGTACCTGTCTGTACCTGTATGATTCTGTATGTACCTGTCTGTACTAGCCTGCACCTGTCTGATTCTGTATGTACCTGTCTGTACTAGCCTGTACCTGTCTAATTCTGTATGTACCTGTCTGTACTAGCCTGTACCTGTCTGATTCTGTATGCTCCTGTCTGTACTAGCCTGCACCTGTCTAATTCTGTATGTACCTCTCTGTACTAGCCTGTACCTGTCTTATTCTGTATGTACCTGTCTGTACTAGCCTGCACCTATCTAATTCTATATGTACCTGTCTGTACTAGCCTGCACCTGTCTGATTCTGTATGTACCTGTCTGTACTAGCCTGTACTTGCATAATTCTGTACATGCCTGTCTGTACTATCCTGCATCTGTCTAATTCTATATGTACCTGTCTGTACTAGCCTGCACCTGTCTAATTCTATACCTGTCTGTACTAGCCTGCACCTGTCTAATTCTGTATATACCTTTCTGTACTAGCCTGCACCTGTCTGATTCTGTATATACCTTTCTGTACTAGCCTGCACCTGTCTAATTCTGTATGTACCTGTCTGCACTAGCCTGCACCTGTCTAATTCTGTATGTACCTCACTGTACTAGCCTGCACCTGTCTAATTCTGTATGTACCTGTCTGTACTAGCCTGCACCTGTCTAATTCTGTATGTTCCTGTCTGTACTAGCCTGCACCTGTCTAATTCTGTATGTACCTGTCTGTACTAGCCTGTACCTGTCTTATTCTGTATGTACCTGTCTGTACTAGCCTGCACCTGTCTAATTCTGTATGTACCTGTCTGCACTAGCCTGTACCTGTCTAATTCTATACCTGTCTGTACTAGCCTGCACCTGTCTAATTCTGTATATACCTTTCTGTACTAGCCTGTACCTATATGATTCTGTATGTAGCTATCTGTACTAGCCTGCACCTGTATGATTCTGTATGTACCTATCTGTACTAGCCTGCACCTGTCTAATTCTGTATGTACCTGTCTGTACTAGCCTGCACCTGTCTAATTCTATATGTACCTGTCTGTACTAGCCTGCACCTGTATAATTCTGTATGTACCTCTCTGTACTAGCCTGTACTAGCCTGTACCTGTCTGATTCTATACCTGTCTGTACTAGCCTGCACCTGTCTGATTCTATACCTGTCTGTACTAGCCTGCCCCTGTCTGATTCTGTATGTACCTGTCTGTACTAGCCTGCACCTGTCTAATTCTATATGTACCTGTCTGTACTAGCCTGCACCTGTCTAATTCTGTATGTACCTGTCTGTACTAGCCTGCACCTGTCTAATTCTGTATGTACCTGTCTGTACAAGCCTGCACCTGTCTAATTCTGTATGTACCTGTGACAGGACGGTACCGTACGAAAGCACTCGCCGCTTTCGCGTCCCGTTGACTGCGCACAGATTGGAAGGTCAAGCCACACGAGGCCTGACCACATAGGGGATTCCCGCTTACCGTCAGTAACCACCTGTTACTGACTCCACCCACTGCGTTGTGGGCGGGTTCTTGCTGCCACCACCAAACTCCTAACCTGCCGTGGCGTTTGGAACCACGGTTCTGCTCTGTATGTGCCGACGCACTGCCTTACCACACCTGTGTGGTGTTGACGAATCCCCTCTAGCCACTTGCTAGGCCTCTACCGGTAGCTGGCGGAAGGCGGAGCTTGGAGACGTCAGGTGCTTCCCTGGACAGCCGGAGAACGGGGCTAGGTTTGGCCTAACCCTGTAGGTCACAAGATGAAGCAGTCTTCTTGAGGCAAAGGTGTTTATTGCTCAAATAACCTTTAAAAAGGCTCCTCCCTATTGCTAGGGGCAACAGCATACAATCAAGATGTTTTCAGCAGAAGAAGATGTTACAACTACAACTCTGGAGGCACGCAGGTCTCCTTTTTATGTCAGTTTTCCACACAGTACCACAGGGGGGTAAGCCCTCCCTGTCTTCTCCAACCAATCAGGTTATTTTACAAAATACCAATAAATTACATTTTACAAGGATATAAGTGCAATAAAACAATATCCTCCTTCCTGTCACCCAGACAACGTTTGGTATCAGATTAACATGCACTATTGATAAATTTATCACATATCTTCAAAATACAGATGTTTCTGGTCATTCACATCTCCAGGCAATCCCAGTGTTTAAGATTACAACAGGAATGGCTACAATACAAACAAACAGTCTTCCTTCCTTTATCGTCCATTCAGGGATCGTATATCAAATCCAAGCCCATAAACCCAATGATTAGCATCTCTCTCTAAGGAACTTACACATCAAAAGGTATTGTCCTTCACACCTCTCTGATAGAACAGGGCCATTAGCATGCCACTTCCTATTTCCAGAGGATAAGAGATGCGTATTCAGACATCTATAGTAACTGCATTTTTCCTTTAAATATACACCAAGCCTGTCTTGAATATAAAATAGATACAGTTAAACATGCCTTCCTGCAATGGTGCACAGAGCACTACATATGACATGTTAAAAGTAAAACACATGATTCAACAAACTTTTAAACAGTCCGCAACATGGCGCTGGGCACGAGGGTTAACCCCTTCAGTGCCGCAGACGCCATTACACGTGTGGCTGGCTAGTCTCTCCGGCCACATTCCTTCCCCCCCATTCAAGCGGGTCAACCAGGGACCCATGTCCCAACGATTTGGGTCCTGGTCCCGCAGTCCCTTGTGTTGAAGGGGATGCTACCTAGGGGGTGTAGGCTCCGGCCTAGACAGTTCATCCATAGTGCAGTGGGCCTCTCTTCGTGGGTGCACAATGTTCAAATAGTCCACCTGAAGTCCAAGTTCAAGGCTCCACCACAAAAGTCTGT
Source organism: Pseudophryne corroboree (assembly GCF_028390025.1). Lineage (NCBI taxonomy): Eukaryota > Metazoa > Chordata > Amphibia > Anura > Myobatrachidae > Pseudophryne > Pseudophryne corroboree. Next base: position 1,043,654,308 of record NC_086445.1, read on the forward strand.
CCAATTCCCCCAAGGTAGGTTGCAGCCACCTAACAGGTAGGTGGTAAGTCACCACGGTGGGGGGCCGGTTACAAACAAGTGCCACCCAAGGTGTCCCAATTGTGGCATACCCCACCTCCCACAATAGCAGTATACTGCTCAACCAGGCCACAGGGTGCTCCTGCCCATATGGCTCTTTCTGGCTCGGTACTGCTCCCAGTCCGTGCAGTGGCGCAATAGTTCGTAACACACAGTCCTAGTCAAGAATGTGCGCCATCAGCACTGGAGCGGGTACCCGAGCCTCTTTCAATGACTGGAATGCCAACTCGCAAGCGGGTGCAAAGTCCACTGACTTGGGAATGCCCTTCCTAGCCATCTCTGTCAAGGGGTTCACTACAGGACTAAAGTCAATGACAACATGTCCGTAGGGCCTTACAGGTTCTAAGGTCAGTACCGGTCTGGGTGATGTGGGTCGGGGACAGCCTCTGGTTGCCTCCACCCCCTCTGGGTGGGGCCAACCCCTGTCTCCTCCCACATGGTGCCCCAGGCACTGCACCTCCGTCATACCTATCTGGCAACTGTCTGCCCTAACTGTCAGACCTGCCCTCCCATCCTCCTCTGTCGACCTATGACTCGGGAAACCTACCCTGTCACCTAGGCCTACTCCTTCCTCCTCGTCCGCTACCTGTGCCACAGTGATGGCGGCCAGACCACCAGCCTCTGGATCCTGTGTGGCATCCACTACAGGGAGGCTGCGTGTCTTCCCCGATCTACTGCGCACAGGCAGGGGACCTGCTATGTCCACAGCAACTTGCTGCAAGGGTTCTCCTATGGGCAGAGGCCCAGAGACAACACAACCGCTGGAGTGCCCCGGCTGCCAACGCATGGCACCAGCCTTACATGTGGTCTGGGCGTCATCCGACATTCCAGACCAGGGTAAGCTCTGTGTCAGGCACTTCAGGGTACGGTCTGTCTCCGGGTTACTGTCCAAAGGGGTTTCGCTGGCAACCGACACCGGTTGCGCAGGAACTTTCCCGGAGGGGACCAGTTGGACACATTCCCTATCTGGTCTATCCCCTCCCACTTTCCTGTCTACCCTGTACCTTAACCCTTCCCGCCCGGTCAAACTTCCTGCCCCAACCCTGTCAAGGCCGCTGCCAGAGTGGCGCCTCATGCCTTTCGGGGATGGGTCAGAGAGTTGAGCCTCCCTAAACTCCTGCCTGTGGCCCTCAATCTCTCCTAAATTGGGACACTCTACAGGGGGATCTAGGTGGGGACTACTAGGGTCAGTCTGGTAGGGGTCAGTCAGGGAAAAGTCAGTGTGGTTTCTCATACTCACCGCCGGAGTTGGCAAACCACTTGGGTCAGGAGCATCATTGGGCACCCCCACAGGATCACACGAGCTGGAACCGACATCCTCTGCGTTGCTAGGGGACGTAGGCATACCAGAGGCAAAAGGCATGCGGGGTCGATGTACTGATCTAGCCGCTGTAATCTTTTCCTCTGGGCTGGTTGATGCTGTGGTTGGCTGTGCTGGCAGTTGTCTAGCAGCTGTAGTCTTTTCCTCTGGGCTGGGCGGTGCTGGAGTAGCTGATGTCAACGGTGGGTTTGGAACTTGACTCCGGGGAATGGCGCCAACAAACATAGTGACGATCCCACCACCCAGATCATTTCCTAGGACCACATCAGTTGGGAGACCATCCATGACGGCAACTTCTCGCAACTCTGGTCCAGCTCCCCAGTCCAGGTAGACTCTTGCCATGGGAACCGCTTTTTCTGTTCCTTCTGCCAGGGTGACCGTGGCAGTGCGACCCTGCAATACTGCAGCAGGATCTATAAGGTGGGGGCTCACCACAGTGATTGAGGCCCCAGAGTCTCTTAGGCCTTCTCCCTGCAGGGGTCCCACGTGGACTGACTGCAGGTGCCTCCACATGTTGTGTAGGGGCTGTTTGGCCATGCAGGTAACTCTCTCCGCAGAGTGCACCTGTCTCTCGCCACACTCCATCGGACTGACTGGAGGGGGAACAGTCTCTGTAGGCTCATCTCCTCTCGTCAAACAAGCGATCCGGGCTCCAGCACTCGGATTTGGGGCACGAGTCTGGGGTGCTTGGGATGCAGGACAGTTCATCCTCAGATGTCCGATTTTCCCACAGCCGTAGCACTTCTCCAGTCGTGGCACCGATGATCTCTGATCAGTTGCAGGGACGCTGCGGTGCGGTTGCTGGCCAAGAGCACCCGGGTTGGAAGATGCTTGTCTTTGGGGTTGATGAGCTGAAGAGGGTGGTCCCCTTGGTGGTACAGTCTGTTGGAGCTGGCTGCTGGCTGGGCGCTTCTGCCCCCGTGGCCGAATTGCCACATATTTGTCGGCTAATTGGGCAGCCATTTTTAAGCTGGGTGGCTCCCGATCTAGCACCCACTCCTTCACTTCTTGGGCGCACCTGCGGTAGAACTGCTCCCTGCAGATCAGGTCGATCAGTGCGTCCCATGTAGTGGCTTCCGAATCCTTCACCCACTTCACCACGTACTGCCGCAGCTGGGTGGCGAACTGCTCATGGGTGCTGCTAGGATTCTTGGGCAAGTCTCTGAACTTCTTCCTGTAAGACTCTGGAGTGATGAAGAATCGCTGGAGGAGGGCCTTCGCGACTTCGTCGTAGTTCCCACAGTCCTCCGTGGCCACTCCTCGATAGGCCTCCAAGGCCTCTCCATGCAGAGTGGGCACAAGGTGTCTCACCCACTCCGACTTGGGTAGATCGTGTAGTTTGCAAGTCCTTTCAAAACTTGTAAATGTCCATCAATGTCCCCATCACTGTCTGCAAACTTGGCAAACTGAATGCGTCCCGATCTGTGTACAACAGCTGACAACGGCTCCCGGGGTACCACGGCTTGTGATGCCCGCTCCGCATGCCACATCCGAATGACAAGCATGCGTTCTTGCTCCGTTGCCCTTTCCCCCAATTCCGCTAGCCGATCTGCTAGGGTATCCGGGTCGCCCCCCCTGGGACGTTGGGATCCTGGCCTTGCTAGGGATTGCTGGGAAACATTGCTGCTGTGAGAGAGGGCGGGGCTTGTGGTTCTCACCGGTTCCTTACGAAGGTCCACTGTTGGGCCGTCCTCTGCGATGCTGACGCCGTCAGTGCTCTCCACCTCCGCCCGATGAGACTCCTCCACGCTCCTGAGCGCCGCCTTCATGACGCTTCTGGACGCGTTGGAAGGGATATCCACACCCTTCCCCTGGCATACGATCTCCAGATCCTCCTTGGACATTCCGCTGAATTCCGCCATCTTGTGCGTTCTCCTGCGCTGCAGTTACTCCTCTCCTGAGTAACTCGGCTTCTCCAATCGGGTGATGAAAAGCCGCCTGGGATTATCCCACCACTATGCCACCAATTTCTGTGACAGGACGGTACCGTACGAAAGCACTCGCCGCTTTCGCGTCCCGTTGACTGCGCACAGATTGGAAGGTCAAGCCGCACGAGGCCTGACCACATAGGGGATTCCCGCTTACCGTCAGTAACCACCTGTTACTGACTCCACCCACTGCATTGTGGGCGGGTTCTTGCTGCCACCACCAAACTCCTAACCTGCCGTGGCGTTTGGAACCACGGTTCTGCTCTGTATGTGCCGACGCACTGCCTTACCACACCTGTGTGGTGTTGACGAATCCCCTCTAGCCACTTGCTAGGCCTCTACCGGTAGCTGGCGGAAGGCGGAGCTTGGAGACGTCAGGTGCTTCCCTGGACAGCCGGAGAACGGGGCTAGGTTTGGCCTAACCCTGTAGGTCACAAGATGAAGCAGTCTTCTTGAGGCAAAGGTGTTTATTGCTCAAATAACCTTTAAAAAGGCTCCTCCCTATTGCTAGGGGCAACAGCATACAATCAAGATGTTTTCAGCAGAAGAAGATGTTACAACTACAACTCTGGAGGCACGCAGGTCTCCTTTTTATGTCAGTTTTCCACACAGTACCACAGGGGGGTAAGCCCTCCCTGTCTTCTCCAACCAATCAGGTTATTTTACAAAATACCAATAAATTACATTTTACAAGGATATAAGTGCAATAAAACAATATCCTCCTTCCTGTCACCCAGACAACGTTTGGTATCAGATTAACATGCACTATTGATAAATTTATCACATATCTTCAAAATACAGATGTTTCTGGTCATTCACATCTCCAGGCAATCCCAGTGTTTAAGATTACAACAGGAATGGCTACAATACAAACAAACAGTCTTCCTTCCATTATCTTCCATTCAGGGATCGTATATCAAATCCAAGCCCATAAACCCAATGATTAGCATCTCTCTCTAAGGAACTTACACATCAAAAGGTATTGTCCTTCACACCTCTCTGATAGAACAGGGCCATTAGCATGCCACTTCCTATTTCCAGAGGATAAGAGATGCGTATTCATCTATATCATGCGTATCTATAGTAACTGCATTTTTCCTTTAAATATACACCAAGCCTGTCTTGAATATAAAATAGATACAGTTAAACATGCCTTCCTGCAATGGTGCACAGAGCACTACATATGACATGTTAAAAGTAAAACACATGATTCAACAAACTTTTAAACAGTCCGCAACATGGCGCTGGGCACGAGGATTAACCCCTTCAGTGCCGCAGACGCCATTACACGTGTGGCTGGCTAGTCTCTCCGGCCACAGTACCTATCTGTACTAGCCTGCACCTGTATGATTCTGTATGTACCTATCTGTACTAGCATGCACCTGTCTGATTCTGTATATACCTATCTGTACTAGCCTGCACCTGTCTAATTCTGTATGTACCTGTCTGTACTAGCCTGCACCTGTCTAATTCTGTATGTACCTGTCTGTACTAGCCTGCACCTGTCTGATTCTGTATGTACCTGTCTGCACTAGCCTGTACCTGTCTAATTCTGTATGTACCTGTCTGCACTAGCCTGTACCTGTCTGATTCTGTATGTACCTGTCTGTACTAGCCTGTACTTGCATAATTCTGTATATACCTGTCTGTACTAGCCTGCACCTGTCTAATTCTATATGTACCTGTCTGTACTAGCCTGCACCTGTCTAATTCTATATGTACCTGTCTGTACTAACCTGTACCTGTCTGATTCTGTATGTACCTGTCTGTACTAGCCTGTACCTGTCTGATTCTATACCTGTCTGTACTAGCCTGCACCTGTCTGATTCTGTATGTACCTGTCTGTACTAGCCTGCACCTGTCTAATTCTATATGTACCTGTCTGTACTAGCCTGTACCTGTCTGATTCTGTATGTACCTGTCTGTACTGGCCTGTCCCTGTCTGTACTAGCCTGCACCTGTCTAATTCTGTATGTACCTGTCTGTACTAACCTGTACCTGTCTGATTCTGTATGTACCTGTCTGTACTAGCCTGTACCTGTCTGATTCTATACCTGTCTGTACTAGCCTGCACCTGTCTGATTCTGTATGTACCTGTCTGTACTAGCCTGCACCTGTCTGATTCTGTATGTACCTGTCTGTACTAGCCTGTACCTGTCTAATTCTATACCTGTCTGTACTAGCCTGCACCTGTCTGATTCTATACCTGTCTGTACTAGCCTGCACCTGTCTGATTCTGTATGTACCTGTCTGTACTAGCCTGCACCTGTCTGATTCTGTATGTACCTGTCTGTACTAGCCTGTACCTGTCTAATTCTGTATGTACCTGTCTGTACTAGCCTGTACCTGTCTGATTCTGTATGCTCCTGTCTGTACTAGCCTGCACCTGTCTAATTCTGTATGTATCTGTCTGTACTAGCCTGCACCTGTCTAATTCTGTATGTTCCTGTCTGTACTAGCCTGCACCTGTCTAATTCTGTATGTACCTGTCTGTACTAGCCTGTACCTGTCTTATTCTGTATGTACCTGTCTGTACTAGCCTGCACCTGTCTAATTCTGTATGTACCTGTCTGCACTAGCCTGTACCTGTCTAATTCTGTATGTACCTGTCTGCACTAGCCTGTACCTGTCTGATTCTGTATGTACCTGTCTGTACTAGCCTGTACTTGCATAATTCTGTATATACCTGTCTGTACTAGCCTGCACCTGTCTAATTCTATATGTACCTGTCTGTACTAGCCTGCACCTGTCTAATTCTATACCTGTCTGTACTAGCCTGCACCTGTCTAATTCTGTATATACCTTTCTGTACTAGCCTGTACCTATATGATTCTGTATGTAGCTATCTGTACTAGCCTGCACCTGTATGATTCTGTATGTACCTATCTGTACTAGCCTGCACCTGTCTAATTCTGTATGTACCTGTCTGTACTAGCCTGCACCTGTCTAATTCTGTATGTACCTGTCTGTACTAAGAAAAAATATGAGGAAAGGGGACTTATCCTGCGCTCCACAATGAATAGTCGTCTCAAAAGGATCCCAGAGTTAATTGGAAACTCATACGAATATCATAGAAAAAAGGGAAGAAATTTTGTATACATAGTGAAGTACCGTTTTTAGTTCATGGGTATAACACAAACATTTTATTCCAAGTATTAAAAAGCCATATATAATATAATATAATAAAATATATGTTGACAATAAAATTTACAGTGGATATATGTACAATTTTTTTAGCAGCATATGGAGCTGAGGTGGGGAGTGATGGGGAAAATTACCAGATGTTGAGAACTGTGTGAACAGTTCAGTGCCAGCTTGCGGGTTAATTTGGTGCAGGGAAACCCGGAAATCCCCTGAACCTCGCCGTACTGGAATGGATATATCCTCTCCTGCTGCCCTCCTCAGCGTCCTGTGTTCACCGACGCGTTTCCACCTCTCACAGAGGTCTTTTTCAAGGTGTAATGACGTGAGCTGCTGTGTTCTGTTTTTAAATGATCCCTGACCAATCATGTCATAGATGTAACAGCTGGACCCTATACAGATTGATTGCCTAACCATGTCCAATGGTCTGCTGTTACATACTATGATTTCCGGATTTACCCCCGTTGCCATGGTAATTAGAATCAACTACCGGCATACACTTCCGGAGAAACGTCCTCGTTCCCATGGTAACCGTCAAGTCCTTTTCGATTGCAGTTCTTCTTGACTCTCCGGTTTGAGTCTTCTTATCTGAATCAGTCCGTCTGTGTGGGGCCCTCGTGATCTTTTTTCGATTCCCTTGCTGGTAACAGATGTCCGTAACAGGCAGTCCGTAACATGTGTCCGTAACCCGGTTCACCGAGTGGCGTCACGTCACTTCCGGTGACGTCCTTTTTTGGAATCCTGACTTAGTCTGTATCTCTATCGGCGTAACGTCACTTCCGTTGACAGACGTAAATAATGAGGGAAATCCCGTGTTCCTCTGTATTAGCAATGATCGGGGGATTTAAAGAAAATATAGACATTGTTTTGAGAAACTCTATGAATATCCACACACTCTTTTATTAAAACTCTTATACTAAAAAAGGGAAGGTGATGTGGATGGAAACTGGTGACTTCTTTATTTTTAAACAGATAAAACTATTCTAAGTTCAAAGATAAAAAAAAAAAAAAAAAAAAATTGGGTTCTTCTAAAATTCTCATAAAAACCATTTAATCTCGAAATCACAATTAAGACCCCCAGGTTTTAGTGTCCCTAACTGATATATTGCCCTCATTTCTGCTCGGGCCAACTGTGCAGCAATATCCTTGCGTCTCCAGTCGCCCTTAATATACCGTATGCCACAAAACTGTTTGATTGCACTACATTTACTTTGATGGACTACGCGAAAGTGTTCTGATAAGGCATGGGTGGTGAGGGATTTTCTAATATTCCTCAGATGTTCCCCCATTCTCACTTTAAGCGGGCGGGAGGTTCTGCCAATATACCAAAAGCCACAACTGCACTCAATTGCATAAATGACATTGTTTGTATTACATGTAACGAAGTCCAAGATTTTAAAATTAGTATCATTGATAGTAACTTCTGTGATTTTACTTCCAGATCCTGTGACCCCTCTACAGCCTAAACAACTACCACATCGGAAGAAACCTTTTGACTTTATAGTATTCATTTTCTTAGTTGTGGACTGAGCGCTTTTCACCAAACTGGTCTTAATGTTTGGTGCTTTTTTGAAAATACATTTTGGCTTAGTTGGTAATAAACCACCTATCACTGGATCTTTTTGAAGAATATTCCAGTGTCTGTTGAGCGTTTTCTCCAGGGACCTATACTGACTACTGAATGTAGTGATGAAAGACCAATTATAGTTCCTACTATCTTGAAGTTTGTCTTTATTGGCTAATAGATCCTTTCTATTCAAATCTGACGCTCCAATACGTGAGCCAATCACTTTTTCCGGGTCATATCCTGATGCTACAAATTTATCCTGTAATTCTCCAGCTTGATATTCAAAGACTTCTAATTTAGTACAGTTGCGTCGTAGGCGCCTAAACTGGCTTCCTGGAATTGAATCCAGCCAGTTAGGATGATGGCAGCTGGTAATGCCAATGTAAGCTCCCGAATCTGTTGGTTTAATGAAGTTTCTGGTATTAAGTCCATCTTCATCCACCGATACCGTAATATCAAGGAAGTTCATAGTCACTTGACTGCTATCAAACGTAAACTGAATATTTTTTGTGTTTGTATTTAGATATGTAAAAAACTCCTTCAGGGTTTCCTCATCGCCTCTCCAGACAAAGAAAACGTCGTCAATATACCTCTTCCAGGTCACCAGGTTCGCCCCAAAGGGACAGTGGTTCCATATGGTATCTTCCTCCCACTGCCCCATGAAGATGTTAGCATAACTTGGGGCGAACCTGGTGCCCATTGCGGTTCCGATTTTCTGTAGATAGAATACATTGTTAAAGGAGAAGTAATTGTTCTCTAGTATGAATTTTACCCCCTCTTTTATGAAGGTCTTCAGATTTGTGTCCATGGAAGTTTTATTGAGGGCATCATTGAGTGTAGATAGACCATCCTCGTGATCGATGATGGTGTAAAGTGATTTTACATCGGCCGTCACCATTATAAATCCCTCTCTCCATTCCAGGTCTTCTAGTACTCTCAGAAAATCGGTGGTATCCTTCAAATGGGATGGGTATTTGCTGACCAGGGGCTGTAGATGGTAATCTATATACTCTGACAGATTTGATATCACCGAGTCGATGCCCGACACGATCGGTCTTCCTGGTGGTTTAATCGGATCTTTATGTATCTTTGGTAATACATATAATAGTGGCACAACGGGGTCCTTATTGTGCAAAAAGTGAAATTCTTTATCCGATAAAGTACCTATTTCTTTGTACTTTATCAGAAGGGTATGTAGTTTGTCAAGGATGTTCATGGTGGGGTCTGTCTTAATTTTCCCATAGGTATGACCGTCATTCAGCTGGTTCATAACCTCCTGGTTATATTCTTCTTTAGACATAATGACCACACCCCCCCCCTTTGTCCGCGGGCTTGATGACCAGTTCTTCATTCTCTTTCAATCTCGTGAGGGCCTGACGCTCTTTCATTGTCAAATTGTGATTATGTAATCTTGGTTCCATTTCTTTTATGTCGTCTGATACTAGTTTCAAAAAGGTTTCAATAAAATTTCCTCTCATGTGGACAGGATTGAAGATCGATCTAGGTTTAAAGGGGGTATTTGGAACCTCTGTGGGTTCCTCGACTGGATTGCTAATGAAAAAATTTTTGAGACTTAATTTCCGTATAAATTTGTTTAAATCTACAAAGGTATTGAATTTGTTCAAGGGTAATGAAGGTGCAAACTTAAGACCTTTCTCGAGGACGGAAATCTCTTCTTTTGCTAAAACATGTTTGCTGAGATTAAAGATTTTAATTTTCCCTTCTGTAGTTATTTTGGGTTCTATCTCATTTGGACCTGTATCCCTTTTCTTTTTCTTTTTCTTTTTAATTTTATTCCTTCGTGGTTTCGGTTTCCTACTTCGTCTACCCCCTCTGGAGCCTCGTACTTTTACTTTATGTACCTCCTCCGGTGGTCCCTCACTAAAAAAGGAGATACAGGAAGGCCATTGATGTCCTCTAATGGGTCATATCTATTTGTTGTATAGTTCCTTCTGTAATCCCTCCTCTCCTCTACTGGGTAGGTCTCCCTTTCCCAATCTGCGCGGTAACGTGGTTTTGTCCTCCATTTGGGTGAATCAATTCTTCTCCAGTCCTGGTCAAATCTCTTGGAAAATTGTAATTTAGGTTTTCCCACCCATTTCAGTGGTCTTAATTGGGGGTCAGTATACCCCTCATTCCTATGGGAATGGGAGTCTCTCCTTTGTGCTAAATATCTTAATCCCTCCCTTTTGGTGGGATTCTCTCTGTCTGTAAGTGCCTGATTGCTTTGTAAAGGTGTCATGCAATCGCAATTGCTGGTATCTTCATCATCTTCTTCCACAGAGTCTGCTTCACTCAATTTTCTAACCTTATCTCTGTTAAACTTCCGTACCTTCCTTTCGATAATCGCCTTTTCACTTTTTTTAAGGTTGGTCTCTATTCTTTTCTCTATTTCTTTAAATTCAGGCAGGTCTTTAAAAGGGTGAATCAGGGTTTTATAATTATTTATTTCTGTTTCTAATTTTTCCAATTCTTGTTTCCTATCTGCAATGATAAGGTTAATAAGGTCTAGAGAACAAGTCTCAAGAATTTTATTCCATTCTTGATCAAAACTTTCATCTGATGAACGAAAAGAGGCTGATTTCTTTATCAGTAGACCTTTCGGAATAATTTTGTGGGAGAGATATTTTTCTAACGTTAATGCCTCCCACCAAATCCTGTTTTCCTTCAGGAGTACTTTTTCTAGTTTCCTAGTGATACTTTCAAGACTTTCATCTATCATGATGACTGATTCGCCATTTTCCCTAAAGACATAATCAAATGTATTTTTACGACTTTCTCTAATTTTAAACATAATGCAGCACAATGATCAACCTTGTTAGGGAATTAACAAAATACAATAACAAATGTGATACAAGGTGGATCTCAGTGCGCAAAGATTTAGCTGCTGGATAGCACCCCTCTTCTACAAAGAAGAAATGAGGGCAATATATCAATATATCAGTTAGGGACACTAAAGCCTGGGGGTCTTAATTGTGATTTCGAGATTAAATGGTTTTTATGAGAATTTTAGAAGAACCCAATTTTTTTTTTTTTTTTTTATCTTTGAACTTAGAATAGTTTTATCTGTTTAAAAATAAAGAAGTCACCAGTTTCCATCCACATCACCTTCCCTTTTTTAGTATAAGAGTTTTAATAAAAGAGTGTGTGGATATTCATAGAGTTTCTCAAAACAATGTCTATATTTTCTTTAAATCCCCCGATCATTGCTAATACAGAGGAACACGGGATTTCCCTCATTATTTACGTCTGTCAACGGAAGTGACGTTACGCCGATAGAGATACAGACTAAGTCAGGATTCCAAAAAAGGACGTCACCGGAAGTGACGTGACGCCACTCGGTGAACCGGGTTACGGACACATGTTACGGACTGCCTGTTACGGACATCTGTTACCAGCAAGGGAATCGAAAAAAGATCACGAGGGCCCCACACAGACGGACTGATTCAGATAAGAAGACTCAAACCGGAGAGTCAAGAAGAACTGCAATCGAAAAGGACTTGACGGTTACCATGGGAACGAGGACGTTTCTCCGGAAGTGTATGCCGGTAGTTGATTCTAATTACCATGGCAACGGGGGTAAATCCGGAAATCATAGTATGTAACAGCAGACCATTGGACATGGTTAGGCAATCAATCTGTATAGGGTCCAGCTGTTACATCTATGACATGATTGGTCAGGGATCATTTAAAAACAGAACACAGCAGCTCACGTCATTACACCTTGAAAAAGACCTCTGTGAGAGGTGGAAACGCGTCGGTGAACACAGGACGCTGAGGAGGGCAGCAGGAGAGGATATATCCATTCCAGTACGGCGAGGTTCAGGGGATTTCCGGGTTTCCCTGCACCAAATTAACCCGCAAGCTGGCACTGAACTGTTCACACAGTTCTCAACATCTGGTAATTTTCCCCATCACTCCCCACCTCAGCTCCATATGCTGCTAAAAAAATTGTACATATATCCACTGTAAATTTTATTGTCAACATATATTTTATTATATTATATTATATATGGCTTTTTAATACTTGGAATACAATGTTTGTGTTATACCCATGAACTAAAAACGGTACTTCACTATGTATACAAAATTTCTTCCCTTTTTTCTATGATATTCGTATGAGTTTCCAATTAACTCTGGGATCCTTTTGAGACGACTATTCATTGTGGAGCGCAGGATAAGTCCCCTTTCCTCATATTTTTTCTTGTCACATGTGGTGAAGGATTTGGGAAAACCTTCTTTGTAGAAGAGGGGTGCTATCCAGCAGCTAAATCTTTGCGCACTGAGATCCACCTTGTATCACATTTGTTATTGTATTTTGTTAATTCCCTAACAAGGTTGATCATTGTGCTGCATTATGTTTAAAATTAGAGAAAGTCGTAAAAATACATTTGATTATGTCTTTAGGGAAAATGGCGAATCAGTCATCATGATAGATAAAAGTCTTGAAAGTATCACTAGGAAACTAGAAAAAGTACTCCTGAAGGAAAACAGGATTTGGTGGGAGGCATTAACGTTAGAAAAATATCTCTCCCACAAAATTATTCCGAAAGGTCTACTGATAAAGAAATCAGCCTCTTTTCGTTCATCAGATGAAAGTTTTGATCAAGAATGGAATAAAATTCTTGAGACTTGTTCTCTAGACCTTATTAACCTTATCATTGCAGATAGGAAACAAGAATTGGAAAAATTAGAAACAGAAATAAATAATTATAAAACCCTGATTCACCCTTTTAAAGACCTGCCTGAATTTAAAGAAATAGAGAAAAGAATAGAGACCAACCTTAAAAAAAGTGAAAAGGCGATTATCGAAAGGAAGGTACGGAAGTTTAACAGAGATAAGGTTAGAAAATTGAGTGAAGCAGACTCTGTGGAAGAAGATGATGAAGATACCAGCAATTGCGATTGCATGACACCTTTACAAAGCAATCAGGCACTTACAGACAGAGAGAATCCCACCAAAAGGGAGGGATTAAGATATTTAGCACAAAGGAGAGACTCCCATTCCCATAGGAATGAGAGGTATACTGACCCCCAATTAAGACCACTGAAATGGGTGGGAAAACCTAAATTACAATTTTCCAAGAGATTTGACCAGGACTGGAGAAGAATTGATTCACCCAAATGGAGGACAAAACCACGTTACCGCCCAGATTGGGAAAGGGAGACCTACCCAGTAGAGGAGAGGAGGGATTACAGAAGGAACTATACAACAAATAGATATGACCCATTAGAGGACATCAATGGCCTTCCTGTATCTCCTTTTTTAGTGAGGGACCACCGGAGGAGGTACATAAAGTAAAAGTACGAGGCTCCAGAGGGGGTAGACGAAGTAGGAAACCGAAACCACGAAGGAATAAAATTAAAAAGAAAAAGAAAAGGGATACAGGTCCAAATGAGATAGAACCCAAAATAACTACAGAAGGGAAAATTAAAATCTTTAATCTCAGCAAACATGTTTTAGCAAAAGAAGAGATTTCCGTCCTCGAGAAAGGTCTTAAGTTTGCACCTTCATTACCCTTGAACAAATTCAATACCTTTGTAGATTTAAACAAATTTATACGGAAATTAAGTCTCAAAAATTTTTTCATTAGCAATCCAGTCGAGGAACCCACAGAGGTTCCAAATACCCCCTTTAAACCTAGATCGATCTTCAATCCTGTCCACATGAGAGGAAATTTTATTGAAACCTTTTTGAAACTAGTATCAGACGACATAAAAGAAATGGAACCAAGATTACATAATCACAATTTGACAATGAAAGAGCGTCAGGCCCTCACGAGATTGAAAGAGAATGAAGAACTGGTCATCAAGCCCGCGGACAAAGGGGGGTGTGTGGTCATTATGTCTAAAGAAGAATATAACCAGGAGGTTATGAACCAGCTGAATGACGGTCATACCTATGGGAAAATTAAGACAGACCCCACCATGAACATCCTTGACAAACTACATACCCTTCTGATAAAGTACAAAGAAATAGGTACTTTATCGGATAAAGAATTTCACTTTTTGCACAATAAGGACCCCGTTGTGCCACTATTATATGTATTACCAAAGATACATAAAGATCCGATTAAACCACCAGGAAGACCGATCGTGTCGGGCATCGACTCGGTGACATCAAATCTGTCAGAGTATATAGATTACCATCTACAGGCCCTGGTCAGCAAATACCCATCCCATTTGAAGGATACCACCGATTTTCTGAGAGTACTAGAAGACCTGGAATGGAGAGAGGGATTTATAATGGTGACGGCCGATGTAAAATCACTTTACACCATCATCGATCACGAGGATGGTCTATCTACACACAATGATGCCCTCAATAAAACTTCCATGGACACAAATCTGAAGACCTTCATAAAAGAGGGGGTAAAATTCATACTAGAGAACAATTACTTCTCCTTTAACAATGTATTCTATCTACAGAAAATCGGAACCGCAATGGGCACCAGGTTCGCCCCAAGTTATGCTAACATCTTCATGGGGCAGTGGGAGGAAGATACCATATGGAACCACTGTCCCTTTGGGGCGAACCTGGTGACCTGGAAGAGGTATATTGACAACGTTTTCTTCGTCTGGAGAGGCGATGAGGAAACCCTGAAGGAGTTTTTTACATATCTAAATACAAACACAAAAAAATATTCAGTTTACGTTTGATAGCAGTCAAGTGACTACGAACTTCCTTGATATTACGGTATCGGTGGATGAAGATGGACTTAATACCAGAAACTTCATTAAACCAACAGATTCGGGAGCTTACATTGGCATTACCAGCTGCCATCATCCTAACTGGCTGGATTCAATTCCAGGAAGCCAGTTTAGGCGCCTACGACGCAACTGTACTAAATTAGAAGTCTTTGAAGATCAAGCTGGAGAATTACAGGATAAATTTGTAGCATCAGGATATGACCCGGAAAAAGTGATTGGCTCACGTATTGGAGCGTCAGATTTGAATAGAAAGGATCTATTAGCCAATAAAGACAAACTTCAAGATAGTAGGAACTATGATTGGTCTTTCATCACTACATTCAGTAGTCAGTATAGGTCCCTGGAGAAAACGCTCAACAGACACTGGAATATTCTTCAAAAAGATCCAGTGATAGGTGGTTTATTACCAACTAAGCCAAAATGTATTTTCAAAAAAGCACCAAACATTAAGACCAGTTTGGTGAAAAGCGCTCAGTCCACAACTAAGAAAATGAATACTATAAAGTCAAAAGGTTTCTTCCGATGTGGTAGTTGTTTAGGCTGTAGAGGGGTCACAGGATCTGGAAGTAAAATCACAGAAGTTACTATCAATGATACTAATTTTAAAATCTTGGACTTCGTTACATGTAATACAAACAATGTCATTTATGCAATTGAGTGCAGTTGTGGCTTTTGGTATATTGGCAGAACCTCCCGCCCGCTTAAAGTGAGAATGGGGGAACATCTGAGGAATATTAGAAAATCCCTCACCACCCATGCCTTATCAGAACACTTTCGCGTAGTCCATCAAAGTAAATGTAGTGCAATCAAACAGTTTTGTGGCATACGGTATATTAAGGGCGACTGGAGACGCAAGGATATTGCTGCACAGTTGGCCCGAGCAGAAATGAGGGCAATATATCAGTTAGGGACACTAAAACCTGGGGGTCTTAATTGTGATTTCGAGATTAAATGGTTTTTATGAGAATTTTAGAAGAACCCAATTTTTTTTTTTTTTTATCTTTGAACTTAGAATAGTTTTATCTGTTTAAAAAGAAAGAAGTCACCAGTTTCCATCCACATCACCTTCCCTTTTTTAGTATAAGAGTTTTAATAAAAGAGTGTGTGGATATTCATAGAGTTTCTCAAAACAATGTCTATATTTTCTTTAAATCCCCCGATCATTGCTAATACAGAGGAACACGGGATTTCCCTCATTATTTACGTCTGTCAACGGAAGTGACGTTACGCCGATAGAGATACAGACTAAGTCAGGATTCCAAAAAAGGACGTCACCGGAAGTGACGTGACGCCACTCGGTGAACCGGGTTACGGACACATGTTACGGACTGCCTGTTACGGACATCTGTTACCAGCAAGGGAATCGAAAAAAGATCACGAGGGCCCCACACAGATGGACTGATTCAGATAAGAAGACTCAAACCGGAGAGTCAAGAAGAACTGCAATCGAAAAGGACTTGACGGTTACCATGGGAACGAGGACGTTTCTCCGGAAGTGTATGCCGGTAGTTGATTCTAATTACCATGGCAACGGGGGTAAATCTGGAAATCATAGTATGTAACAGCAGACCATTGGACATGGTTAGGCAATCAATCTGTATAGGGTCCAGCTGTTACATCTATGACATGATTGGTCAGGGATCATTTAAAAACAGAACACAGCAGCTCACGTCATTACACCTTGAAAAAGACCTCTGTGAGAGGTGGAAACGCGTCGGTGAACACAGGACGCTGAGGAGGGCAGCAGGAGAGGATATATCCATTCCAGTACGGCGAGGTTCAGGGGATTTCCGGGTTTCCCTGCACCAAATTAACCCGCAAGCTGGCACTGAACTGTTCACACAGTTCTCAACATCTGGTAATTTTCCCCATCACTCCCCACCTCAGCTCCATATGCTGCTAAAAAAATTGTACATATATCCACTGTAAATTTTATTGTCAACATATATTTTATTATATTATATTATATATGGCTTTTTAATACTTGGAATAAAATGTTTGTGTTATACCCATGAACTAAAAACGGTACTTCACTATGTATACAAAATTTCTTCCCTTTTTTCTATGATATTCGTATGAGTTTCCAATTAACTCTGGGATCCTTTTGAGACGACTATTCATTGTGGAGCGCAGGATAAGTCCCCTTTCCTCATATTTTTTCTTGTCACATGTGGTGAAGGATTTGGGAAAACCTTCTTTGTAGAAGAGGGGTGCTATCCAGCAGCTAAATCTTTGCGCACTGAGATCCACCTTGTATCACATTTGTTATTGTACCTGTCTGTACTAGCCTGCACCTGTATAATTCTGTATGTACCTCTCTGTACTAGCCTGTACCTGTCTGATTCTATACCTGTCTGTACTAGCCTGCACCTGTCTGATTCTACACCTGTCTGTACTAGCCTGCCCCTGTCTGATTCTGTATGTACCTCTCTGTACTAGCCTGCACCTGTCTAATTCTATATGTACCTGTCTGTACTAGCCTGCACCTGTCTGATTCTGTATGTACCTGTCTGTACTAGCCTGCACCTGTCTGATTCTATATGTACCTGTCTGTACTAGCCTGCACCTGTCTAATTCTATATGTACCTGTCTGTACTAACCTGTACCTGTCTGATTCTGTATGTACCTGTCTGTACTAGCCTGTACCTGTCTGATTCTATACCTGTCTGTACTAGCCTGCACCTGTCTGATTCTGTATGTACCTGTCTGTACTAGCCTGTACCTGTCTAATTCTATATGTACCTGTCTGTACTAGCCTGTACCTGTCTGATTCTGTATGTACCTGTCTGTACTGGCCTGTCCCTGTCTGTACTAGCCTGCACCTGTCTAATTCTATATGTACCTGTCTGTACTAACCTGTACCTGTCTGATTTTGTATATACCTGTCTGTACTAGCCTGCACCTGTCTGATTCTGTATGTACCTGTCTGTACTAGCCTGCACCTGTCTGATTCTGTATGTACCTGTCTGTACTAGCCTGTACCTGTCTAATTCTGTATGTACCTGTCTGTACTAGCCTGTACCTGTCTGATTCTGTATGGTCCTGTCTGTACTAGCCTGCACCTGTCTAATTCTGTATGTACCTGTCTGTACTAGCCTGTACCTGTCTTATTCTGTATGTACCTGTCTGTACTAGCCTGTACCTATCTAATTCTGTATGTACCTGTCTGTACTAGCCTGCACCTGTCTGATTCTGTATGTACCTGTCTGTACTAGCCTGTACTTGCATAATTCTGAATACACGCCTGTCTGTACTAGCCTGCATCTGTCTAATTCTATATGTACCTGTCTGTACTAGCCTGCACCTGTCTAATTCTATACCTGTCTGTACTAACCTGCACCTGACTAATTCTGTATATACCTTTCTGTACTAGCCTGCACCTGTCTGATTCTGTATATACCTTTCTGTACTAGCCTGCACCTGTCTGTACTAGCCTGCACCTGTCTAATTCTGTATGTACCTGTCTGTACTAGCCTGCACCTGTCTAATTCTGTATGTACCTCACTGTACTAGCCTGCACCTGTCTAATTCTGTATGTACCTGTCTGTACTAGCCTGTACCTGTCTTATTCTGTATGTACCTGTCTGTACTAGCCTGCACCTGTCTAATTCTGTATGTACCTGTCTGCACTAGCCTGTACCTGTCTAATTCTATACCTGTCTGTACTAGCCTGCACCTGTCTAATTCTGTATATATCTTTCTGTACTAGCCTGTACCTGTATGATTCTGTATGTAGCTATCTGTACTAGCCTGCACCTGTATGATTCTGTATGTACCTATCTGTACTAGCCTGCACCTGTCTAATTCTGTATGTACCTGTCTGTACTAGCCTGCACCTGTCTAATTCTATATGTACCTGTCTGTACTAGCCTGCACCTGTATAATTCTGTATGTACCTCTCTGTACTAGCCTGTACTAGCCTGCACCTGTCTGATTCTATACCTGTCTGTACTAGCCTGCCCCTGTCTGATTCTGTATGTACCTGTCTGTACTAGCCTGCACCTGTCTAATTCTATATGTACCTGTCTGTACTAGCCTGCACCTGTCTAATTCTGTATGTACCTGTCTGTACTAGCCTGCACCTGTCTAATTCTGTATGTACCTGTCTGTACTAGCCTGCACCTGTCTAATTCTGTATGTACCTATCTGTACTAGCCTGCACCTGTATGATTCTGTATGTACCTATCTGTACTAGCATGCACCTGTCTGATTCTGTATATACCTTTCTGTACTAGCCTGCACCTGTCTAATTCTGTATGTACCTGTCTGTACTAGCCTGCACCTGTCTAATTCTGTATGTACCTGTCTGTACTAGCCTGCACCTGTCTAATTCTGTATGTACCTGTCTGCACTAGCCTGTACCTGTCTAATTCTGTATGTACCTGTCTGCACTAGCCTGTACCTGTCTGATTCTGTATGTACCTGTCTGTACTAGCCTGTACTTGCATAATTCTGTATATATCTGTCTGTACTAGCCTGCACCTGTCTAATTCTATATGTACCTGTCTGTACTAGCCAGCACCTGTCTAATTCTATACCTGTCTGTGCTAGCCTGCACCTGTCTAATTCTGTATATACCTTTCTGTACTAGCCTGTACCTGTATGATTCTGTATGTAGCTATCTGTACTAGCCTGCACCTGTATGATTCTGTATGTACCTATCTGTACTAGCCTGCACCTGTCTAATTCTGTATGTACCTGTCTGTACTAGCCTGCACCTGTCTAATTCTGTATGTACCTGTCTGTACTAGCCTGCACCTGTATAATTCTGTATGTACCTCTCTGTACTAGCCTGCACCTGTCTGATTCTATACCTGTCTGTACTAGCCTGCCCCTGTCTGATTCTGTATGTACCTGTCTGTACTAGCCTGTACCTGTCTGATTCTGTATGTACCTGTCTGTACTGGCCTGCACCTGTCTGATTCTATAAGTACCTGTCTGTACTAGCCTGTACCTGTCTGATTCTGTATGTACCTGTCTGTACTAGCCTGCACCTGTCTGATTCTGTACCTATCTGTACTAGCCTGCACCTGTCTGATTCTGTATGTACCTGTCTGTACTAGCCTGCACCTGTCTGATTCTGTATGTACCTGTCTATACTAGCCCGCACCTGTCTGATTCTGTATGTACCTGTCTGTACTAGCCTGCACCTGTCTGATTCTGCATGTACCTATCTGTACTAGCCTGCACCTGTCTGACACTGTATGTACCTATCTGTACTAGCCTGTACCTGTATGATTCTGTATGTACCTGTCTGTACTAGCCTGCACCTGTCTGATACTGTATGTACCTGTCTGTACTAGCCTGTACCTGTATGATTCTGTATGTACCTGTCTGTACTAGCCTGCACCTGTCTAATTCTGTATGTACCTGTCTATACTAGCCCGCACCTGTCTGATTCTGTATGTACCTGTCTGTACTAGCCTGCACCTGTCTGATTCTGTATGTACCTATCTGTACTAGCCTGCACCTGTCTGATTCTGTATGTACCTGTCTGTACTAGCCTGCACCTGTCTAATTCTGTATGTACCTGTCTGTACTAGCCTGTACCTGTCTGACACTGTATGTACCTGTCTGTACTAGCCTGTACCTGTCTGATTCTGTATGTACCTGTCTGTACTAGCCTGCACCTGTCTGATTCTGTACCTATCTGTACTAGCCTGCACCTGTCTGATTCTGTATGTACCTGTCTGTACTAGCCTGCACCTGTCTGATTCTGTATGTACCTGTCTATACTAGCCCGCACCTGTCTGATTCTGTATGTACCTGTCTGTACTAGCCTGCACCTGTCTGATTCTCCATGTACCTATCTGTACTAGCCTGCACCTGTCTGACACTGTATGTACCTATCTCTACTAGCCTGTACCTGTATGATTCTGTATGTACCTGTCTGTACTAGCCTGCACCTGTCTGATTCTGTATGTACCTGTCTGTACTAGCCTGCACCTGTCTGATTCTGTATGTACCTGTCTGTACTAGCCTGCACCTGTCTGATACTATATGTACCTGTCTGTCCTAGCCTGTACCTGTATGATTCTGTATGTACCTGTCTGCACTAGCCTGTACCTGTATGATTCTGTATGTACCTGTCTGTACTAGCCTGCACCTGTCTGATTCTGTGTGTACCTGTCTGTACTAGCCTGCACCTGTCTGATTCTGTGTGTACCTATCTGTACTAGCCTGCACCTGTCTGACACTGTATGTACCTATCTCTACTCTCCTGTACCTGTATGATTCTGTATGTACCTGTCTGTACTAGCCTGCACCTGTCTGATACTGTATGTACCTGTCTGTACTAGCCTGTACCTGTATGATTCTGTATGTACCTGTCTGTACTAGCCTGCACCTGTCTGATTCTGTATGTACCTGTCTGTACTAGCCTGCACCTGTCTGATTCTGTATGTACCTGTCTGTACTAGCCTGCACCTGTCTGATTCTGTACCTATCTGTACTAGCCTGCACCTGTCTGATTCTGTATGTACCTGTCTGTACTAGCCTGCACCTGTCTGATTCTGTATGTACCTGTCTATACTAGCCCGCACCTGTCTGATTCTGTATGTACCTGTCTGTACTAGCCTGCACCTGTCTGATTCTGTATATACCTATCTGTACTAGCCTGCACCTGTCTGACACTGTATGTACCTATCTCTACTAGCCTGTGCTTGTATGATTCTGTATGTACCTGTCTGTACTAGCCTGCACCTGTCTGATTCTGTATGTACCTGTCTGTACTAGCCTGCACCTGTCTGATTCTTTATGTACCTGTCTGTACTAGCCTGCACCTGTCTGATGCTGTATGTACCTGTCTGTACTAGCCTGTACCTGTATGATTCTGTATGTACCTATCTGTACTAGCTTGTACCTGTCTGATTCTGTATGTACCTCTCTATACTAGCCCGCACCTGTCTAATTCTGTATGTACCTGTCTGTACTAGCCGGCACCTGTCTAATTCTGTATGTCCCTGTCTGTACTAGCCTGTACCTGTCTGATTCTATACCTGTCTGTACTAGCCTGCACCTGTCTGATTCTATACCTGTCTGTACTAGCCTGCACCTGTCTGATTCTATACCTGTCTGTACTAGCCTGCACCTGTCTGATACTGTATATACCTGTCTGTACTAGCCTGTACCTGTATGATTCTGTATGTACCTGTCTGTACTAGCCTGCACCTGTCTGATACTGTATGTACCTGTCTGTACTAGCCTGTACCTGTATGATTCTGTATGTACCTATCTGTACTAGCTTGTACCTGTCTGATTCTGTATGTACCTGTCTATACTAGCCCGCACCTGTCTGATTCTGTATGTACCTGTCTGTACCTGTATAATTCTGTATGTACCTGTCTGTACTAGCCTGCACCTGTCTGATTCTGTATGTACCTGTCTGTACTAGCCTGTACCTGTCTGATTCTGTACCTATCTGTACTAGCCTGCACCTGTCTGATTCTGTATGTACCTGTCTGTACTAGCCTGCACCTGTCTGATTCTGTATGTACCTGTCTGTACTTGCCGGCACCTGTCTGATACTGTATGTACCTGTCTGTACCAGCCTGTACCTGTCTGATACTGTATGTACCTGTCTGTAGTAGCCTGAACCTATCTGATTCTGCATGTACTAGCCTGTACCTGTCTGATTCTGTATGTACCTATCTGTACTAGCCTGTACCTGTCTGATTCTGTATGTACCTGTCTGTACTAGCCTGCACCTGTCTAATTCTGTATGTACCTGTCTGTACTAGCCTGCACCTGTCTAATTCTGTATGTACCTGTCTGTACTAGCCTGCACCTGTCTGATACTGTATGTACCTGTCTGTACTAGCCTGTACTTGTATGATTCTGTATGTACCTGTCTGTACTAGCCTGCACCTGTCTGATTCTGTATGTACCTGTCTGTACTAGCCTGCTCCTGTCTGATTCTGTATGTACCTGTCTATACTAGCCCGCACCTGTCTGATTCTGTATGTACCTGTCTGTACTAGTCTGCACCTGTCTGATTCTGTATGTACCTATCTGTACTAGCCTGCACCTGTCTGATTCTGTATGTACCTGTCTGTACTAGCCTGCACCTGTCTGATTCTGTATGTACCTGTCTGTACTAGCCTGTACCTGTCTGATTCTGTATGTACCTGTCTGTACTGGCCTGCACCTGTCTGATTCTATAAGTACCTGTCTGTACTAGCCTGTACCTGTCTGATTCTGTATGTACCTGTCTGTACTAGCCTGCACCTGTCTGATTCTGTACCTATCTGTACTAGCCTGCACCTGTCTGATTCTGTATGTACCTGTCTGTACTAGCCTGCACCTGTCTGATTCTGTATGTACCTGTCTATACTAACCCGCACCTGTCTGATTCTGTATGTACCTGTCTGTACTAGCCTGCACCTGTCTGATTCTGCATGTACCTATCTGTACTAGCCTGCATCTGTCTGACACTGTATGTACCTATCTGTACTAGCCTGTACCTGCATGATTCTGTATGTACCTGTCTGTACTAGCCTGCACCTGTCTGATACTGTATGTACCTGTCTGTACTAGCCTGTACCTGTATGATTCTGTATGTACCTGTCTGTACTAGCCTGCACCTGTCTGATTCTGTATGTACCTGTCTGTACTAGCCTGCACCTGTCTGATTCTGTATGTACCTGTCTATACTAGCCCGCACCTGTCTGATTCTGTATGTACCTGTCTGTACTAGCCTCCACCTTTCTGATTCTGTATGTACCTATCTGTACTAGCCTGCACCTGTCTGATTCTGTATGTACCTGTCTGTACTAGCCTGCACCTGTCTGATTCTGTATGTACCTGTCTGTACTAGCCTGTACCTGTCTGATTCTGTATGTACCTGTCTGTACTAGCCTGCACCTGTCTGATACTGTATGTACCTGTCTGTACTAGCCTGTACCTGTATGATTCTGTATGTACCTATCTGTACTAGCTTGTACCTGTCTGATTCTGTATGTACCTGTCTATACTAGCCCGCACCTGTCTGATTCTGTATGTACCTGTCTGTACCTGTATGATTCTGTATGTACCTGTCTGTACTAGCCTGCACCTGTCTGATTCTGTATGTACCTGTCTGTACTAGCCTGTACCTGTCTGATTCTGTAACTATCTGTACTAGCCTGCACCTGTCTGATTCTGTATGTACCTGTCTGTACTAGCCTGCACCTGTCTGATACTGTATGTACCTGTCTGTACCAGCCTGTACCTGTCTGATACTGTATGTACCTGTCTGTAGTAGCCTGAACCTATCTGATTCTGCATGTACTAGCCTGTACCTGTCTGATTCTGTATGTACCTATCTGTACTAGCCTGTACCTGTCTGATTCTGTATGTACCTGTCTGTACTAGCCTGCACCTGTCTAATTCTGTATGTACCTGTCTGTACTAGCCTGCACCTGTCTAATTCTGTATGTACCTGTCTGTACTAGCCTGCACCTGTCTGATACTGTATGTACCTGTCTGTACTAGCCTGTACTTGTATGATTCTGTATGTACCTGTCTGTACTAGCCTGCACCTGTCTGATTCTGTATGTACCTGTCTGTACTAGCCTGCACCTGTCTGATTCTGTATGTACCTGTCTATACTAGCCCGCACCTGTCTGATTCTGTATGTACCTGTCTGTACTAGTCTGCATCTGTCTGATTCTGTATGTACCTATCTGTACTAGCCTGCACCTGTCTGATTCTGTATGTACCTGTCTGTACTAGCCTGCACCTGTCTGATTCTGTATGTACCTGTCTGTACTAGCCTGTACCTGTCTGATTCTGTATGTACCTGTCTGTACTGGCCTGCACCTGTCTGATTCTATAAGTACCTGTCTGTACTAGCCTGTACCTGTCTGATTCTGTATGTACCTGTCTGTACTAGCCTGCACCTGTCTGATTCTGTACCTATCTGTACTAGCCTGCACCTGTCTGATTCTGTATGTACCAGTCTGTACTAGCCTGCACCTGTCTGATTCTGGGTGTACCTGTCTATACTAACCCGCACCTGTCTGATTCTGTATGTACCTGTCTGTACTAGCCTGCACCTGTGTGATTCTGCATGTACCTATCTGTACTAGCCTGCACCTGTCTGACACTGTATGTACCTATCTGTACTAGCCTGTACCTGTATGATTCTGTATGTACCTGTCTGTACTAGCCTGCACCTGTCTGATACTGTATGTATCTGTCTGTACTAGCCTGTACCTGTATGATTCTGTATGTACCTGTCTGTACTAGCCTGCACCTGTCTGATTCTGTATGTACCTGTCTGTACTAGCCTGCACCTGTCTGATTCTGTATGTACCTGTCTATACTAGCCCGCACCTGTCTGATTCTGTATGTACCTGTCTGTACTAGCCTCCACCTTTCTGATTCTGTATGTACCTATCTGTACTAGCCTGCACCTGTCTGATCCTGTATGTACCTGTCTGTACTAGCCTGCACCTGTCTGATTCTGTATGTACCTGTCTGTACTAGCCTGTACCTGTCTGATTCTGTATGTACCTGTCTGTACTAGCCTGCACCTGTCTGATTCTATATGTACCTGTCTGTACTAGCCTGTACCTGTCTGATTCTGTATGTACCTGTCTGTACTAGCCTGCACCTGTCTGATTCTGTACCTATCTGTACTAGCCTGCACCTGTCTGATTCTGTATGTACCTGTCTGTACTAGCCTGCACCTGTCTGATTCTGTATGTACCTGTCTATACTAGCCCGCACCTGTCTGATTCTGTATGTACCTGTCTGTACTAGCCTGCACCTGTCTGATTCTGCATGTACCTATCTGTACTAGCCTGCACCTGTCTGACACTGTATGTACCTATCTCTACTAGCCTGTACCTGTATGATTCTGTATGTACCTGTCTGTACTAGCCTGCACCTGTCTGATTCTATATGTACCTGTCTGTACTAGCCTGCACCTGTCTGATTCTGTATGTACCTGTCTGTACTAGCCTGCACCTGTCTGATTCTGTATGTACCTGTCTGTACTAGCCTGCACCTGTCTGATTCTGTATGTACTAGCCTGTACCTGTCTCTGTATGTACCTGTGTGTACTAGCCTGCACCTGTCTGATTCTGTATATACCTGTCTGTACTAGCCTGCACCATTCTAATTCTGTATATACCTGTCTGTACTAGCCTGCACCATTCTAATTTTGTATATACCTGTCTGTACTAGCCTGCACCATTCTAATTCTGTATATACCTGTCTGTACTATCCTGTACCTGTCTGATTCTGTATGTACCTGTGTGTACTAGCCTGTACCTGTATGATTCTGTATATACCTGTCTGTACTAGCCTGCACCATTCTAATTCTGTATATACCTTTCTGTACTAGCCTGCACCTGTCTAATTCTGTATGTACCTGTCTGTACTAGCCTGCACCTGTCTAATTCTGTATGTACCTGTCTGTACTAGCCGGCACCTGTCTAATTCTGTATGTCCCTGTCTGTACTAGCCTGTACCTGTTTAATTCTGTATGTACCTGTCTGTACTAGCCTGCACCTGTCTGATACTGTATGTACCTATCTGTACTAGCCTGCACCTGTCTGATTCTGTATGTACCTGTCTGTACTAGCCTGCACCTGTCTATTTCTGTATGTACCTGTCTGTACTAGCCTGCACCTGTCTGATACTGTATGTACCTGTCTGTACTAGCCTGTACCTGTATGATTCTGTATGTACCTGTCTGTACTAGCCTGCACCTGTCTTATACTGTATGTACCTGTCTGTACTAGCCTGTACCTGTATGATACTGTATGTACCTATCTGTACTAGCTTGTACCTGTCTGATTCTGTATGTACCTGTCTATACTAGCCCGCACCTGTCTAATTCTGTATGTACCTGTCTGTACTAGCCGGCACCTGTCTAATTCTGTATGTCCCTGTCTGTACTAGCCTGTACCTGTCTGATTCTATACCTGTCTGTACTAGCCTGCACCTGTCTGATTCTATACCTGTCTGTACTAGCCTGCACCTGTCTGATTCTATACCTGTCTGTACTAGCCTGCACCTGTCTGATACTGTATATACCTGTCTGTACTAGCCTGCACCTGTCTGATACTGTATGTACCTATCTGTACTAGCCGGCACCTGTCTGATTCTGTATGTACCTGTCTGTACTAGCCCGCACCTGTCTGATACTGTATGTACCTATCTGTACTAGCCTGCACCTGTCTGATTCTGTATGTACCTATCTGTACTAGCCTGTACTTGTCTGATTCTGTATGTACCTGTCTGTACTAGCCTGCACCTGTATATTTCTGTATGTACCTGTCTGTACTAACCTGCACCTGTCTGATACTGTATGTACCTGTCTGTACTAGCCTGTACCTGTATGATTCTGTATGTACCTGTCTGTACTAGCCTGCACCTGTCTGTACTAGCCTGTACCTGTATGATTCTGTATGTACCTATCTGTACTAGCTTGTACCTGTCTGATTCTGTTTGTACCTGTCTATACTAGCCTGCACCTGTCTGATTCTGTATGTACCTGTCTGTACTAGCCTGCACCTGTCTGATTCTGTATGTACCTGTCTATACTAGCCCGCACCTGTCTGATTCTGTATGTACCTGCCTGTACTAGTCTGCACCTGTCTGATTCTGTATGTACCTATCTGTACAAGCCTGCACCTGTCTGATTCTGTATGTACCTGTCTGTACTAGCCTGCACCTGTCTGATTCTGTATGTACCTGTCTGTACTAGCCTGTACCTGTCTGATTCTGTATGTACCTGTCTGTACTGGCCTGCACCTGTCTGATTCTATAAGTACCTGTCTGTACTAGCCTGTACCTGTCTGATTCTGTATGTACCTGTCTGTACTAGCCTGCACCTGTCTGATTCTGTACCTATCTGTACTAGCCTGCACCTGTCTGATTCTGTATGTACCTGTCTGTACTAGCCTGCACCTGTCTGATTCTGTATGTACCTGTCTATACTAACCCGCACCTGTCTGATTCTGTATGTACCTGTCTGTACTAGCCTGCACCTGTCTGATTCTGCATGTACCTATCTGTACTAGCCTGCATCTGTCTGACACTGTATGTACCTATCTGTACTAGCCTGTACCTGCATGATTCTGTATGTACCTGTCTGTACTAGCCTGCACCTGTCTGATACTGTATGTACCTGTCTGTACTAGCCTGTACCTGTATGATTCTGTATGTACCTGTCTGTACTAGCCTGCACCTGTCTGATTCTGTATGTACCTGTCTGTACTAGCCTGCACCTGTCTGATTCTGTATGTACCTGTCTATACTAGCCCGCACCTGTCTGATTCTGTATGTACCTGTCTGTACTAGCCTCCACCTTTCTGATTCTGTATGTACCTATCTGTACTAGCCTGCACCTGTCTGATTCTGTATGTACCTGTCTGTACTAGCCTGCACCTGTCTGATTCTGTACCTATCTGTACTAGCCTGCACCTGTCTGATTCTGTATGTACCAGTCTGTACTAGCCTGCACCTGTCTGATTCTGTATGTACCTGTCTATACTAACCCGCACCTGTCTGATTCTGTATGTACCTGTCTGTACTAGCCTGCACCTGTGTGATTCTGCATGTACCTATCTGTTCTAGCCTGCACCTGTCTGACACTGTATGTACCTATCTGTACTAGCCTGTACCTGTATGATTCTGTATGTACCTGTCTGTACTAGCCTGCACCTGTCTGATACTGTATGTATCTGTCTGTACTAGCCTGTACCTGTATGATTCTGTATGTACCTGTCTGTACTAGCCTGCACCTGTCTGATTCTGTATGTACCTGTCTGTACTAGCCTGCACCTGTCTAATTCTGTATGTACCTGTCTGTACTAGCCTGCACCTGTCTAATTCTATATGTACCTGTCTGTACTAGCCTGCACCTGTATAATTCTGTATGTACCTCTCTGTACTAGCCTGTACTAGCCTGCACCTGTCTGATTCTATACCTGTCTGTACTAGCCTGCCCCTGTCTGATTCTGTATGTACCTGTCTGTACTAGCCTGCACCTGTCTAATTCTATATGTACCTGTCTGTACTAGCCTGCACCTGTCTAATTCTGTATGTACCTGTCTGTACTAGCCTGCACCTGTCTAATTCTGTATGTACCTGTCTGTACTAGCCTGCACCTGTCTAATTCTGTATGTACCTATCTGTACTAGCCTGCACCTGTATGATTCTGTATGTACCTATCTGTACTAGCATGCACCTGTCTGATTCTGTATATACCTTTCTGTACTAGCCTGCACCTGTCTAATTCTGTATGTACCTGTCTGTACTAGCCTGCACCTGTCTAATTCTGTATGTACCTGTCTGTACTAGCCTGCACCTGTCTAATTCTGTATGTACCTGTCTGCACTAGCCTGTACCTGTCTAATTCTGTATGTACCTGTCTGCACTAGCCTGTACCTGTCTGATTCTGTATGTACCTGTCTGTACTAGCCTGTACTTGCATAATTCTGTATATATCTGTCTGTACTAGCCTGCACCTGTCTAATTCTATATGTACCTGTCTGTACTAGCCAGCACCTGTCTAATTCTATACCTGTCTGTGCTAGCCTGCACCTGTCTAATTCTGTATATACCTTTCTGTACTAGCCTGTACCTGTATGATTCTGTATGTAGCTATCTGTACTAGCCTGCACCTGTATGATTCTGTATGTACCTATCTGTACTAGCCTGCACCTGTCTAATTCTGTATGTACCTGTCTGTACTAGCCTGCACCTGTCTAATTCTGTATGTACCTGTCTGTACTAGCCTGCACCTGTATAATTCTGTATGTACCTCTCTGTACTAGCCTGCACCTGTCTGATTCTATACCTGTCTGTACTAGCCTGCCCCTGTCTGATTCTGTATGTACCTGTCTGTACTAGCCTGTACCTGTCTGATTCTGTATGTACCTGTCTGTACTGGCCTGCACCTGTCTGATTCTATAAGTACCTGTCTGTACTAGCCTGTACCTGTCTGATTCTGTATGTACCTGTCTGTACTAGCCTGCACCTGTCTGATTCTGTACCTATCTGTACTAGCCTGCACCTGTCTGATTCTGTATGTACCTGTCTGTACTAGCCTGCACCTGTCTGATTCTGTATGTACCTGTCTATACTAGCCCGCACCTGTCTGATTCTGTATGTACCTGTCTGTACTAGCCTGCACCTGTCTGATTCTGCATGTACCTATCTGTACTAGCCTGCACCTGTCTGACACTGTATGTACCTATCTGTACTAGCCTGTACCTGTATGATTCTGTATGTACCTGTCTGTACTAGCCTGCACCTGTCTGATACTGTATGTACCTGTCTGTACTAGCCTGTACCTGTATGATTCTGTATGTACCTGTCTGTACTAGCCTGCACCTGTCTAATTCTGTATGTACCTGTCTATACTAGCCCGCACCTGTCTGATTCTGTATGTACCTGTCTGTACTAGCCTGCACCTGT
Organism: Pseudophryne corroboree; assembly: GCF_028390025.1. NCBI lineage: Eukaryota > Metazoa > Chordata > Amphibia > Anura > Myobatrachidae > Pseudophryne > Pseudophryne corroboree. The sequence goes on from NC_086445.1 coordinate 1,043,684,468, forward strand.
CTGATTCTGTATGTACCTATCTGTACTAGCCTGCACCTGTCTGATTCTGTATGTACCTGTCTGTACTAGCCTGCACCTGTCTAATTCTGTATGTACCTGTCTGTACTAGCCTGTACCTGTCTGACACTGTATGTACCTGTCTGTACTAGCCTGTACCTGTCTGATTCTGTATGTACCTGTCTGTACTAGCCTGCACCTGTCTGATTCTGTACCTATCTGTACTAGCCTGCACCTGTCTGATTCTGTATGTACCTGTCTGTACTAGCCTGCACCTGTCTGATTCTGTATGTACCTGTCTATACTAGCCCGCACCTGTCTGATTCTGTATGTACCTGTCTGTACTAGCCTGCACCTGTCTGATTCTCCATGTACCTATCTGTACTAGCCTGCACCTGTCTGACACTGTATGTACCTATCTCTACTAGCCTGTACCTGTATGATTCTGTATGTACCTGTCTGTACTAGCCTGCACCTGTCTGATTCTGTATGTACCTGTCTGTACTAGCCTGCACCTGTCTGATTCTGTATGTACCTGTCTGTACTAGCCTGCACCTGTCTGATACTATATGTACCTGTCTGTCCTAGCCTGTACCTGTATGATTCTGTATGTACCTGTCTGCACTAGCCTGTACCTGTATGATTCTGTATGTACCTGTCTGTACTAGCCTGCACCTGTCTGATTCTGTGTGTACCTGTCTGTACTAGCCTGCACCTGTCTGATTCTGTGTGTACCTATCTGTACTAGCCTGCACCTGTCTGACACTGTATGTACCTATCTCTACTCTCCTGTACCTGTATGATTCTGTATGTACCTGTCTGTACTAGCCTGCACCTGTCTGATACTGTATGTACCTGTCTGTACTAGCCTGTACCTGTATGATTCTGTATGTACCTGTCTGTACTAGCCTGCACCTGTCTGATTCTGTATGTACCTGTCTGTACTAGCCTGCACCTGTCTGATTCTGTATGTACCTGTCTGTACTAGCCTGCACCTGTCTGATTCTGTACCTATCTGTACTAGCCTGCACCTGTCTGATTCTGTATGTACCTGTCTGTACTAGCCTGCACCTGTCTGATTCTGTATGTACCTGTCTATACTAGCCCGCACCTGTCTGATTCTGTATGTACCTGTCTGTACTAGCCTGCACCTGTCTGATTCTGTATATACCTATCTGTACTAGCCTGCACCTGTCTGACACTGTATGTACCTATCTCTACTAGCCTGTGCTTGTATGATTCTGTATGTACCTGTCTGTACTAGCCTGCACCTGTCTGATTCTGTATGTACCTGTCTGTACTAGCCTGCACCTGTCTGATTCTTTATGTACCTGTCTGTACTAGCCTGCACCTGTCTGATGCTGTATGTACCTGTCTGTACTAGCCTGTACCTGTATGATTCTGTATGTACCTATCTGTACTAGCTTGTACCTGTCTGATTCTGTATGTACCTCTCTATACTAGCCCGCACCTGTCTAATTCTGTATGTACCTGTCTGTACTAGCCGGCACCTGTCTAATTCTGTATGTCCCTGTCTGTACTAGCCTGTACCTGTCTGATTCTATACCTGTCTGTACTAGCCTGCACCTGTCTGATTCTATACCTGTCTGTACTAGCCTGCACCTGTCTGATTCTATACCTGTCTGTACTAGCCTGCACCTGTCTGATACTGTATATACCTGTCTGTACTAGCCTGTACCTGTATGATTCTGTATGTACCTGTCTGTACTAGCCTGCACCTGTCTGATACTGTATGTACCTGTCTGTACTAGCCTGTACCTGTATGATTCTGTATGTACCTATCTGTACTAGCTTGTACCTGTCTGATTCTGTATGTACCTGTCTATACTAGCCCGCACCTGTCTGATTCTGTATGTACCTGTATAATTCTGTATGTACCTGTCTGTACTAGCCTGCACCTGTCTGATTCTGTATGTACCTGTCTGTACTAGCCTGTACCTGTCTGATTCTGTACCTATCTGTACTAGCCTGCACCTGTCTGATTCTGTATGTACCTGTCTGTACTAGCCTGCACCTGTCTGATTCTGTATGTACCTGTCTGTACTTGCCGGCACCTGTCTGATACTGTATGTACCTGTCTGTACCAGCCTGTACCTGTCTGATACTGTATGTACCTGTCTGTAGTAGCCTGAACCTATCTGATTCTGCATGTACTAGCCTGTACCTGTCTGATTCTGTATGTACCTATCTGTACTAGCCTGTACCTGTCTGATTCTGTATGTACCTGTCTGTACTAGCCTGCACCTGTCTAATTCTGTATGTACCTGTCTGTACTAGCCTGCACCTGTCTAATTCTGTATGTACCTGTCTGTACTAGCCTGCACCTGTCTGATACTGTATGTACCTGTCTGTACTAGCCTGTACTTGTATGATTCTGTATGTACCTGTCTGTACTAGCCTGCACCTGTCTGATTCTGTATGTACCTGTCTGTACTAGCCTGCTCCTGTCTGATTCTGTATGTACCTGTCTATACTAGCCCGCACCTGTCTGATTCTGTATGTACCTGTCTGTACTAGTCTGCACCTGTCTGATTCTGTATGTACCTATCTGTACTAGCCTGCACCTGTCTGATTCTGTATGTACCTGTCTGTACTAGCCTGCACCTGTCTGATTCTGTATGTACCTGTCTGTACTAGCCTGTACCTGTCTGATTCTGTATGTACCTGTCTGTACTGGCCTGCACCTGTCTGATTCTATAAGTACCTGTCTGTACTAGCCTGTACCTGTCTGATTCTGTATGTACCTGTCTGTACTAGCCTGCACCTGTCTGATTCTGTACCTATCTGTACTAGCCTGCACCTGTCTGATTCTGTATGTACCTGTCTGTACTAGCCTGCACCTGTCTGATTCTGTATGTACCTGTCTATACTAACCCGCACCTGTCTGATTCTGTATGTACCTGTCTGTACTAGCCTGCACCTGTCTGATTCTGCATGTACCTATCTGTACTAGCCTGCATCTGTCTGACACTGTATGTACCTATCTGTACTAGCCTGTACCTGCATGATTCTGTATGTACCTGTCTGTACTAGCCTGCACCTGTCTGATACTGTATGTACCTGTCTGTACTAGCCTGTACCTGTATGATTCTGTATGTACCTGTCTGTACTAGCCTGCACCTGTCTGATTCTGTATGTACCTGTCTGTACTAGCCTGCACCTGTCTGATTCTGTATGTACCTGTCTATACTAGCCCGCACCTGTCTGATTCTGTATGTACCTGTCTGTACTAGCCTCCACCTTTCTGATTCTGTATGTACCTATCTGTACTAGCCTGCACCTGTCTGATTCTGTATGTACCTGTCTGTACTAGCCTGCACCTGTCTGATTCTGTATGTACCTGTCTGTACTAGCCTGTACCTGTCTGATTCTGTATGTACCTGTCTGTACTAGCCTGCACCTGTCTGATACTGTATGTACCTGTCTGTACTAGCCTGTACCTGTATGATTCTGTATGTACCTATCTGTACTAGCTTGTACCTGTCTGATTCTGTATGTACCTGTCTATACTAGCCCGCACCTGTCTGATTCTGTATGTACCTGTCTGTACCTGTATGATTCTGTATGTACCTGTCTGTACTAGCCTGCACCTGTCTGATTCTGTATGTACCTGTCTGTACTAGCCTGTACCTGTCTGATTCTGTAACTATCTGTACTAGCCTGCACCTGTCTGATTCTGTATGTACCTGTCTGTACTAGCCTGCACCTGTCTGATACTGTATGTACCTGTCTGTACCAGCCTGTACCTGTCTGATACTGTATGTACCTGTCTGTAGTAGCCTGAACCTATCTGATTCTGCATGTACTAGCCTGTACCTGTCTGATTCTGTATGTACCTATCTGTACTAGCCTGTACCTGTCTGATTCTGTATGTACCTGTCTGTACTAGCCTGCACCTGTCTAATTCTGTATGTACCTGTCTGTACTAGCCTGCACCTGTCTAATTCTGTATGTACCTGTCTGTACTAGCCTGCACCTGTCTGATACTGTATGTACCTGTCTGTACTAGCCTGTACTTGTATGATTCTGTATGTACCTGTCTGTACTAGCCTGCACCTGTCTGATTCTGTATGTACCTGTCTGTACTAGCCTGCACCTGTCTGATTCTGTATGTACCTGTCTATACTAGCCCGCACCTGTCTGATTCTGTATGTACCTGTCTGTACTAGTCTGCATCTGTCTGATTCTGTATGTACCTATCTGTACTAGCCTGCACCTGTCTGATTCTGTATGTACCTGTCTGTACTAGCCTGCACCTGTCTGATTCTGTATGTACCTGTCTGTACTAGCCTGTACCTGTCTGATTCTGTATGTACCTGTCTGTACTGGCCTGCACCTGTCTGATTCTATAAGTACCTGTCTGTACTAGCCTGTACCTGTCTGATTCTGTATGTACCTGTCTGTACTAGCCTGCACCTGTCTGATTCTGTACCTATCTGTACTAGCCTGCACCTGTCTGATTCTGTATGTACCAGTCTGTACTAGCCTGCACCTGTCTGATTCTGGGTGTACCTGTCTATACTAACCCGCACCTGTCTGATTCTGTATGTACCTGTCTGTACTAGCCTGCACCTGTGTGATTCTGCATGTACCTATCTGTACTAGCCTGCACCTGTCTGACACTGTATGTACCTATCTGTACTAGCCTGTACCTGTATGATTCTGTATGTACCTGTCTGTACTAGCCTGCACCTGTCTGATACTGTATGTATCTGTCTGTACTAGCCTGTACCTGTATGATTCTGTATGTACCTGTCTGTACTAGCCTGCACCTGTCTGATTCTGTATGTACCTGTCTGTACTAGCCTGCACCTGTCTGATTCTGTATGTACCTGTCTATACTAGCCCGCACCTGTCTGATTCTGTATGTACCTGTCTGTACTAGCCTCCACCTTTCTGATTCTGTATGTACCTATCTGTACTAGCCTGCACCTGTCTGATCCTGTATGTACCTGTCTGTACTAGCCTGCACCTGTCTGATTCTGTATGTACCTGTCTGTACTAGCCTGTACCTGTCTGATTCTGTATGTACCTGTCTGTACTAGCCTGCACCTGTCTGATTCTATATGTACCTGTCTGTACTAGCCTGTACCTGTCTGATTCTGTATGTACCTGTCTGTACTAGCCTGCACCTGTCTGATTCTGTACCTATCTGTACTAGCCTGCACCTGTCTGATTCTGTATGTACCTGTCTGTACTAGCCTGCACCTGTCTGATTCTGTATGTACCTGTCTATACTAGCCCGCACCTGTCTGATTCTGTATGTACCTGTCTGTACTAGCCTGCACCTGTCTGATTCTGCATGTACCTATCTGTACTAGCCTGCACCTGTCTGACACTGTATGTACCTATCTCTACTAGCCTGTACCTGTATGATTCTGTATGTACCTGTCTGTACTAGCCTGCACCTGTCTGATTCTATATGTACCTGTCTGTACTAGCCTGCACCTGTCTGATTCTGTATGTACCTGTCTGTACTAGCCTGCACCTGTCTGATTCTGTATGTACCTGTCTGTACTAGCCTGCACCTGTCTGATTCTGTATGTACTAGCCTGTACCTGTCTCTGTATGTACCTGTGTGTACTAGCCTGCACCTGTCTGATTCTGTATATACCTGTCTGTACTAGCCTGCACCATTCTAATTCTGTATATACCTGTCTGTACTAGCCTGCACCATTCTAATTTTGTATATACCTGTCTGTACTAGCCTGCACCATTCTAATTCTGTATATACCTGTCTGTACTATCCTGTACCTGTCTGATTCTGTATGTACCTGTGTGTACTAGCCTGTACCTGTATGATTCTGTATATACCTGTCTGTACTAGCCTGCACCATTCTAATTCTGTATATACCTTTCTGTACTAGCCTGCACCTGTCTAATTCTGTATGTACCTGTCTGTACTAGCCTGCACCTGTCTAATTCTGTATGTACCTGTCTGTACTAGCCGGCACCTGTCTAATTCTGTATGTCCCTGTCTGTACTAGCCTGTACCTGTTTAATTCTGTATGTACCTGTCTGTACTAGCCTGCACCTGTCTGATACTGTATGTACCTATCTGTACTAGCCTGCACCTGTCTGATTCTGTATGTACCTGTCTGTACTAGCCTGCACCTGTCTATTTCTGTATGTACCTGTCTGTACTAGCCTGCACCTGTCTGATACTGTATGTACCTGTCTGTACTAGCCTGTACCTGTATGATTCTGTATGTACCTGTCTGTACTAGCCTGCACCTGTCTTATACTGTATGTACCTGTCTGTACTAGCCTGTACCTGTATGATACTGTATGTACCTATCTGTACTAGCTTGTACCTGTCTGATTCTGTATGTACCTGTCTATACTAGCCCGCACCTGTCTAATTCTGTATGTACCTGTCTGTACTAGCCGGCACCTGTCTAATTCTGTATGTCCCTGTCTGTACTAGCCTGTACCTGTCTGATTCTATACCTGTCTGTACTAGCCTGCACCTGTCTGATTCTATACCTGTCTGTACTAGCCTGCACCTGTCTGATTCTATACCTGTCTGTACTAGCCTGCACCTGTCTGATACTGTATATACCTGTCTGTACTAGCCTGCACCTGTCTGATACTGTATGTACCTATCTGTACTAGCCGGCACCTGTCTGATTCTGTATGTACCTGTCTGTACTAGCCCGCACCTGTCTGATACTGTATGTACCTATCTGTACTAGCCTGCACCTGTCTGATTCTGTATGTACCTATCTGTACTAGCCTGTACTTGTCTGATTCTGTATGTACCTGTCTGTACTAGCCTGCACCTGTATATTTCTGTATGTACCTGTCTGTACTAACCTGCACCTGTCTGATACTGTATGTACCTGTCTGTACTAGCCTGTACCTGTATGATTCTGTATGTACCTGTCTGTACTAGCCTGCACCTGTCTGTACTAGCCTGTACCTGTATGATTCTGTATGTACCTATCTGTACTAGCTTGTACCTGTCTGATTCTGTTTGTACCTGTCTATACTAGCCTGCACCTGTCTGATTCTGTATGTACCTGTCTGTACTAGCCTGCACCTGTCTGATTCTGTATGTACCTGTCTATACTAGCCCGCACCTGTCTGATTCTGTATGTACCTGCCTGTACTAGTCTGCACCTGTCTGATTCTGTATGTACCTATCTGTACAAGCCTGCACCTGTCTGATTCTGTATGTACCTGTCTGTACTAGCCTGCACCTGTCTGATTCTGTATGTACCTGTCTGTACTAGCCTGTACCTGTCTGATTCTGTATGTACCTGTCTGTACTGGCCTGCACCTGTCTGATTCTATAAGTACCTGTCTGTACTAGCCTGTACCTGTCTGATTCTGTATGTACCTGTCTGTACTAGCCTGCACCTGTCTGATTCTGTACCTATCTGTACTAGCCTGCACCTGTCTGATTCTGTATGTACCTGTCTGTACTAGCCTGCACCTGTCTGATTCTGTATGTACCTGTCTATACTAACCCGCACCTGTCTGATTCTGTATGTACCTGTCTGTACTAGCCTGCACCTGTCTGATTCTGCATGTACCTATCTGTACTAGCCTGCATCTGTCTGACACTGTATGTACCTATCTGTACTAGCCTGTACCTGCATGATTCTGTATGTACCTGTCTGTACTAGCCTGCACCTGTCTGATACTGTATGTACCTGTCTGTACTAGCCTGTACCTGTATGATTCTGTATGTACCTGTCTGTACTAGCCTGCACCTGTCTGATTCTGTATGTACCTGTCTGTACTAGCCTGCACCTGTCTGATTCTGTATGTACCTGTCTATACTAGCCCGCACCTGTCTGATTCTGTATGTACCTGTCTGTACTAGCCTCCACCTTTCTGATTCTGTATGTACCTATCTGTACTAGCCTGCACCTGTCTGATTCTGTATGTACCTGTCTGTACTAGCCTGCACCTGTCTGATTCTGTACCTATCTGTACTAGCCTGCACCTGTCTGATTCTGTATGTACCAGTCTGTACTAGCCTGCACCTGTCTGATTCTGTATGTACCTGTCTATACTAACCCGCACCTGTCTGATTCTGTATGTACCTGTCTGTACTAGCCTGCACCTGTGTGATTCTGCATGTACCTATCTGTTCTAGCCTGCACCTGTCTGACACTGTATGTACCTATCTGTACTAGCCTGTACCTGTATGATTCTGTATGTACCTGTCTGTACTAGCCTGCACCTGTCTGATACTGTATGTATCTGTCTGTACTAGCCTGTACCTGTATGATTCTGTATGTACCTGTCTGTACTAGCCTGCACCTGTCTGATTCTGTATGTACCTGTCTGTACTAGCCTGCACCTGTCTGATTCTGTATGTACCTGTCTATACTAGCCCGCACCTGTCTGATTCTGTATGTACCTGTCTGTACTAGCCTCCACCTTTCTGATTCTGTATGTACCTATCTGTACTAGCCTGCACCTGTCTGATCCTGTATGTACCTGTCTGTACTAGCCTGCACCTGTCTGATTCTGTATGTACCTGTCTGTACTAGCCTGTACCTGTCTGATTCTGTATGTACCTGTCTGTACAAGCCTGCACCTGTCTGATTCTATATGTACCTGTCTGTACTAGCCTGTACCTGTCTGATTCTGTACCTATCTGTACTAGCCTGCACCTGTCTGATTCTGTATGTACCTATCTGTACTAGCCTGCACCTGTCTGATTCTGTATGTACCTGTCTGTACTAGCCTGCACCTGTCTATTTCTGTATGTACCTGTCTGTACTAGCCTGCACCTGTCTGATACTGTATGTACCTGTCTGTACTAGCCTGCACCTGTCTGATTCTGTATGTACCAATCTGTACTAGCCTGCACCTGTCTGATTCTGTATGTACCTGTCTATACTAACCCGCACCTGTCTGATTCTGTATGTACCTGTCTGTACTAGCCTGCACCTGTGTGATTCTGCATGTACCTATCTGTACTAGCCTGCACCTGTCTGACACTGTATGTACCTATCTGTACTAGCCTGTACCTGTATGATTCTGTATGTACCTGTCTGTACTAGCCTGCACCTGTCTGATTCTGTATGTACCTGTCTGTACTAGCCTGCACCTGTCTGACACTGTATGTATCTGTCTGTACTAGCCTGTACCTGTATGATTCTGTATGTACCTGTCTGTACTAGCCTGCACCTGTCTGATTCTGTATGTACCTGTCTGTACTAGCCTGCACCTGTCTGATTCTGTATGTACCTGTCTATACTAGCCCGCACCTGTCTGATTCTGTATGTACCTGTCTGTACTAGCCTCCACCTTTCTGATTCTGTATGTACCTATCTGTACTAGCCTGCACCTGTCTGATCCTGTATGTACCTGTCTGTACTAGCCTGCACCTGTCTGATTCTGTATGTACCTATCTGTACTAGCCTGTACCTGTCTGATTCTGTATGTACCTGTCTGTACTAGCCTGCACCTGTCTGATTCTATATGTACCTGTCTGTACTAGCCTGTACCTGTCTGATTCTGTATGTACCTGTCTGTACTAGCCTGCACCTGTCTGATTCTGTACCTATCTGTACTAGCCTGCACCTGTCTGATTCTGTATGTACCTGTCTGTACTAGCCTGCACCTGTCTGATTCTGTATGTACCTGTCTATACTAGCCCGCACCTGTCTGATTCTGTATGTACCTGTCTGTACTAGCCTGCACCTGTCTGATTCTGCATGTACCTATCTGTACTAGCCTGCACCTGTCTGACACTGTATGTACCTATCTCTACTAGCCTGTACCTGTATGATTCTGTATGTACCTGTCTGTACTAGCCTGCACCTGTCTGATTCTATATGTACCTGTCTGTACTAGCCTGCACCTGTCTGATTCTGTATGTACCTGTCTGTACTAGCCTGCACCTGTCTGATTCTGTATGTACCTGTCTGTACTAGCCTGCACCTGTCTGATTCTGTATGTACTAGCCTGTACCTGTCTCTGTATGTACCTGTGTGTACTAGCCTGCACCTGTCTGATTCTGTATATACCTGTCTGTACTAGCCTGCACCATTCTAATTCTGTATATACCTGTCTGTACTAGCCTGCACCATTCTAATTTTGTATATACCTGTCTGTACTAGCCTGCACCATTCTAATTCTGTATATACCTGTCTGTACTATCCTGTACCTGTCTGATTCTGTATGTACCTGTGTGTACTAGCCTGTACCTGTATGATTCTGTATATACCTGTCTGTACTAGCCTGCACCATTCTAATTCTGTATATACCTTTCTGTACTAGCCTGCACCTGTCTAATTCTGTATGTACCTGTCTGTACTAGCCTGCACCTGTCTAATTCTGTATGTACCTGTCTGTACTAGCCGGCACCTGTCTAATTCTGTATGTCCCTGTCTGTACTAGCCTGTACCTGTTTAATTCTGTATGTACCTGTCTGTACTAGCCTGCACCTGTCTGATACTGTATGTACCTATCTGTACTAGCCTGCACCTGTCTGATTCTGTATGTACCTGTCTGTACTAGCCTGCACCTGTCTATTTCTGTATGTACCTGTCTGTACTAGCCTGCACCTGTCTGATACTGTATGTACCTGTCTGTACTAGCCTGTACCTGTATGATTCTGTATGTACCTGTCTGTACTAGCCTGCACCTGTCTTATACTGTATGTACCTGTCTGTACTAGCCTGTACCTGTATGATACTGTATGTACCTATCTGTACTAGCTTGTACCTGTCTGATTCTGTATGTACCTGTCTATACTAGCCCGCACCTGTCTAATTCTGTATGTACCTGTCTGTACTAGCCGGCACCTGTCTAATTCTGTATGTCCCTGTCTGTACTAGCCTGTACCTGTCTGATTCTATACCTGTCTGTACTAGCCTGCACCTGTCTGATTCTATACCTGTCTGTACTAGCCTGCACCTGTCTGATTCTATACCTGTCTGTACTAGCCTGCACCTGTCTGATACTGTATATACCTGTCTGTACTAGCCTGCACCTGTCTGATACTGTATGTACCTATCTGTACTAGCCGGCACCTGTCTGATTCTGTATGTACCTGTCTGTACTAGCCCGCACCTGTCTGATACTGTATGTACCTATCTGTACTAGCCTGCACCTGTCTGATTCTGTATGTACCTATCTGTACTAGCCTGTACTTGTCTGATTCTGTATGTACCTGTCTGTACTAGCCTGCACCTGTATATTTCTGTATGTACCTGTCTGTACTAACCTGCACCTGTCTGATACTGTATGTACCTGTCTGTACTAGCCTGTACCTGTATGATTCTGTATGTACCTGTCTGTACTAGCCTGCACCTGTCTGTACTAGCCTGTACCTGTATGATTCAGTATGTACCTATCTGTACTAGCTTGTACCTGTCTGATTCTGTATGTACCTGTCTATACTAGCCTGCACCTGTCTGATTCTGTATGTACCTGTCTGTACTAGCCTGCACCTGTCTGATTCTGTATGTACCTGTCTATACTAGCCCGCACCTGTCTGATTCTGTATGTACCTGTCTGTACTAGTCTGCACCTGTCTGATTCTGTATGTACCTATCTGTACAAGCCTGCACCTGTCTGATTCTGTATGTACCTGTCTGTACTAGCCTGCACCTGTCTGATTCTGTATGTACCTGTCTGTACTAGCCTGTACCTGTCTGATTCTGTATGTACCTGTCTGTACTGGCCTGCACCTGTCTGATTCTATAAGTACCTGTCTGTACTAGCCTGTACCTGTCTGATTCTGTATGTACCTGTCTGTACTAGCCTGCACCTGTCTGATTCTGTACCTATCTGTACTAGCCTGCACCTGTCTGATTCTGTATGTACCTGTCTGTACTAGCCTGCACCTGTCTGATTCTGTATGTACCTGTCTATACTAACCCGCACCTGTATGATTCTGTATGTACCTGTCTGTACTAGCCTGCACCTGTCTGATTCTATATGTACCTGTCTGTACTAGCCTGCACCTGTCTGATTCTGTATGTACCTGTCTGTACTAGCCTGCACCTGTCTGATTCTGTATGTACTAGCCTGTACCTGTCTCTGTATGTACCTGTGTGTACTAGCCTGCACCTGTCTGATTCTGTATATACCTGTCTGTACTAGCCTGCACCATTCTAATTCTGTATATACCTGTCTGTACTAGCCTGCACCATTCTAATTTTGTATATACCTGTCTGTACTAGCCTGCACCATTCTAATTCTGTATATACCTGTCTGTACTATCCTGTACCTGTCTGATTCTGTATGTACCTGTGTGTACTAGCCTGTACCTGTATGATTCTGTATATACCTGTCTGTACTAGCCTGCACCATTCTAATTCTGTATATACCTTTCTGTACTAGCCTGCACCTGTCTAATTCTGTATGTACCTGTCTGTACTAGCCTGCACCTGTCTAATTCTGTATGTACCTGTCTGTACTAGCCGGCACCTGTCTAATTCTGTATGTCCCTGTCTGTACTAGCCTGTACCTGTTTAATTCTGTATGTACCTGTCTGTACTAGCCTGCACCTGTCTGATACTGTATGTACCTATCTGTACTAGCCTGCACCTGTCTGATTCTGTATGTACCTGTCTGTACTAGCCTGCACCTGTCTATTTCTGTATGTACCTGTCTGTACTAGCCTGCACCTGTCTGATACTGTATGTACCTGTCTGTACTAGCCTGTACCTGTATGATTCTGTATGTACCTGTCTGTACTAGCCTGCACCTGTCTTATACTGTATGTACCTGTCTGTACTAGCCTGTACCTGTATGATACTGTATGTACCTATCTGTACTAGCTTGTACCTGTCTGATTCTGTATGTACCTGTCTATACTAGCCCGCACCTGTCTAATTCTGTATGTACCTGTCTGTACTAGCCGGCACCTGTCTAATTCTGTATGTCCCTGTCTGTACTAGCCTGTACCTGTCTGATTCTATACCTGTCTGTACTAGCCTGCACCTGTCTGATTCTATACCTGTCTGTACTAGCCTGCACCTGTCTGATTCTATACCTGTCTGTACTAGCCTGCACCTGTCTGATACTGTATATACCTGTCTGTACTAGCCTGCACCTGTCTGATACTGTATGTACCTATCTGTACTAGCCGGCACCTGTCTGATTCTGTATGTACCTGTCTGTACTAGCCCGCACCTGTCTGATACTGTATGTACCTATCTGTACTAGCCTGCACCTGTCTGATTCTGTATGTACCTATCTGTACTAGCCTGTACTTGTCTGATTCTGTATGTACCTGTCTGTACTAGCCTGCACCTGTATATTTCTGTATGTACCTGTCTGTACTAACCTGCACCTGTCTGTACTAGCCTGTACCTGTATGATTCTGTATGTACCTGTCTGTACTAGCCTGCACCTGTCTGTACTAGCCTGTACCTGTATGATTCTGTATGTACCTATCTGTACTAGCTTGTACCTGTCTGATTCTGTATGTACCTGTCTATACTAGCCTGCACCTGTCTGATTCTGTATGTACCTGTCTGTACTAGCCTGCACCTGTCTGATTCTGTATGTACCTGTCTATACTAGCCCGCACCTGTCTGATTCTGTATGTACCTGTCTGTACTAGTCTGCACCTGTCTGATTCTGTATGTACCTATCTGTACAAGCCTGCACCTGTCTGATTCTGTATGTACCTGTCTGTACTAGCCTGCACCTGTCTGATTCTGTATGTACCTGTCTGTACTAGCCTGTACCTGTCTGATTCTGTATGTACCTGTCTGTACTGGCCTGCACCTGTCTGATTCTATAAGTACCTGTCTGTACTAGCCTGTACCTGTCTGATTCTGTATGTACCTGTCTGTACTAGCCTGCACCTGTCTGATTCTGTACCTATCTGTACTAGCCTGCACCTGTCTGATTCTGTATGTACCTGTCTGTACTAGCCTGCACCTGTCTGATTCTGTATGTACCTGTCTATACTAACCCGCACCTGTCTGATTCTGTATGTACCTGTCTGTACTAGCCTGCACCTGTCTGATTCTGCATGTACAAATCTGTACTAGCCTGCATCTGTCTGACACTGTATGTACCTATCTGTACTAGCCTGTACCTGCATGATTCTGTATGTACCTGTCTGTACTAGCCTGCACCTGTCTGATACTGTATGTACCTGTCTGTACTAGCCTGTACCTGTATGATTCTGTATGTACCTGTCTGTACTAGCCTGCACCTGTCTGATTCTGTATGTACCTGTCTGTACTAGCCTGCACCTGTCTGATTCTGTATGTACCTGTCTATACTAGCCCGCACCTGTCTGATTCTGTATGTACCTGTCTGTACTAGCCTCCACCTTTCTGATTCTGTATGTACCTATCTGTACTAGCCTGCACCTGTCTGATTCTGTATGTACCTGTCTGTACTAGCCTGCACCTGTCTGATTCTGTATGTACCTGTCTGTACTAGCCTGTACCTGTCTGATTCTGTATGTACCTGTCTGTACTAGCCTGCACCTGTCTGATACTGTATGTACCTGTCTGTACTAGCCTGTACCTGTATGATTCTGTATGTACCTATCTGTACTAGCTTGTACCTGTCTGATTCTGTATGTACCTGTCTATACTAGCCCGCACCTGTCTGATTCTGTATGTACCTGTCTGTACCTGTATGATTCTGTATGTACCTTTCTGTACTAGCCTGCACCTGTCTGATTCTGTATGTACCTGTCTGTACTAGCCTGTACCTGTCTGATTCTGTAACTATCTGTACTAGCCTGCACCTGTCTGATTCTGTATGTACCTGTCTGTACTAGCCTGCACCTGTCTGATACTGTATGTACCTGTCTGTACCAGCCTGTACCTGTCTGATACTGTATGTACCTGTCTGTAGTAGCCTGAACCTATCTGATTCTGCATGTACTAGCCTGTACCTGTCTGATTCTGTATGTACCTATCTGTACTAGCCTGTACCTGTCTGATTCTGTATGTACCTGTCTGTACTAGCCTGCACCTGTCTAATTCTGTATGTACCTGTCTGTACTAGCCTGCACCTGTCTAATTCTGTATGTACCTGTCTGTACTAGCCTGCACCTGTCTGATACTGTATGTACCTGTCTGTACTAGCCTGTACTTGTATGATTCTGTATGTACCTGTCTGTACTAGCCTGCACCTGTATGATTCTGTATGTACCTGTCTGTACTAGCCTGCACCTGTCTGATTCTGTATGTACCTGTCTATACTAGCCCGCACCTGTCTGATTCTGTATGTACCTGTCTGTACTAGTCTGCATCTGTCTGATTCTGTATGTACCTATCTGTACTAGCCTGCACCTGTCTGATTCTGTATGTACCTGTCTGTACTAGCCTGCACCTGTCTGATTCTGTATGTACCTGTCTGTACTAGCCTGTACCTGTCTGATTCTGTATGTACCTGTCTGTACTGGCCTGCACCTGTCTGATTCTATAAGTACCTGTATGTACTAGCCTGTACCTGTCTGATTCTGTATGTACCTGTCTGTACTAGCCTGCACCTGTCTGATTCTGTACCTATCTGTACTAGCCTGCACCTGTCTGATTCTGTATGTACCTGTCTGTACTAGCCTGCACCTGTCTGATTCTGTATGTACCTGTCTATACTAACCCGCACCTGTCTGATTCTGTATGTACCTGTCTGTACTAGCCTGCACCTGTGTGATTCTGCATGTACCTATCTGTACTAGCCTGCACCTGTCTGATACTGTATGTATCTGTCTGTACTAGCCTGTACCTGTATGATTCTGTATGTACCTGTCTGTACTAGCCTGCACCTGTCTGATTCTGTATGTACCTGTGTGTACTAGCCTGCACCTGTCTGATTCTGTATGTACCTGTCTATACTAGCCCGCACCTGTCTGATTCTGTATGTACCTGTCTGTACTAGCCTCCACCTTTCTGATTCTGTATGTACCTATCTGTACTAGCCTGCACCTGTCTGATCCTGTATGTACCTGTCTGTACTAGCCTGCACCTGTCTGATTCTGTATGTACCTGTCTGTACTAGCCTGTACCTGTCTGATTCTGTATGTACCTGTCTGTACTAGCCTGCACCTGTCTGATTCTATATGTACCTGTCTGTACTAGCCTGTACCTGTCTGATTCTGTATGTACCTGTCTGTACTAGCCTGCACCTGTCTGATTCTGTACCTATCTGTACTAGCCTGCACCTGTCTGATTCTGTATGTACCTGTCTGTACTAGCCTGCACCTGTCTGATTCTGTATGTACCTGTCTATACTAGCCCGCACCTGTCTGATTCTGTATGTACCTGTCTGTACTAGCCTGCACCTGTCTGATTCTGCATGTACCTATCTGTACTAGCCTGCACCTGTCTGACACTGTATGTACCTATCTCTACTAGCCTGTACCTGTATGATTCTGTATGTACCTGTCTGTACTAGCCTGCACCTGTCTGATTCTATATGTACCTGTCTGTACTAGCCTGCACCTGTCTGATTCTGTATGTACCTGTGTGTACTAGCCTGCACCTGTCTGATTCTGTATGTACCTGTCTATACTAGCCCGCACCTGTCTGATTCTGTATGTACCTGTCTGTACTAGCCTCCACCTTTCTGATTCTGTATGTACCTATCTGTACTAGCCTGCACCTGTCTGATCCTGTATGTACCTGTCTGTACTAGCCTGCACCTGTCTGATTCTGTATGTACCTGCATGTACTAGCCTGTACCTGTCTGATTCTGTATGTACCTATCTGTACTAGCCTGTACCTGTCTGATTCTGTATGTACCTGTCTGTACTAGCCTGCACCTGTCTAATTCTGTATGTACCTGTCTGTACTAGCCTGCACCTGTCTAATTCTGTATGTACCTGTCTGTACTAGCCTGCACCTGTCTGATACTGTATGTACCTGTCTGTACTAGCCTGTACCTGTATGATTCTGTATGTACCTGTCTGTACTAGCCTGCACCTGTCTGATTCTGTATGTACCTGTCTGTACTAGCCTGCACCTGTCTGATTCTGTATGTACCTGTCTATACTAGCCCGCACCTGTCTGATTCTGTATGTACCTGTCTATACTAGTCTGCACCTGTCTTATTCTGTATGTACCTATCTGTACTAGCCTGCACCTGTCTGATTCTGTATGTACCTGTCTGTACTAGCCTGCACCTGTCTGATTCTGTATGTACCTGTCTGTACTAGCCTGTACCTGTCTGATTCTGTATGTACCTGTCTGTACTGGCCTGCACCTGTCTGATTCTATAAGTACCTGTCTGTACCTGTCTGATTCTGTATGTACCTGTCTGTACTAGCCTGCACCTGTCTGATTCTGTACCTATCTGTACTAGCCTGCACCTGTCTGATTCTGTATGTACCTGTCTGTACTAGCCTGCACCTGTCTGATTCTGTATGTACCTGTCTATACTAGCCCGCACCTGTCTGATTCTGTATGTACCTGTCTGTCACGATCCAGGTAATTCCTTATCAGTATTTACCTTCCAAATGTCTCCTGAGACTGTCCCAGTGTTCCAAGCCTGGATTCCATCTGCACTGTCTGTGTGCAGGACGCTGCATCTCATTGTCTCTAATCTCCTTACTGTGATTCTGGCAGCATCAGGGTTAAGTTTCACATGCAAGTTACAAACAATCTTTCCCTCCAAAAGCTAACATGGGCGCAGCCATGTTTTCCTAATCACATGATACCTTTCAGCCTATCAGCTACACTCTGCTCTCAGCCTGATTACCCAGCAGCTGCACTCTGGTCTCTGGTTAATCAGCCAGCCAATCCCTGTTTCCCAGCTGGTATAAATATCTTGTTCCTGGGGTGGAAAGATGTCAGTGCTTCAATTGTCTTCAGTGATTCCAGTGTGCAGTCCTCCCATGGACTTTCTCTGCAGTACAGCCTGACTCTGCAGTGTCTCATCATTGCATCCTGTGACTGGCAGTTACCGACACCTGCTTCCAGCAGTGCTCTGCCCTGCCAGTAACCATTGGTGTTCCGCCATCGATCCCAAGTCACCATCGGTGTTCCGCCATCGATCTCAAGTCTCCATCGGTGTTCCGCCATCGATCCCAAGTCTCCACTGGTGTTCCGCCATTGATCACAAGTCTCCATCGGTGTTCCGCCATCGATCCCCAGTAACCATCGGTGTTCCGCCATCGATCCCAAAGTAACCATCAGTGTTCCGTCATCGATTCCAAGTCACCATCGGTGTTCCGTCATCGATCCCAAGTATTTCTCTGAACTGTGTTTAATAAAACCTTTGAACTTTCCCTTGTTGTCGTGGTCACGCCTTCGGGCATTTGTTCTAAAGGTACCCTGTATGTCCAAGAACCCTGTACTGCCTCCCAGGTACACATATACCTCAGATAGAGTATAGGGTAGAGAAGGGTCGTGGCGCCAAACCAATATGAGCTGCAACCTGCTGGTCAGATAGGCTAACCCCGTGGCCAAGTGTGTAAGTGGCAGAAAAAAGTTTAGACCAGATGGTGTGCGCTAATTGGTGAAAAAAAATGTAGAATAGTACTTCCCTTATAGAGCTTCTAGGCGTGGGTTTTACCGCATATTCATATCACATTGATCCATATGTGGGAGAAAAATGAACATATATAGTGTAATACGTTTAAAATAGAAGGTTTTAATACAGAAACAATGACGGATAAGGTAAAAAATAATAATAATGATATAGGCTCCAAATTTTTGGTAATGAATGGAAAATTACCAGAGAGCAGAATAATACAGGTGTTTAAAAGTTAGCCTTAAAATTCATGTTGACTGCTTGATATTGATAATATTATAAGTCCAGGAGTCAAGTAAAGGTGGAGGTTTACCAGAATGGATGAAGTGAGTGCACATAAGATGTTGCCCAGGGGAGATAACGGCTCCGGAACCAGTACTCCAACGTCCACAACGCTTCGTCTGTCTGGTAAAGCTTCCTGTGATTTGCTTGTCATACAGTGCCGACGCGTTTCGGGATACCTCCCTTCATCAAGGCTGCATGACAAGCACTAACATGGATGAGCTATTTAAAGCAATGTTTAGATTTACATCCGGGTCACAAGGTCAATTTTGATATAGAGAAAATAGCATCTCCAGATAATATATAATATATATATGTTCTAAATCCAGGTTCTTACTCTTATACTAAAATATATATCCTAACACAATAATAATAATCCCAAAAATAAGCCAAATGTCAATAAAGATAAGAACGGGATTTCCGGAAGTGGTCATCCCCTTACTTCCGGTGCGGCGTGGACAGTCTTTAAATGATCTAAATTATTCTACCCCATGTGTTCATGTTGTTTGTTAAAGTCCTCATTGGTGGTCCTAGTGGTTTGACTTATTGTATGTGCGCCGGACAGTTTGTGAATTCATTTCGCGGATCTTTCCCGCGAACTTCCGGTATTTGGAACGCAAGGTGGAACGCAAACCGGCTTCCTGTGACGTACTTCCGGTTTGCGTCTCAAAGCCGGAGACATCTCTTCCTGAAAGGAAAACGGATCTAAGTCTCTAATATAAAACACCTGAATCGCATAAATAAAGATATTGGCGGAACCTGTTTAAATAATAGCCTAATAATAGTCAAGTGTGTTCATATTAAGAAATTAATACATAAAAACAATATGTTGCATAATTTTGTGGCATATTGTATGATACATTAAAAATAGTTTTTTCTAAAAACGGCAGATAGGTATTTCTGGCAAAAATTAAAATATAATAATGAAGATGCATAATTAATTATGGGAAATAAGTGCATACAATGCATAGAGGTGAGGAGGGCAAAAAGGTTGTAGATAAGGCTTTTTGGGAGAGGAGGTAGTAAAAACGGTCTTTATAAAAACCATTTAAGTTCAAAGTCAGCATTTAAGCCGTTAGGGATAAGGCTTTTTAGTTTATAGATCCATTTCATCTCTGTTTTGGCGAGTCTTGAAATTTCATCTCTGTATCTCCATGAATTCTTAATGTTTTCAATTGCCATAAATTGTATGATATGTCTGGTGGAACAATTGTGTTTTTCCTTAAAGTGACTGGATAGGGGATGTGTCATAATCCCTTTCTTGATATTTCTTAAATGTTCGCTTAAGCGGGTTTTAAGTGCTCGGCTCGTTCTACCCACATACAACATGTGGCAGCTGCATTCAATAAAATAAATCACATTTGTAGTGTGACAGGTCATGAAATTTTGCAGTTTGTGAGACGTTCCATTTGCTGTAAATTCTTCATATTTTGATTTAGTTGTTTGTATCTCCCGACAAGCTTGACATGTCCCACACCTGTAGAAGCCCTTACTTCTGATTGGATGATGATCTTTGGATGATAGGGCACTTTTAGTCAGTTTATTTTTTAAGTTGGGAGCCTTGCGATATATGAATTTTGGTTTTGCTGGTATTGTGTCTTTTAGAAGTGGATCTCTTATTAGGAGGTGCCAGTGTTTCTTCACTATTGCTTCAATCTCTTTATGTTGTCGATTGAATTGAGTAATGAAGGCCAATTTTTGACCACCGTCTGTGGATCCTTTACCCATTTTTCCTTTCAGGAGTTCTTTCCGATCTTTCTTAAGCACTTCTTCTTTGAATCTGTCCAGTCTGCATTTGTCGTATCCCTTTTCTTCAAAGCCTTTTTTCATTTGATTAATCTGGTCCTCACAAATGTTTTTCTTGCTGCAGTTCCTTCTGAGCCTCAGGAATTGGCTTTTGGGGACGCTGTTAAGCCAGTTCGAGTGGTGTTGACTTGATATGTCGATATAATTAGTTGCATCAGTGGGTTTCTTATAACACTTTGTTTCTAGTTTTCCATCTTCAATGTAGATGCTAAGATCCAGAAAGTGTATTTCTTTTTGGCTTGTCATACAGCTCAGAGTCAGGTTGAAATTGTTATTATTCAGTGACTGGCAAAATTCATCAAGTCCTTCTTGTGTGCCTTCCCAAAAGAGTATGATGTCATCTATATAACGAAACCATAGCTTTAGATTGCTTTTATAGTTGGGTTTCGTTTTTACATATTTCTCTTCCCAATAAGACATGTACAGATTCGCGAAACTCGGCGCGAATTTCGTACCCATTGCTGTGCCGATTAGTTGATTGTAGTAGGTTCCGTTGAAATAAAAATAATTGTTTTTCAGTATGAAAGTGATGCCTTGTAACAGTAAATCCTTTTTATTTTCTGTGAGATCTGTCTTGTCCAGGAAATACTTCACTGCTTCAATCCCCTTTTCATGGGGGATGTTAGTATACAAGGCTTCCACATCCGCCGTTGCCATGAACATGTTGCTGTTCCAATCTACATTCTCAAGTTTTTGTAGTGTATCTGTTGTGTCTTTTAGGTGAAATTCCGTTTTGCTGACCAGAGGTTGTAAATGAGCATCGATGAATTCTGATAACTTGGCAGTGAGGCTTCCGATACCTGCCACGATGGGTCTGCCTGGAGGTTTCGTCACACTCTTATGTATCTTAGGCAGGACATAAATTGTGGGTATTGCTGGTTCAGTTACATTAAGAAAATCGAATTCTTTCTTCGTTATTGTATTCTTATCTAGATGAGATTGTAACAGTTTTGTTAGATTCGTTTTGATTTTTGTAGTTGGGTCACTTTTGAGTTTTACATATGTTTTTCCATCGTCGAGTTGTCGGTAAATCTCGTTGATGTAGTCCTCTTTATTCATAATTACAACACCTCCTCCCTTGTCACTGGGTTTAATAACGATCGTCTCATCATCTTGTAGTTCTTTTAAAGCCAAACGCTCCTTGTGGCTTAGGTTATTTTTGTTTATTTTAGGTTTACCTATTTTTTCCAGATCCTCCACCACTGCTTTTTGAAAACTGTCCACCAGACTACCTTTAAGGTGTTTTGGATAAAATGTGGATTTGTTCTTGAATTTGTTATCTGTGGTCGTCTCCGAAGTTTCCCCTTCCATTTCTTTTTTCGTGAAAAATTTATTTATAGTCAATTTTCTCACAAATTTTTCCACATCAATGTAGATATTAAATGGGTCCATTTTATTGGTAGGGGCAAACTTAAGTCCCTTAAGAAGAAGTTTTTTTTCCATCTCAGTGAGTGATCTATTGCTTAGATTATAGATCTTTCCGTGATTGAAGTCGATAGCTGGTTCTTCTCCGTGCTCTTTGGTGGTAGTTGCCTCCTTTTCTATGTTTGTCTTTTTCTTTTTCTTTTTGTTGTGTTTAATCCCTCCTCTTTTCCCTCTTTTTCTCTTGGTTAGTATTGACGGTAGTTCGTTCTTTCTAAAAAAGGACTCCTTCTTATGTTATGATGGCTCATCTCGTTTTGGCGGTTATTTGATGTTCTCCTTCCAGCATAACTCTTGGGATACGTATCGTAAGTGTCATAATCCTGATACGAATTTCTTCTATAACGCCTTCCCGTATTTCTGTCGGTGCTAAAGTTTCTCTGTTGGGGTATATTTCTATAACGTTGGTTTCTCCAGGTTTGGTTTAATTGATGTTGATAAGGTCTTCTCCTGCGGTGTTCCGTCGGTTGTAAATAGGTTCTCCTTTGATCTTCTTTCCTGTTTTGTCTTTCTGGAGACTGTTGTTCTCTTATAGCTGAATGGCCCACTTCTGTTCTCCTTTGTGTTCTGACATCTCTGATTGGTCTAGACGTGTTTAGGTATCCCTTTTTGTATCTGGGACAATCTTCATTGTGCTGTACCGAATGTGTATTGGCTAGTGTTTGTTTGAAGGATAATTCCTGGTCCTCTTCTTCTATGTAAGAGGACACTGATACAGGTGATCCTTCTTCCCTCATTAATTTGAATGGGTCTTTTCCTTCTTTTTTGTAGTACTCATGATCCCTCCTCAATTTGTTCTGTTTCTTTTGGATGATTTCTCTTGTGTTATTGGTAATTTTGTGTTGGATTTCTTTTTCTTTATTCTTAAATTCCAATAGTTCCTGGTATGGATCCAGAGTTGTTTGTATAAGATTGATTTGGTCCTTTAATGTAGTGAGTTTCTCCCTACGTTCCTTCAAGATCAACTCCAGAAGGGTAAATGAGCAGATCTCCAGTGTTCGCATCCAATCATCTTGAAATTTTTCACTAGCATCCTCAAAAGAGGGTAGCTTTTTGATCCTTAATCCTTTAGGAATGATTTGATCTGCGACGTATTTTTCTAGCGTCGCGCATTCCCACCATAGTCGATTCTCACGTAATAGTAATTTTTCAAGACGGCCCATGATGTCGTCTAGATCCTCATCAGTGCTGTTAGTAATTTTCACTGTAAATACTTCTTTGATTTTATCTTCTCTACTTTTCAGGTGTTGAAACATAATGTCGCCTGGATACTTCTCTTATTGGGGTAAAAGTAGGGTCAGATAGAGTATAGGGTAGAGAAGGGTCGTGGCGCCAAACCAATATGAGCTGCAACCTGCTGGTCAGATAGGCTAACCCCGTGGCCAAGTGTGTAAGTGGCAGAAAAAAGTTTAGACCAGATGGTGTGCGCTAATTGGTGAAAAAAAATGTAGAATAGTACTTCCCTTATAGAGCTTCTAGGCGTGGGTTTTACCGCATATTCATATCACATTGATCCATATGTGGGAGAAAAATGAACATATATAGTGTAATACGTTTAAAATAGAAGGTTTTAATACAGAAACAATGACGGATAAGGTAAAAAATAATAATAATGATATAGGCTCCAAATTTTTGGTAATGAATGGAAAATTACCAGAGAGCAGAATAATACAGGTGTTTAAAAGTTAGCCTTAAAATTCATGTTGACTGCTTGATATTGATAATATTATAAGTCCAGGAGTCAAGTAAAGGTGGAGGTTTACCAGAATGGATGAAGTGAGTGCACATAAGATGTTGCCCAGGGGAGATAACGGCTCCGGAACCAGTACTCCAACGTCCACAACGCTTCGTCTGTCTGGTAAAGCTTCCTGTGATTTGCTTGTCATACAGTGCCGACGCGTTTCGGGATACCTCCCTTCATCAAGGCTGCATGACAAGCACTAACATGGATGAGCTATTTAAAGCAATGTTTAGATTTACATCCGGGTCACAAGGTCAATTTTGATATAGAGAAAATAGCATCTCCAGATAATATATAATATATATATGTTCTAAATCCAGGTTCTTACTCTTATACTAAAATATATATCCTAACACAATAATAATAATCCCAAAAATAAGCCAAATGTCAATAAAGATAAGAACGGGATTTCCGGAAGTGGTCATCCCCTTACTTCCGGTGCGGCGTGGACAGTCTTTAAATGATCTAAATTATTCTACCCCATGTGTTCATGTTGTTTGTTAAAGTCCTCATTGGTGGTCCTAGTGGTTTGACTTATTGTATGTGCGCCGGACAGTTTGTGAATTCATTTCGCGGATCTTTCCCGCGAACTTCCGGTATTTGGAACGCAAGGTGGAACGCAAACCGGCTTCCTGTGACGTACTTCCGGTTTGCGTCTCAAAGCCGGAGACATCTCTTCCTGAAAGGAAAACGGATCTAAGTCTCTAATATAAAACACCTGAATCGCATAAATAAAGATATTGGCGGAACCTGTTTAAATAATAGCCTAATAATAGTCAAGTGTGTTCATATTAAGAAATTAATACATAAAAACAATATGTTGCATAATTTTGTGGCATATTGTATGATACATTAAAAATAGTTTTTTCTAAAAACGGCAGATAGGTATTTCTGGCAAAAATTAAAATATAATAATGAAGATGCATAATTAATTATGGGAAATAAGTGCATACAATGCATAGAGGTGAGGAGGGCAAAAAGGTTGTAGATAAGGCTTTTTGGGAGAGGAGGTAGTAAAAACGGTCTTTATAAAAACCATTTAAGTTCAAAGTCAGCATTTAAGCCGTTAGGGATAAGGCTTTTTAGTTTATAGATCCATTTCATCTCTGTTTTGGCGAGTCTTGAAATTTCATCTCTGTATCTCCATGAATTCTTAATGTTTTCAATTGCCATAAATTGTATGATATGTCTGGTGGAACAATTGTGTTTTTCCTTAAAGTGACTGGATAGGGGATGTGTCATAATCCCTTTCTTGATATTTCTTAAATGTTCGCTTAAGCGGGTTTTAAGTGCTCGGCTCGTTCTACCCACATACAACATGTGGCAGCTGCATTCAATAAAATAAATCACATTTGTAGTGTGACAGGTCATGAAATTTTGCAGTTTGTGAGACGTTCCATTTGCTGTAAATTCTTCATATTTTGATTTAGTTGTTTGTATCTCCCGACAAGCTTGACATGTCCCACACCTGTAGAAGCCCTTACTTCTGATTGGATGATGATCTTTGGATGATAGGGCACTTTTAGTCAGTTTATTTTTTAAGTTGGGAGCCTTGCGATATATGAATTTTGGTTTTGCTGGTATTGTGTCTTTTAGAAGTGGATCTCTTATTAGGAGGTGCCAGTGTTTCTTCACTATTGCTTCAATCTCTTTATGTTGTCGATTGAATTGAGTAATGAAGGCCAATTTTTGACCACCGTCTGTGGATCCTTTACCCATTTTTCCTTTCAGGAGTTCTTTCCGATCTTTCTTAAGCACTTCTTCTTTGAATCTGTCCAGTCTGCATTTGTCGTATCCCTTTTCTTCAAAGCCTTTTTTCATTTGATTAATCTGGTCCTCACAAATGTTTTTCTTGCTGCAGTTCCTTCTGAGCCTCAGGAATTGGCTTTTGGGGACGCTGTTAAGCCAGTTCGAGTGGTGTTGACTTGATATGTCGATATAATTAGTTGCATCAGTGGGTTTCTTATAACACTTTGTTTCTAGTTTTCCATCTTCAATGTAGATGCTAAGATCCAGAAAGTGTATTTCTTTTTGGCTTGTCATACAGCTCAGAGTCAGGTTGAAATTGTTATTATTCAGTGACTGGCAAAATTCATCAAGTCCTTCTTGTGTGCCTTCCCAAAAGAGTATGATGTCATCTATATAACGAAACCATAGCTTTAGATTGCTTTTATAGTTGGGTTTCGTTTTTACATATTTCTCTTCCCAATAAGACATGTACAGATTCGCGAAACTCGGCGCGAATTTCGTACCCATTGCTGTGCCGATTAGTTGATTGTAGTAGGTTCCGTTGAAATAAAAATAATTGTTTTTCAGTATGAAAGTGATGCCTTGTAACAGTAAATCCTTTTTATTTTCTGTGAGATCTGTCTTGTCCAGGAAATACTTCACTGCTTCAATCCCCTTTTCATGGGGGATGTTAGTATACAAGGCTTCCACATCCGCCGTTGCCATGAACATGTTGCTGTTCCAATCTACATTCTCAAGTTTTTGTAGTGTATCTGTTGTGTCTTTTAGGTGAAATTCCGTTTTGCTGACCAGAGGTTGTAAATGAGCATCGATGAATTCTGATAACTTGGCAGTGAGGCTTCCGATACCTGCCACGATGGGTCTGCCTGGAGGTTTCGTCACACTCTTATGTATCTTAGGCAGGACATAAATTGTGGGTATTGCTGGTTCAGTTACATTAAGAAAATCGAATTCTTTCTTCGTTATTGTATTCTTATCTAGATGAGATTGTAACAGTTTTGTTAGATTCGTTTTGATTTTTGTAGTTGGGTCACTTTTGAGTTTTACATATGTTTTTCCATCGTCGAGTTGTCGGTAAATCTCGTTGATGTAGTCCTCTTTATTCATAATTACAACACCTCCTCCCTTGTCACTGGGTTTAATAACGATCGTCTCATCATCTTGTAGTTCTTTTAAAGCCAAACGCTCCTTGTGGCTTAGGTTATTTTTGTTTATTTTAGGTTTACCTATTTTTTCCAGATCCTCCACCACTGCTTTTTGAAAACTGTCCACCAGACTACCTTTAAGGTGTTTTGGATAAAATGTGGATTTGTTCTTGAATTTGTTATCTGTGGTCGTCTCCGAAGTTTCCCCTTCCATTTCTTTTTTCGTGAAAAATTTATTTATAGTCAATTTTCTCACAAATTTTTCCACATCAATGTAGATATTAAATGGGTCCATTTTATTGGTAGGGGCAAACTTAAGTCCCTTAAGAAGAAGTTTTTTTTCCATCTCAGTGAGTGATCTATTGCTTAGATTATAGATCTTTCCGTGATTGAAGTCGATAGCTGGTTCTTCTCCGTGCTCTTTGGTGGTAGTTGCCTCCTTTTCTATGTTTGTCTTTTTCTTTTTCTTTTTGTTGTGTTTAATCCCTCCTCTTTTCCCTCTTTTTCTCTTGGTTAGTATTGACGGTAGTTCGTTCTTTCTAAAAAAGGACTCCTTCTTATGTTATGATGGCTCATCTCGTTTTGGCGGTTATTTGATGTTCTCCTTCCAGCATAACTCTTGGGATACGTATCGTAAGTGTCATAATCCTGATACGAATTTCTTCTATAACGCCTTCCCGTATTTCTGTCGGTGCTAAAGTTTCTCTGTTGGGGTATATTTCTATAACGTTGGTTTCATATTGTTTTTATGTATTAATTTCTTAATATGAACACACTTGACTATTATTAGGCTATTATTTAAACAGGTTCCGCCAATATCTTTATTTATGCGATTCAGGTGTTTTATATTAGAGACTTAGATCCGTTTTCCTTTCAGGAAGAGATGTCTCCGGCTTTGAGACGCAAACCGGAAGTACGTCACAGGAAGCCGGTTTGCGTTCCACCTTGCGTTCCAAATACCGGAAGTTCGCGGGAAAGATCCGCGAAATGAATTCACAAACTGTCCGGCGCACATACAATAAGTCAAACCACTAGGACCACCAATGAGGACTTTAACAAACAACATGAACACATGGGGTAGAATAATTTAGATCATTTAAAGACTGTCCACGCCGCACCGGAAGTAAGGGGATGACCACTTCCGGAAATCCCGTTCTTATCTTTATTGACATTTGGCTTATTTTTGGGATTATTATTATTGTGTTAGGATATATATTTTAGTATAAGAGTAAGAACCTGGATTTAGAACATATATATATTATATATTATCTGGAGATGCTATTTTCTCTATATCAAAATTGACCTTGTGACCCGGATGTAAATCTAAACATTGCTTTAAATAGCTCATCCATGTTAGTGCTTGTCATGCAGCCTTGATGAAGGGAGGTATCCCGAAACGCGTCGGCACTGTATGACAAGCAAATCACAGGAAGCTTTACCAGACAGACGAAGCGTTGTGGACGTTGGAGTACTGGTTCCGGAGCCGTTATCTCCCCTGGGCAACATCTTATGTGCACTCACTTCATCCATTCTGGTAAACCTCCACCTTTACTTGACTCCTGGACTTATAATATTATCAATATCAAGCAGTCAACATGAATTTTAAGGCTAACTTTTAAACACCTGTATTATTCTGCTCTCTGGTAATTTTCCATTCATTACCAAAAATTTGGAGCCTATATCATTATTATTATTTTTTACCTTATCCGTCATTGTTTCTGTATTAAAACCTTCTATTTTAAACGTATTACACTATATATGTTCATTTTTCTCCCACATATGGATCAATGTGATATGAATATGCGGTAAAACCCACGCCTAGAAGCTCTATAAGGGAAGTACTATTCTACATTTTTTTTCACCAATTAGCGCACACCATCTGGTCTAAACTTTTTTCTGCCACTTACACACTTGGCCACGGGGTTAGCCTATCTGACCAGCAGGTTGCAGCTCATATTGGTTTGGCGCCACGACCCTTCTCTACCCTATACTCTATCTGACCCTACTTTTACCCCAATAAGAGAAGTATCCAGGCGACATTATGTTTCAACACCTGAAAAGTAGAGAAGATAAAATCAAAGAAGTATTTACAGTGAAAATTACTAACAGCACTGATGAGGATCTAGACGACATCATGGGCCGTCTTGAAAAATTACTATTACGTGAGAATCGACTATGGTGGGAATGCGCGACGCTAGAAAAATACGTCGCAGATCAAATCATTCCTAAAGGATTAAGGATCAAAAAGCTACCCTCTTTTGAGGATGCTAGTGAAAAATTTCAAGATGATTGGATGCGAACACTGGAGATCTGCTCATTTACCCTTCTGGAGTTGATCTTGAAGGAACGTAGGGAGAAACTCACTACATTAAAGGACCAAATCAATCTTATACAAACAACTCTGGATCCATACCAGGAACTATTGGAATTTAAGAATAAAGAAAAAGAAATCCAACACAAAATTACCAATAACACAAGAGAAATCATCCAAAAGAAACAGAACAAATTGAGGAGGGATCATGAGTACTACAAAAAAGAAGGAAAAGACCCATTCAAATTAATGAGGGAAGAAGGATCACCTGTATCAGTGTCCTCTTACATAGAAGAAGAGGACCAGGAATTATCCTTCAAACAAACACTAGCCAATACACATTCGGTACAGCACAATGAAGATTGTCCCAGATACAAAAAGGGATACCTAAACACGTCTAGACCAATCAGAGATGTCAGAACACAAAGGAGAACAGAAGTGGGCCATTCAGCTATAAGAGAACAACAGTCTCCAGAAAGACAAAACAGGAAAGAAGATCAAAGGAGAACCTATTTACAACCGACGGAACACCGCAGGAGAAGACCTTATCAACATCAATTAAACCAAACCTGGAGAAACCAACGTTATAGAAATATACCCCAACAGAGAAACTTTAGCACCGACAGAAATACGGGAAGGCGTTATAGAAGAAATTCGTATCAGGATTATGACACTTACGATACGTATCCCAAGAGTTATGCTGGAAGGAGAACATCAAATAACCGCCAAAACGAGATGAGCCATCATAACATAAGAAGGAGTCCTTTTTTAGAAAGAACGAACTACCGTCAATACTAACCAAGAGAAAAAGAGGGAAAAGAGGAGGGATTAAACACAACAAAAAGAAAAAGAAAAAGACAAACATAGAAAAGGAGGCAACTACCACCAAAGAGCACGGAGAAGAACCAGCTATCGACTTCAATCACGGAAAGATCTATAATCTAAGCAATAGATCACTCACTGAGATGGAAAAAAAACTTCTTCTTAAGGGACTTAAGTTTGCCCCTACCAATAAAATGGACCCATTTAATATCTACATTGATGTGGAAAAATTTGTGAGAAAATTGACTATAAATAAATTTTTCACGAAAAAAGAAATGGAAGGGGAAACTTCGGAGACGACCACAGATAACAAATTCAAGAACAAATCCACATTTTATCCAAAACACCTTAAAGGTAGTCTGGTGGACAGTTTTCAAAAAGCAGTGGTGGAGGATCTGGAAAAAATAGGTAAACCTAAAATAAACAAAAATAACCTAAGCCACAAGGAGCGTTTGGCTTTAAAAGAACTACAAGATGATGAGACGATCGTTATTAAACCCAGTGACAAGGGAGGAGGTGTTGTAATTATGAATAAAGAGGACTACATCAACGAGATTTACCGACAACTCGACGATGGAAAAACATATGTAAAACTCAAAAGTGACCCAACTACAAAAATCAAAACGAATCTAACAAAACTGTTACAATCTCATCTAGATAAGAATACAATAACGAAGAAAGAATTCGATTTTCTTAATGTAACTGAACCAGCAATACCCACAATTTATGTCCTGCCTAAGATACATAAGAGTGTGACGAAACCTCCAGGCAGACCCATCGTGGCAGGTATCGGAAGCCTCACTGCCAAGTTATCAGAATTCATCGATGCTCATTTACAACCTCTGGTCAGCAAAACGGAATTTCACCTAAAAGACACAACAGATACACTACAAAAACTTGAGAATGTAGATTGGAACAGCAACATGTTCATGGCAACGGCGGATGTGGAAGCCTTGTATACTAACATCCCCCATGAAAAGGGGATTGAAGCAGTGAAGTATTTCCTGGACAAGACAGATCTCACAGAAAATAAAAAGGATTTACTGTTACAAGGCATCACTTTCATACTGAAAAACAATTATTTTTATTTCAACGGAACCTACTACAATCAACTAATCGGCACAGCAATGGGTACGAAATTCGCGCCGAGTTTCGCGAATCTGTACATGTCTTATTGGGAAGAGAAATATGTAAAAACGAAACCCAACTATAAAAGCAATCTAAAGCTATGGTTTCGTTATATAGATGACATCATACTCTTTTGGGAAGGCACACAAGAAGGACTTGATGAATTTTGCCAGTCACTGAATAATAACAATTTCAACCTGACTCTGAGCTGTATGACAAGCCAAAAAGAAATACACTTTCTGGATCTTAGCATCTACATTGAAGATGGAAAACTAGAAACAAAGTGTTATAAGAAACCCACTGATGCAACTAATTATATCGACATATCAAGTCAACACCACTCGAACTGGCTTAACAGCGTCCCCAAAAGCCAATTCCTGAGGCTCAGAAGGAACTGCAGCAAGAAAAACATTTGTGAGGACCAGATTAATCAAATGAAAAAAGGCTTTGAAGAAAAGGGATACGACAAATGCAGACTGGACAGATTCAAAGAAGAAGTGCTTAAGAAAGATCGGAAAGAACTCCTGAAAGGAAAAATGGGTAAAGGATCCACAGACGGTGGTCAAAAATTGGCCTTCATTACTCAATTCAATCGACAACATAAAGAGATTGAAGCAATAGTGAAGAAACACTGGCACCTCCTAATAAGAGATCCACTTCTAAAAGACACAATACCAGCAAAACCAAAATTCATATATCGCAAGGCTCCCAACTTAAAAAATAAACTGACTAAAAGTGCCCTATCATCCAAAGATCATCATCCAATCAGAAGTAAGGGCTTCTACAGGTGTGGGACATGTCAAGCTTGTCGGGAGATACAAACAACTAAATCAAAATATGAAGAATTTACAGCAAATGGAACGTCTCACAAACTGCAAAATTTCATGACCTGTCACACTACAAATGTGATTTATTTTATTGAATGCAGCTGCCACATGTTGTATGTGGGTAGAACGAGCCGAGCACTTAAAACCCGCTTAAGCGAACATTTAAGAAATATCAAGAAAGGGATTATGACACATCCCCTATCCAGTCACTTTAAGGAAAAACACAATTGTTCCACCAGACATATCATACAATTTATGGCAATTGAAAACATTAAGAATTCATGGAGATACAGAGATGAAATTTCAAGACTCGCCAAAACAGAGATGAAATGGATCTATAAACTAAAAAGCCTTATCCCTAACGGCTTAAATGCTGACTTTGAACTTAAATGGTTTTTATAAAGACCGTTTTTACTACCTCCTCTCCCAAAAAGCCTTATCTACAACCTTTTTGCCCTCCTCACCTCTATGCATTGTATGCACTTATTTCCCATAATTAATTATGCATCTTCATTATTATATTTTAATTTTTGCCAGAAATACCTATCTGCCGTTTTTAGAAAAAACTATTTTTAATGTATCATACAATATGCCACAAAATTATGCAACATATTGTTTTTATGTATTAATTTCTTAATATGAACACACTTGACTATTATTAGGCTATTATTTAAACAGGTTCCGCCAATATCTTTATTTATGCGATTCAGGTGTTTTATATTAGAGACTTAGATCCGTTTTCCTTTCAGGAAGAGATGTCTCCGGCTTTGAGACGCAAACCGGAAGTACGTCACAGGAAGCCGGTTTGCGTTCCACCTTGCGTTCCAAATACCGGAAGTTCGCGGGAAAGATCCGCGAAATGAATTCACAAACTGTCCGGCGCACATACAATAAGTCAAACCACTAGGACCACCAATGAGGACTTTAACAAACAACATGAACACATGGGGTAGAATAATTTAGATCATTTAAAGACTGTCCACGCCGCACCGGAAGTAAGGGGATGACCACTTCCGGAAATCCCGTTCTTATCTTTATTGACATTTGGCTTATTTTTGGGATTATTATTATTGTGTTAGGATATATATTTTAGTATAAGAGTAAGAACCTGGATTTAGAACATATATATATTATATATTATCTGGAGATGCTATTTTCTCTATATCAAAATTGACCTTGTGACCCGGATGTAAATCTAAACATTGCTTTAAATAGCTCATCCATGTTAGTGCTTGTCATGCAGCCTTGATGAAGGGAGGTATCCCGAAACGCGTCGGCACTGTATGACAAGCAAATCACAGGAAGCTTTACCAGACAGACGAAGCGTTGTGGACGTTGGAGTACTGGTTCCGGAGCCGTTATCTCCCCTGGGCAACATCTTATGTGCACTCACTTCATCCATTCTGGTAAACCTCCACCTTTACTTGACTCCTGGACTTATAATATTATCAATATCAAGCAGTCAACATGAATTTTAAGGCTAACTTTTAAACACCTGTATTATTCTGCTCTCTGGTAATTTTCCATTCATTACCAAAAATTTGGAGCCTATATCATTATTATTATTTTTTACCTTATCCGTCATTGTTTCTGTATTAAAACCTTCTATTTTAAACGTATTACACTATATATGTTCATTTTTCTCCCACATATGGATCAATGTGATATGAATATGCGGTAAAACCCACGCCTAGAAGCTCTATAAGGGAAGTACTATTCTACATTTTTTTTCACCAATTAGCGCACACCATCTGGTCTAAACTTTTTTCTGCCACTTACACACTTGGCCACGGGGTTAGCCTATCTGACCAGCAGGTTGCAGCTCATATTGGTTTGGCGCCACGACCCTTCTCTACCCTATACTCTATCTGACCCTACTTTTACCCCAATAAGAGAAGTATCCAGGCGACATTATGTTTCAACACCTGAAAAGTAGAGAAGATAAAATCAAAGAAGTATTTACAGTGAAAATTACTAACAGCACTGATGAGGATCTAGACGACATCATGGGCCGTCTTGAAAAATTACTATTACGTGAGAATCGACTATGGTGGGAATGCGCGACGCTAGAAAAATACGTCGCAGATCAAATCATTCCTAAAGGATTAAGGATCAAAAAGCTACCCTCTTTTGAGGATGCTAGTGAAAAATTTCAAGATGATTGGATGCGAACACTGGAGATCTGCTCATTTACCCTTCTGGAGTTGATCTTGAAGGAACGTAGGGAGAAACTCACTACATTAAAGGACCAAATCAATCTTATACAAACAACTCTGGATCCATACCAGGAACTATTGGAATTTAAGAATAAAGAAAAAGAAATCCAACACAAAATTACCAATAACACAAGAGAAATCATCCAAAAGAAACAGAACAAATTGAGGAGGGATCATGAGTACTACAAAAAAGAAGGAAAAGACCCATTCAAATTAATGAGGGAAGAAGGATCACCTGTATCAGTGTCCTCTTACATAGAAGAAGAGGACCAGGAATTATCCTTCAAACAAACACTAGCCAATACACATTCGGTACAGCACAATGAAGATTGTCCCAGATACAAAAAGGGATACCTAAACACGTCTAGACCAATCAGAGATGTCAGAACACAAAGGAGAACAGAAGTGGGCCATTCAGCTATAAGAGAACAACAGTCTCCAGAAAGACAAAACAGGAAAGAAGATCAAAGGAGAACCTATTTACAACCGACGGAACACCGCAGGAGAAGACCTTATCAACATCAATTAAACCAAACCTGGAGAAACCAACGTTATAGAAATATACCCCAACAGAGAAACTTTAGCACCGACAGAAATACGGGAAGGCGTTATAGAAGAAATTTGTATCAGGATTATGACACTTACGATACGTATCCCAAGAGTTATGCTGGAAGGAGAACATCAAATAACCGCCAAAACGAGATGAGCCATCATAACATAAGAAGGAGTCCTTTTTTAGAAAGAACGAACTACCGTCAATACTAACCAAGAGAAAAAGAGGGAAAAGAGGAGGGATTAAACACAACAAAAAGAAAAAGAAAAAGACAAACATAGAAAAGGAGGCAACTACCACCAAAGAGCACGGAGAAGAACCAGCTATCGACTTCAATCACGGAAAGATCTATAATCTAAGCAATAGATCACTCACTGAGATGGAAAAAAAACTTCTTCTTAAGGGACTTAAGTTTGCCCCTACCAATAAAATGGACCCATTTAATATCTACATTGATGTGGAAAAATTTGTGAGAAAATTGACTATAAATAAATTTTTCACGAAAAAAGAAATGGAAGGGGAAACTTCGGAGACGACCACAGATAACAAATTCAAGAACAAATCCACATTTTATCCAAAACACCTTAAAGGTAGTCTGGTGGACAGTTTTCAAAAAGCAGTGGTGGAGGATCTGGAAAAAATAGGTAAACCTAAAATAAACAAAAATAACCTAAGCCACAAGGAGCGTTTGGCTTTAAAAGAACTACAAGATGATGAGACGATCGTTATTAAACCCAGTGACAAGGGAGGAGGTGTTGTAATTATGAATAAAGAGGACTACATCAACGAGATTTACCGACAACTCGACGATGGAAAAACATATGTAAAACTCAAAAGTGACCCAACTACAAAAATCAAAACGAATCTAACAAAACTGTTACAATCTCATCTAGATAAGAATACAATAACGAAGAAAGAATTCGATTTTCTTAATGTAACTGAACCAGCAATACCCACAATTTATGTCCTGCCTAAGATACATAAGAGTGTGACGAAACCTCCAGGCAGACCCATCGTGGCAGGTATCGGAAGCCTCACTGCCAAGTTATCAGAATTCATCGATGCTCATTTACAACCTCTGGTCAGCAAAACGGAATTTCACCTAAAAGACACAACAGATACACTACAAAAACTTGAGAATGTAGATTGGAACAGCAACATGTTCATGGCAACGGCGGATGTGGAAGCCTTGTATACTAACATCCCCCATGAAAAGGGGATTGAAGCAGTGAAGTATTTCCTGGACAAGACAGATCTCACAGAAAATAAAAAGGATTTACTGTTACAAGGCATCACTTTCATACTGAAAAACAATTATTTTTATTTCAACGGAACCTACTACAATCAACTAATCGGCACAGCAATGGGTACGAAATTCGCGCCGAGTTTCGCGAATCTGTACATGTCTTATTGGGAAGAGAAATATGTAAAAACGAAACCCAACTATAAAAGCAATCTAAAGCTATGGTTTCGTTATATAGATGACATCATACTCTTTTGGGAAGGCACACAAGAAGGACTTGATGAATTTTGCCAGTCACTGAATAATAACAATTTCAACCTGACTCTGAGCTGTATGACAAGCCAAAAAGAAATACACTTTCTGGATCTTAGCATCTACATTGAAGATGGAAAACTAGAAACAAAGTGTTATAAGAAACCCACTGATGCAACTAATTATATCGACATATCAAGTCAACACCACTCGAACTGGCTTAACAGCGTCCCCAAAAGCCAATTCCTGAGGCTCAGAAGGAACTGCAGCAAGAAAAACATTTGTGAGGACCAGATTAATCAAATGAAAAAAGGCTTTGAAGAAAAGGGATACGACAAATGCAGACTGGACAGATTCAAAGAAGAAGTGCTTAAGAAAGATCGGAAAGAACTCCTGAAAGGAAAAATGGGTAAAGGATCCACAGACGGTGGTCAAAAATTGGCCTTCATTACTCAATTCAATCGACAACATAAAGAGATTGAAGCAATAGTGAAGAAACACTGGCACCTCCTAATAAGAGATCCACTTCTAAAAGACACAATACCAGCAAAACCAAAATTCATATATCGCAAGGCTCCCAACTTAAAAAATAAACTGACTAAAAGTGCCCTATCATCCAAAGATCATCATCCAATCAGAAGTAAGGGCTTCTACAGGTGTGGGACATGTCAAGCTTGTCGGGAGATACAAACAACTAAATCAAAATATGAAGAATTTACAGCAAATGGAACGTCTCACAAACTGCAAAATTTCATGACCTGTCACACTACAAATGTGATTTATTTTATTGAATGCAGCTGCCACATGTTGTATGTGGGTAGAACGAGCCGAGCACTTAAAACCCGCTTAAGCGAACATTTAAGAAATATCAAGAAAGGGATTATGACACATCCCCTATCCAGTCACTTTAAGGAAAAACACAATTGTTCCACCAGACATATCATACAATTTATGGCAATTGAAAACATTAAGAATTCATGGAGATACAGAGATGAAATTTCAAGACTCGCCAAAACAGAGATGAAATGGATCTATAAACTAAAAAGCCTTATCCCTAACGGCTTAAATGCTGACTTTGAACTTAAATGGTTTTTATAAAGACCGTTTTTACTACCTCCTCTCCCAAAAAGCCTTATCTACAACCTTTTTGCCCTCCTCACCTCTATGCATTGTATGCACTTATTTCCCATAATTAATTATGCATCTTCATTATTATATTTTAATTTTTGCCAGAAATACCTATCTGCCGTTTTTAGAAAAAACTATTTTTAATGTATCATACAATATGCCACAAAATTATGCAACATATTGTTTTTATGTATTAATTTCTTAATATGAACACACTTGACTATTATTAGGCTATTATTTAAACAGGTTCCGCCAATATCTTTATTTATGCGATTCAGGTGTTTTATATTAGAGACTTAGATCCGTTTTCCTTTCAGGAAGAGATGTCTCCGGCTTTGAGACGCAAACCGGAAGTACGTCACAGGAAGCCGGTTTGCGTTCCACCTTGCGTTCCAAATACCGGAAGTTCGCGGGAAAGATCCGCGAAATGAATTCACAAACTGTCCGGCGCACATACAATAAGTCAAACCACTAGGACCACCAATGAGGACTTTAACAAACAACATGAACACATGGGGTAGAATAATTTAGATCATTTAAAGACTGTCCACGCCGCACCGGAAGTAAGGGGATGACCACTTCCGGAAATCCCGTTCTTATCTTTATTGACATTTGGCTTATTTTTGGGATTATTATTATTGTGTTAGGATATATATTTTAGTATAAGAGTAAGAACCTGGATTTAGAACATATATATATTATATATTATCTGGAGATGCTATTTTCTCTATATCAAAATTGACCTTGTGACCCGGATGTAAATCTAAACATTGCTTTAAATAGCTCATCCATGTTAGTGCTTGTCATGCAGCCTTGATGAAGGGAGGTATCCCGAAACGCGTCGGCACTGTATGACAAGCAAATCACAGGAAGCTTTACCAGACAGACGAAGCGTTGTGGACGTTGGAGTACTGGTTCCGGAGCCGTTATCTCCCCTGGGCAACATCTTATGTGCACTCACTTCATCCATTCTGGTAAACCTCCACCTTTACTTGACTCCTGGACTTATAATATTATCAATATCAAGCAGTCAACATGAATTTTAAGGCTAACTTTTAAACACCTGTATTATTCTGCTCTCTGGTAATTTTCCATTCATTACCAAAAATTTGGAGCCTATATCATTATTATTATTTTTTACCTTATCCGTCATTGTTTCTGTATTAAAACCTTCTATTTTAAACGTATTACACTATATATGTTCATTTTTCTCCCACATATGGATCAATGTGATATGAATATGCGGTAAAACCCACGCCTAGAAGCTCTATAAGGGAAGTACTACACATATACCTCAGCCCCTACAACTGAGGCTTCCCCCTGGTCAGCACCAGCCCTCAGTTGTGACAGTAAGCACTGACCTAATGGATTCGGACGGAGACCAGGTCCAAGCGACCAGGCCGATGCAAGAACTTGCAGCCTGCCTTGAATGTCAGGAGACTGCACAGGGCCATGTGATCCGCTGTCTCCAGGACCTCTCCTCTCGGCTGGATGGAATACAAGTAACCCTCCGTGGTTCAGGGGCGTCCAGTGTGCCGACTGCAGTACCTTTGGTGGTATCCCCACCCACCATTCCTGTTTCTGCTCCTTGTCTCCATTTACCGACACCTGCCAAGTTTGATGGTTCCCCAAAAGCCTGTCGGGGTTTCCTAAAGCAGTGTGAGATATATTTCGAGTTACAACCTGGCAGTTTCCCAACTGACCGCACCAAGGTTGCTTACATCATCTCCCTCCTCAGTGGCTCCGCCCTCGATTGGGTATCACCTCTATGGGAGAAGTCTGATGCCCTGCTCTCTTCATATGCAGACTTCGTGGCAACCTTCAGGTGCATCTTTGACGAACCAGGTCGTGTGACCTCTGCCTCCTCTGATATCCTCAAGCTACGTCAGGGGACACGAACAGTCGGTAAATATCTGGTACAATACCAGATCCTAGCGTCCGAACTTTCCTGGAATGATGACGCTCTTTACTCAGCCCAAGATGGGGCGTCTGTGTCTACAGCCCAAGAAGGGGCGTCTGTG
Source organism: Pseudophryne corroboree (assembly GCF_028390025.1). Classification (NCBI taxonomy): domain Eukaryota; kingdom Metazoa; phylum Chordata; class Amphibia; order Anura; family Myobatrachidae; genus Pseudophryne; species Pseudophryne corroboree. Next base: position 1,043,723,555 of record NC_086445.1, read on the forward strand.
TCTACAGCCCAAGAAGGGGCGTCTGTGTCTACAGCCCAAGAAGGGGCGTCTGTGTCTACAACCCCAGGAGGGGTATCCAATGTTCAAGCTCTAGTAGGGGCATATGAGTCTTCTCAAAAAGGAGTTTCTGATCTGTCAACCCCAGGAGGGGTGCTGGAGAAAACAACCCTGAGAGAGGTGTCTGATTCGTCAACCCCAGGAGGGGTCACCAAAGTTTCAGCCCCAAGGGAAGTATCCAGAGCCAAGTTCCCAGATGGAAATTTTTGTGCTACAGATGCAGTTATGAACTCCTGTTTGCCGTCTTCAGAGAGCACCACCCTGTTGGCATCCAGCATGGACCATGTCCAGGATGGTCTAACTGAACACTCAGATACCACTCATTCCGGTTCTAACCGGATTCAGACTCCTTCAGTTCCAGCTGATTCGAATGTCAATCCAAAGACTCCTCCGGTCCCAGCCGGTTCAAGCTTTTCTGGACCCAATCCGGTTCCATCCGTAGGTCCAAAGACTCCTTCAGTTCCAGCTGATTCAACGGTCTCCAAACTCAATCCTGTCCTATCCGTCGGCCCAAAGTCTCCGCCGGTTCTCAGCCGGTTCAAGTTTGTCTGGACACAATCTGGTCTTGTCCATAGGTCCAGTACAGTCTCATCTGGTTCCAGCCAGTTCAAGTTCATCAGGATTCAATCTAGATCCTTCCGTTTGTTCAGGTAAAGAATTTATAAGAAGTGTCCTGGGGCCACTCCTAAAGGAGGGGGTGCTGTCACGATCCAGGTAATTCCTTATCAGTATTTACCTTCCAAATGTCTCCTGAGACTGTCCCAGTGTTCCAAGCCTGGATTCCATCTGCACTGTCTGTGTGCAGGACGCTGCATCTCATTGTCTCTAATCTCCTTACTGTGATTCTGGCAGCATCAGGGTTAAGTTTCACATGCAAGTTACAAAGAATCTTTCCCTCCAAAAGCTAACATGGGCGCAGCCATGTTTTCCTAATCACATGATACCTTTCAACCTATCAGCTACACTCTGCTCTCAGCCTGATTACCCAGCAGCTGCACTCTGGTCTCTGGTTAATCAGCCAGCCAATCCCTGTTTCCCAGCTGGTATAAATATCTTGTTCCTGGGGTGGAAAGATGTCAGTGCTTCAATTGTCTTCAGTGATTCCAGTGTGCAGTCCTCCCATGGACTTTCTCTGCAGTACAGCCTGACTCTGCAGTGTCTCATCATTGCATCCTGTGACTGGCAGTTACCGACACCAGCTTCCAGCAGTGCTCTGCCCTGCCAGTAACCATTGGTGTTCCGCCATCGATCCCAAGTCACCATCGGTGTTCCACCATCGATCTCAAGTCACCATCGGTGTTCCACCATCGATCTCAAGTCTCCATCGGTATTCCGCCATCGATCCCAAGTCTCCACTGGTGTTCCGCCATTGATCACAAGTCTCCATCGGTGTTCCGCCATCGATCCCCAGTAACCATCGGTGTTCCGCCATCGATCCCAAAGTAACCATCAGTGTTCCGTCATCGATTCCAAGTCACCATCGGTGTTCCGTCATCGATCCCAAGTATTTCTCTGAACTGTGTTTAATAAAACCTTTGAACTTTCCCTTGTTGTCGTGGTCACGCCTTCGGGCATTTGTTCTAAAGGTACCCTGTATGTCCAAGAACCCTGTACTGCCTCCCAGGTACACATATACCTCAGCCCCTACAACTGAGGCTTCCCCCTGGTCAGCACCAGCCCTCAGTTGTGACACTGTCTGTACTAGCCTGCACCTGTCTGATTCTGCATGTACCTATCTGTACTAGCCTGCACCTGTCTGACACTGTATGTACCTATCTGTACTAGCCTGTACCTGTATGATTCTGTATGTACCTGTCTGTACTAGCCTGCACCTGTCTGATTCTGTATGTACCTGTCTGATTCTGTATGTACCTGTCTGTTTTAGCCGGCACCTGTCTGATTCTGTATGTACCTGTCTATACTAGCCCGCACCTGTCTGATTCTGTATGTACCTGTCTGTACTAGCCTGCACCTGTCTGATTCTGTATGTACCTGTCTGATTCTGTATGTACCTGTCTGTTTTAGCCGGCACCTGTCTGATTCTGTATGTACCTGTCTATACTAGCCCGCACCTGTCTGATTCTGTATGTACCTGTCTGTACTAGCCTGCACCTGTCTGATTCTGCATGTACCTATCTGTACTAGCCTGCACCTGTCTGACACTGTATGTACCTATCTCTACTAGCCTGTACCTGTATGATTCTGTATGTACCTGTCTGTACTAGCCTGCACCTGTCTGATTCTGTATGTACCTGTCTGTACTAACCTGCACCTGTCTGATTCTGTATGTACCTGTCTGTACTAGCCTGCACCTGTCTGATTCTGCATGTACCTATCTGTACTAGCCTGCACCTGTCTGACACTGTATGTACCTATCTCTACTAGCCTGCACCTGTCTGATTCTGTATGTACCTGTCTGTACTAGCCTGCACCTGTCTGATTCTGTATGTACCTGTCTGTACTAGCCTGCACCTGTCTGATTCTGCATTTACCTATCTGTACTAGCCTGCACCTGTCTGACACTGTATGTACCTATCTCTACTAGCCTGCACCTGTCTGATTCTGTATGTACCTGTCTGTACTAACCTGCACCTGTCTGATTCTGTATGTACCTGTCTGTACTAGCCTGCACCTGTCTGATTCTGCATGTACCTATCTGTACTAGCCTGCACCTGTCTGACACTGTATGTACCTATCTCTACTAGCCTGCACCTGTCTGATTCTGTATGTACCTGTCTGTACTAGCCTGCACCTGTCTGATTCTGTATGTACCTGTCTGTACTAACCTGCACCTGTCTGATTCTGTATGTACCTGTCTGTACTAGCCTGCACCTGTCTGATTCTGTATGTACCTGTCTGTACTAGCCTGTACCTGTATGATTCTGTATGTACCTGTCTGTACTAGCCTGCACATGTCTGATTCTGTATGTACCTGTCTGTACTAGCCTGCACCTGTCTGATTCTGTATGTACCTGTCTGTTTTAGCCGGCACCTGTCTGATTCTGTATGTACCTGTCTATACTAGCCCGCACCTGTCTGATTCTGTATGTACCTGTCTGTACTAGCCTGCACCTGTCTGATTCTGCATGTACCTATCTGTACTAGCCTGCACCTGTCTGACACTGTATGTACCTATCTCTACTAGCCTGCACCTGTCTGATTCTGTATGTACCTGTCTGTACTAGCCTGCACCTGTCTGATTCTGTGTGTACCTGTCTGTACTAGCCTGCACCTGTCTGACACTGTATGTACCTATCTCTACTAGCCTGCACCTGTCTGATTCTGTATGTACCTGTCTGTACTAGCCTGCACCTGTCTGACACTGTATGTACCTATCTCTACTAGCCTGCACCTGTCTGATTCTGTATGTACCTGTCTGTACTAGCCTGCACCTGTCTGACACTGTATGTACCTATCTCTACTAGCCTGCACCTGTCTGATTCTGTATGTACCTGTCTGTTTTAGCCGACACCTGTCTGGGGGCAGGATGTACTAATGGGAAAATACCTTAAAAACCCAGTTTTCATGGTTTTACAGCATTTTCCATGTGTACTACCCTACCTACCCCGCCGCCAGGTTTCCAGTGCGGAGGGTAAAACCAGATATAGAGGCCTATGGGCATCTTTCCGCATCGGTGCTGTCAGAGGGATCGGATCCCTCCCAGCACACTTCATGACCGCTGTGTCACTGTGCATGCGCAGATCTCGGGTCATAATCCTGTAAGTCCAGGAATTGGGGGCCATCGCAAGGAAGCTCTTATCGGGACAGCTGCCCTTTTGCTGTACTAATCTCATGTGTTAGTACATATGCGATTAGTGTTGGCGCAATGTGTGGCGGGATGTACCGCAAGAGGTTGGTACATCCCGTCCAGGAGCAGTTTTAGGTGCGGACAAGCAGGGCAGCTGCTCCGGGGCGCAGCGGGCAGAGGATGCAGCCGCAGTCACCCCTGCAGTACCCGCCGCCCGTCCACAGCAGGTGCTGTGGGCTTTGTGGGTGCCCACTGCGGTTCACACCATTGAGGGAGACAGTCAGGTGCTAGAGGTCCCACTTGACCTCTAGCATCTGGAGGAGAGCAGGGAGACAGACGCTAGAGACGTTGTGGGGGCAGGCTACATGATGTCACACGCAGCCGCTGCGACTCGGAACGTGGCGAGTAGCCCGTCTGCCAGCGCGGCTGGCCTGCACAGGCAAGGAGCTACTTGGGACGGACTAGCCCTGTACTGGGCGTCCCCCCACATGTCAGAGAAACTGATCGCAGATGTGCTGAATTTAGCACATCTACGATCAGGTCTGAATTACCCCCTATGAGAACTGTTTGAGACTATTTTTTTTCTATTTCTTATTCTTTTCTTCTTCTCTTTTCCTACTTTTCTTTTTTCTTTCACTAATTGATTACCACGTGGGATAGTGTTGGTTGTTTGCCACACATCTCCCGAAATTCTTGAAAAGAAATGAATAAACCACAGCAGCTTTTGATGTTTCGCTTTTACTCTGGGAATGTAATAGACATGGGGGGCTATTTAAATGTTAGTTCATGAGCGATAATTAAAGGGCACCAATTGTTGCTATTCAATTGTTCTGGGTGCCCGCTAATTATCACCCTTATTTTGCTCAGTTAGACAGGGTTTAGCTGCATAAAGTGACAAAACCCATCTAAACTAATGGTCCGATGAGGAAAAGTCCTGATTGGTCACCCAAACCGCCGACTTCTCGCACATTTCAGCTCGCAGCCTCCAGAGGTGCAAGCTGAAATGTGACTGCTGCGGCTAATGGGCGTCTGATCGGAGCAACATTTGAATAGCTCCCATAGACGCCCATTAGTGAAAACAATCTCTTTTAACAATTGAATAGCCCCCATGGATGGTGTTCTTTGTATAATTTTTAGTTATACATTTCTGTATTCGTATTATAACATATTGTCTTTTCTGCTCAAAGGCCCTCATTCCGAGTTGATCGCTAGCTGCTTTCGTTCGCAGCGCAGCAAATAGGTAAAAAAGCGGCACTTCTGCGCATGCGTATGGGGCGCAGTGCGCACGCACGACGTACTTTCACAAAAGCCGATGCAGTTTCACACAAGGTCTAGCGACGCTTTTCAGTCGCACTGCTGGCCGCAGAGTGATTGACATGAAGTGGCTGTTTCTCGGTGGTAACTGACCATTTTCTGGGAGTGTGTGTAAAAACGCAGGCGTGTCGGATAAAAAAGCAGGAGTGGTTGGGGAAACGCAGGCGTGGCTGGCCGAACACAGCGCGTGTTCGTGACGTCAAAACAGGAACTAAACAGTCTGAAGTGATCGCAAGCTAGGAGTAAGTCTGGAGCTACTCAGAACCTGCACAATCTTTTTTTGTAGCAGCGCTGCGATCCTTTCGTTCGCACTTCTGCTAAGCTAAGATACACTCCCAGAGGGCTGCGGCCTAGCATGTGCAATGCTGCTAAAAACAGCTAGTGAGCGAACAACTCGGAATGAGGGCCAATAAACAGACCCAATGTACCCGGTGTTATTACCTACCATGGGGCACATAATAACCAATTATGTAAGCTATATGGTGACACTTATTCTAACATGAAACTACTCTGTGCTAGTTAACCTGGACTAATCCATGCCATAAAAGTGTAACTTTGAAGGCTACATCCGATTACAAAGCTAAATTTAATGGTACTAGATTTTTTTTAAATAAATAGATGTACGTATGAAAGGAGAAATGAGATACTGTAACAGTATAAAGGAGAGATGAGATCCTGTGACGGTATAAAGGAGAGATGAGATCCTGTGACGGTATAAAGGAGAGATGAGATCTTGTGACGGTATAAAGGAGAGATGAGATCCTGTTACGGTATAAAGGAGAGATGAGATCCTGTTACGGTATAAAGGAGAGATGAGATCCTGTTACGGTATAAAGGAGAGATGAGATCCTTTTACGGTATAAAGGAGAGATGAGATCCCGTTACGGTGTAAAGGAGAGATGAGATCCCGTTACGGTGTAAAGGAGAGATGAGATCCCTTTACGGTGTAAAGAAGAGATGAGATCCTTTTACGGTGTAAAGGAGAGATGAGATCCTGTTACGGTGTAAAGGAGAGATGAGATCCTGTTACGGTGTAAAGGAGAGATGAGATCCTGTGACAGTATAAAGGAGAGATGAGATCCTGTGACAGTATAAAGGAGAGATGAGATCCTGTTACGGTGTAAAGGAGAGATGAGATCCTGTGACGGTGTAAAGGAGAGATGAGGAGAGATGAGATCCTGTGACGGTGTAAAGGAGAGGTGAGATCCTGTGACGGTGTAAAGGAGAGATGAGATCCTGTGACGGTGTAAAGGAGAGATGAGATCCTGTGACGGTGTAAAGGAGAGATGAGATCCTGTGACGGTGTAAAGGAGAGATGAGATCCTGTGACGGTGTAAAGGAGAGATGAGATCCTGTGACGGTGTAAAGGAGAGATGAGATCTTGTGACGGTATAAAGGAGAGATGAGATCTTGTGACGGTATAAAGGAGAGATGAGATCCCGTTACGGTATAAAGGAGAGATGAGATCCCGTGACGGTGTAAAGGAGAGATGAGATCCCGTGACGGTGTAAAGGAGAGATGAGATCCCGTGACGGTGTAAAGGAGAGATGAGATCCCGTGACGGTATAAAGGAGATATGAGATCCCGTGACGGTATAAAGGAGAGATGAGATCCCGTGACGGTATAAAGGACAGATGAGATCCCGTGACGGTATAAAGGAGAGATGAGATCCCGTGACGGTATAAAGGAGAGATGAGATCCTGTGACGGTATAAAGGAGAGATGAGATCCTGTGACGGTATAAAGGAGAGATGAGAACCTGTGACGGTATAAAGGACTGATGAGATCCTGTGACGGTATAAAGGAGAGATGAGATCCTGTTACAGTATAGAGATGAGATCCTGTGACAGTATAAAGGAGAGATGAGATCCTGTGACAGTATAAAGGAGAGATGAGATCCTGTGACAGTATAAAGGAGAGATGAGATCCTGGTACAGTATAGAGATGAGATCCTGTGACAGTATAAAGGAGAGATGAGATCCTGTGACAGTATAAAGGAGAGATGAGATCCTGTGACAGTATAAAGGAGAGATGAGATCCTGGTACAGTATAAAGGAGAGATGAGATCCTGGTACACTATAGAGATGAGATCCTGTGACAGTATAAAGGAGAGATGAGATCCTGTTACAGTATAGAGATGAGATCCTGTGACAGTATAAAGGAGAGATGAGATCCTGTAACAGTATAGAGATGAGATCCTGTGACAGTATAAAGGAGAGATGAGAACCTGTTACAGTATAGAGATGAGATCCTGTGACAGTATAAAGGAGAGATGAGATCCTGTGACAGTATAAAGGAGAGATGAGATCCTGTGACAGTATAAAGGAGAGATGAGATCCTGTTACAGTATAAAGGAGAGATGAGATCCTGTTACAGTATAGAGATGAGATCACGTGACAGTATAAAGGAGAGATGAGAACCTGTGACGGTATAAAGGAGAGATGAGATCCTGTTACATTATAAAGGAGAGATGAGATCCTGTGACAGTATAGAGATGAGATCCTGTGACAGTATAAAGGAGAGATGATATCCTGTTACAGTATAAAGGAGAGATGAGATCCTGTTACAGTATAAAGGAGAGATGAGATCCTGTTACAGTATAAAGGAGAGATGAGATCCTGTGACAGTATAGAGATGAGATCACGTGACAGTATAAAGGACAGATGAGATCCTGTTACAGTATAAAGGAGAGATGAGATCCTGTTACAGTATAAAGGAGAGATGAGATCCTGTGACAGTATAGAGATGAGATCCTGTGACAGTATAAAGGAGATATGAGATCCTGTTACAGTATAAAGGAGAGATGAGATCCTGTTACAGTATAAAGGAGAGATGAGATCCTGTGACAGTATAAAGGAGACATGAGAACCTGTGACGGTATAAAGGACAGATGAGATCCTGTTACAGTATAAAGGAGAGATGAGATCCTGTTACAGTATAAAGGTGAGATGAGATCCTGTGACAGTATAGAGATGAGATCCTGTGACAGTATAAAGGAGAGATGAGATCCTGTTACAGTATAAAGGAGAGATGAGATCCTGTGACAGCATAAAGGAGAGATGAGATCCTGTGACAGAATAAAGGAGAGATGAGAACCTGTGACGGTATAAAGGACAGATGAGATCCTGTTACAGTATAAAGGAGAGATGAGATCCTGTTACAGTATAAAGGTGAGATGAGATCCTGTGACAGTATAGAGATGAGATCCTGTGACAGTATAAAGGAGAGATGAGATCCTGTTACAGTATAAAGGAGAGATGAGATCCTGTGACAGCATAAAGGAGAGATGAGATCCTGTGACAGAATAAAGGAGAGATGAGAACCTGTGACGGTATAAAGGACAGATGAGATCCTGTTACAGTATAAAGGAGAGATGAGATCCTGTTACAGTATAAAGGTGAGATGAGATCCTGTGACAGTATAGAGATGAGATCCTGTGACAGTATAAAGGAGAGATGAGATCCTGTTACAGTATAAAGGAGAGATGAGATCCTGTGACAGCATAAAGGAAAGATGAGATCCTGTGACAGAATAAAGGAGAGATGAGAACCTGTGACGGTATAAAGGACAGATGAGATCCTGTTACAGTATAAAGGAGAGATGAGATCCTGTTACAGTATAAAGGTGAGATGAGATCCTGTGACAGTATAGAGATGAGATCCTGTGACAGTATAAAGGAGAGATGAGATCCTGTTACAGTATAAAGGAGAGATGAGATCCTGTGACAGTATAGAGATGAGATCCTGTGACAGTATAAAGGAGAGATGAGATCCTGTTACAGTATAAAGGAGAGATGAGATCCTGTGACAGTATAGAGATGAGATCCTGTGACAGTATAAAGGAGAGATGAGATCCTGTTACAGTATAAAGGAGAGATGAGATCCTGTGACAGCATAAAGGAGAGATGAGATCCTGTGACAGAATAAAGGAGAGATGAGAACCTGTGACGGTATAAAGGACAGATGAGATCCTGTTACAGTATAAAGGAGAGATGAGATCCTGTTACAGTATAAAGGTGAGATGAGATCCTGTGACAGTATAGAGATGAGATCCTGTGACAGTATAAAGGAGAGATGAGATCCTGTTACAGTATAAAGGAGAGATGAGATCCTGTGACAGTATAGAGATGAGATCCTGTGACAGTATAAAGGAGAGATGAGATCATGTGACAGTATAGAGATGAGATCCTGTTACAGTATAAAGGAGAGATGAGATCCTGTGACAGTATAAAGGAGAGATGAGATCCTGTGACAGTATAAAGGAGAGATGAGATCCTGTGACAGTATAAAGGAGAGATGAGATCCTGTGACGGTATAAAGGACAGATGAGATCCTGTTACAGTATAAAGGAGAGATGAGATCCTGTTACAGTATAAAGGAGAGATGAGATCCTGTGACAGTATAGAGATGAGATCCTGTGACGGTGTAAAGGAGAGATGAGATCCTGTTACAGTATAAAGGAGAGATGAGATCCTGTTACAGTATAAAGGAGAGATGAGATCCTGTGACGGTATAAAGGAGAGATGAGATCCTGTGACGGTATAAAGGAGAGATGAGATCCTGTAACAGTATAAAGGAGAGATTAGATCCTGTGACAGTATAAAGGAGAGATGAGATCCTGTGACAGTATAAAGGAGAGATGAGATCCTGTTACAGTATAAAGGAGAGATGAGATCCTGTGACAGTATAAAGGAGAGATGAGATCCTGTGACAGTATAAAGGAGAGATGAGATCCTGTGACGGCATAAAGGAGAGATGAGATCCTGTGACGGTATAAAGGAGAGATGAGATCCTGTAACAGTATAAAGGAGAGATGAGAACCTGTTACAGTATAGAGATGAGATCCTGTGACAGTATAAAGGAGAGATGAGATCCTGTGACAGTATAAAGGAGAGATGAGATCCTGTGACAGTATAAAGGAGAGATGAGAACCTGTTACAGTATAGAGATGAGATCCTGTGACAGTATAAAGGAGAGATGAGATCCTGTGACAGTATAAAGGAGAGATGAGATCCTGTGACAGTATAGAGATGAGATCCTGTGACAGTATAAAGGAGAGATGAGATCCTGTGACAGTATAAAGGAGAGATGAGATCCTGTGACAGTATAAAGGAGAGATGAGATCCTGTGACAGTATAAAGGAGAGATGAGAACCTGTTACAGTATAGAGATGAGATCCTGTGACAGTATAAAGGAGAGATGAGATCCTGTGACAGTATAAAGGAGAGATGAGATCCTGTGACAGTATAAAGGAGAGATGAGATCCTGTGACAGTATAAAGGAGAGATGAGATCCTGTGACAGTATAAAGGAGAGATGAGATCCTGTGACAGTATAAAGGAGAGATGAGAACCTGTTACAGTATAGAGATGAGATCCTGTAACAGTATAAAGGAGAGATGAGATCCTGTTACAGTATAAAGGAGAGATGAGATCATGTTACAGTATAGAGATGAGATCCTGTAACAGTATAAAGGAGAGATGAGATCCTGTGACAGTATAAAGGAGAGATGAGAACCTGTGACAGTATAAAGGAGAGATGAGATCCTGTGACAGTATAAAGGAGAGATGAGAACCTGTGACAGTATAAAGGAGAGATGAGAACCTGTGACGGTATAAAGGAGAGATGAGATCCTGTGACGGTATAAAGGAGAGATGAGATCCTGTTACAGTATAAAGGAGAGATGAGAACCTGTGACGGTATAAAGGAGAGATGAGAACCTGTGACGGTATAAAGGAGAGATGAGATCCTGTGACGGTATAAAGGAGAGATGAGATCCTGTGACGGTATAAAGGAGAGATGAGATCCTGTTACAGTATAAAGGAGAGATGAGATCCCGTGACGGTATAAAGGAGAGATGATATCCTGTGACGGTATAAAGGAGAGATGAGATCCTGTGACGGTATAAAGGAGAGATGAGAACCTGTGACGGTATAAAGGACTGATGAGATCCTGTGACGGTATAAAGGAGAGATGAGATCCTGTTACAGTATAGAGATGAGATCCTGTGACAGTATAAAGGAGAGATGAGATCCTGTGACAGTATAAAGGAGAGATGAGATCCTGTGACAGTATAAAGGAGAGATGAGATCCTGGTACACTATAGAGATGAGATCCTGTGACAGTATAAAGGAGAGATGAGATCCTGTGACAGTATAAAGGAGAGATGAGATCCTGGTACAGTATAGAGATGAGATCCTGTGACAGTATAAAGGAGAGATGAGATCCTGTGACAGTATAAAGGAGAGATGAGATCCTGGTACAGTATAAAGGAGAGATGAGATCCTGTTACAGTATAGAGATGAGATCCTGTGACAGTATAAAGGAGAGATGAGATCCTGTGACAGTATAAAGGAGAGATGAGATCCTGTTACAGTATAGAGATGAGATCCCGTGACGGTATAAAGGAGAGATGAGATCCTGTGACGGTATAAAGGAGAGATGAGATCCTGTGACGGTATAAAGGAGAGATGAGAACCTGTGACGGTATAAAGGACTGATGAGATCCTGTGACGGTATAAAGGAGAGATGAGATCCTGTTACAGTATAGAGATGAGATCCTGTGACAGTATAAAGGAGAGATGAGATCCTGTGACAGTATAAAGGAGAGATGAGATCCTGTGACAGTATAAAGGAGAGATGAGATCCTGGTACAGTATAGAGATGAGATCCTGTGACAGTATAAAGGAGAGATGAGATCCTGTGACAGTATAAAGGAGAGATGAGATCCTGTGACAGTATAAAGGAGAGAATAGATCCTGGTACAGTATAGAGATGAGATCCTGTGACAGTATAAAGGAGAGAGGAGATCCTGTGACAGTATAAAGGAGAGATGAGATCCTGTGACAGTATAAAGGAGAGATGAGATCCTGTGACAGTATAAAGGAGAGATGAGATCCTGTGACGGCATAAAGGAGAGATGAGATCCTGTGACGGTATAAAGGAGAGATGAGATCCTGTAACAGTATAAAGGAGAGATGAGAACCTGTTACAGTATAGAGATGAGATCCTGTGACAGTATAAAGGAGAGATGAGATCCTGTGACAGTATAAAGGAGAGATGAGATCCTGTGACAGTATAAAGGAGAGATGAGAACCTGTTACAGTATAGAGATGAGATCCTGTGACAGTATAAAGGAGAGATGAGATCCTGTTACAGTATAAAGGAGAGATGAGATCCTGTGACAGTATAGAGATGAGATCCTGTGACAGTATAAAGGAGAGATGAGATCCTGTGACAGTATAAAGGAGAGATGAGATCCTGTGACAGTATAAAGGAGAGATGAGATCCTGTGACAGTATAAAGGAGAGATGAGAACCTGTTACAGTATAGAGATGAGATCCTGTGACAGTATAAAGGAGAGATGAGATCCTGTGACAGTATAAAGGAGAGATGAGATCCTGTGACAGTATAAAGGAGAGATGAGATCCTGTGACAGTATAAAGGAGAGATGAGATCCTGTGACAGTATAAAGGAGAGATGAGAACCTGTTACAGTATAGAGATGAGATCCTGTAACAGTATAAAGGAGAGATGAGATCCTGTTACAGTATAAAGGAGAGATGAGATCATGTTACAGTATAGAGATGAGATCCTGTAACAGTATAAAGGAGAGATGAGATCCTGTGACAGTATAAAGGAGAGATGAGAACCTGTGACAGTATAAAGGAGAGATGAGATCCTGTGACAGTATAAAGGAGAGATGAGAACCTGTGACAGTATAAAGGAGAGATGAGAACCTGTGACGGTATAAAGGAGAGATGAGATCCTGTGACGGTATAAAGGAGAGATGAGATCCTGTTACAGTATAAAGGAGAGATGAGAACCTGTGACGGTATAAAGGAGAGATGAGAACCTGTGACGGTATAAAGGAGAGATGAGATCCTGTGACGGTATAAAGGAGAGATGAGATCCTGTGACGGTATAAAGGAGAGATGAGATCCTGTTACAGTATAAAGGAGAGATGAGATCCCGTGACGGTATAAAGGAGAGATGATATCCTGTGACGGTATAAAGGAGAGATGAGATCCTGTGACGGTATAAAGGAGAGATGAGAACCTGTGACGGTATAAAGGACTGATGAGATCCTGTGACGGTATAAAGGAGAGATGAGATCCTGTTACAGTATAGAGATGAGATCCTGTGACAGTATAAAGGAGAGATGAGATCCTGTGACAGTATAAAGGAGAGATGAGATCCTGTGACAGTATAAAGGAGAGATGAGATCCTGGTACACTATAGAGATGAGATCCTGTGACAGTATAAAGGAGAGATGAGATCCTGTGACAGTATAAAGGAGAGATGAGATCCTGGTACAGTATAGAGATGAGATCCTGTGACAGTATAAAGGAGAGATGAGATCCTGTGACAGTATAAAGGAGAGATGAGATCCTGGTACAGTATAAAGGAGAGATGAGATCCTGTTACAGTATAGAGATGAGATCCTGTGACAGTATAAAGGAGAGATGAGATCCTGTGACAGTATAAAGGAGAGATGAGATCCTGTTACAGTATAGAGATGAGATCCCGTGACGGTATAAAGGAGAGATGAGATCCTGTGACGGTATAAAGGAGAGATGAGATCCTGTGACGGTATAAAGGAGAGATGAGAACCTGTGACGGTATAAAGGACTGATGAGATCCTGTGACGGTATAAAGGAGAGATGAGATCCTGTTACAGTATAGAGATGAGATCCTGTGACAGTATAAAGGAGAGATGAGATCCTGTGACAGTATAAAGGAGAGATGAGATCCTGTGACAGTATAAAGGAGAGATGAGATCCTGGTACAGTATAGAGATGAGATCCTGTGACAGTATAAAGGAGAGATGAGATCCTGTGACAGTATAAAGGAGAGATGAGATCCTGTGACAGTATAAAGGAGAGAATAGATCCTGGTACAGTATAGAGATGAGATCCTGTGACAGTATAAAGGAGAGAGGAGATCCTGTGACAGTATAAAGGAGAGATGAGATCCTGGTACAGTATAAAGGAGAGATGAGATCCTGGTACAGTATAGAGATGAGATCCTGTGACAGTATAAAGGAGAGATGAGATCCTGTTACAGTATAGAGATGAGATCCTGTGACAGTATAAAGGAGAGATGAGATCCTGTGACAGTATAAAGGAGAGATGAGATCCTGTTACAGTATAGAGATGAGATCCTGTGACAGTATAAAGGAGAGATGAGATCCTGTTACAGTATAGAGATGAGATCCTGTGACAGTATAAATGAGAGATGAGATCCTGTGACAGTATAAAGGAGAGATGAGATCCTGTGACAGTATAAAGGAGAGATGAGATCCTGTTACAGTATAAAGGAGAGATGAGATCCTGATACAGTATAGAGATGAGATCACGTGACAGTATAAAGGAGAGATGAGAACCTGTGACGGTATAAAGGAGAGATGAGATCCTGTTACAGTATAAAGGAGAGATGAGATCCTGTGACAGTATAGAGATGAGATCCTGTGACAGTATAAAGGAGAGATGAGATCCTGTTACAGTATAAAGGAGAGATGAGATCCTGTTACAGTATAAAGGAGAGATGAGATCCTGTTACAGTATAAAGGAGAGATGAGATCCTGTGACAGTATAGAGATGAGATCACGTGACAGTATAAAGGACAGATGAGATCCTGTTACAGTATAAAGGAGAGATGAGATCCTGTTACAGTATAAAGGAGAGATGAGATCCTGTGACAGTATAGAGATGAGATCCTGTGACAGTATAAAGGAGAGATGAGATCCTGTTACAGTATAAAGGAGAGATGAGATCCTGTTACAGTATAAAGGAGAGATGAGATCCTGTGACAGTATAAAGGAGACATGAGAACCTGTGACGGTATAAAGGACAGATGAGATCCTGTTATAGTATAAAGGAGAGATGAGATCCTGTTACAGTATAAAGGTGAGATGAGATCCTGTGACAGTATAGAGATGAGATCCTGTGACAGTATAAAGGAGAGATGAGATCCTGTTACAGTATAAAGGAGAGATGAGATCCTGTGACAGTATAGAGATGAGATCCTGTGACAGTATAAAGGAGAGATGAGATCCTGTCACAGTATAAAGGAGAGATGAGATCCTGTTACAGTATAAAGGAGAGATGAGATCCTGTGACAGTATAAAGGAGAGATGAGAACCTGTGACGGTATAAAGGACAGATGAGATCCTGTTACAGTATAAAGGAGATATGAGATCCTGTTACAGTATAAAGGTGAGATGAGATCCTGTGACAGTATAGAGATGAGATCCTGTGACAGTATAAAGGAGAGATGAGATCCTGTTACAGTATAAAGGAGAGATGAGATCCTGTGACAGTATAGAGATGAGATCCTGTGACAGTATAAAGGAGAGATGAGATCCTGTGACAGTATAGAGATGAGATCCTGTGACAGTATAAAGGAGAGATGAGATCCTGTTACAGTATAAAGGAGAGATGAGATCCTGTTACAGTATAAAGGAGAGATGAGAACCTGTTACAGTATAGAGATGAGATCCTGTAACAGTATAAAGGAGAGATGAGATCCTGTTACAGTATAAAGGAGAGATGAGATCATGTTACAGTATAGAGATGAGATCCTGTAACAGTATAAAGGAGAGATGAGATCCTGTGACAGTATAAAGGAGAGATGAGAACCTGTGACAGTATAAAGGAGAGATGAGATCCTGTGACAGTATAAAGGAGAGATGAGAACCTGTGACAGTATAAAGGAGAGATGAGAACCTGTGACGGTATAAAGGAGAGATGAGATCCTGTGACGGTATAAAGGAGAGATGAGATCCTGTTACAGTATAAAGGAGAGATGAGATCCTGTGACGGTATAAAGGAGAGATGAGAACCTGTGACGGTATAAAGGAGAGATGAGATCCTGTGACGGTATAAAGGAGAGATGAGATCCTGTGACGGTATAAAGGAGAGATGAGATCCTGTTACAGTATAAAGGAGAGATGAGATCCCGTGACGGTATAAAGGAGAGATGAGATCCTGTGACGGTATAAAGGAGAGATGAGATCCTGTGACGGTATAAAGGAGAGATGAGAACCTGTGACGGTATAAAGGACTGATGAGATCCTGTGACGGTATAAAGGAGAGATGAGATCCTGTTACAGTATAGAGATGAGATCCTGTGACAGTATAAAGGAGAGATGAGATCCTGTGACAGTATAAAGGAGAGATGAGATCCTGTGACAGTATAAAGGAGAGATGAGATCCTGGTACAGTATAGAGATGAGATCCTGTGACAGTATAAAGGAGAGATGAGATCCTGTGACAGTATAAAGGAGAGATGAGATCCTGGTACAGTATAAAGGAGAGATGAGATCCTGGTACAGTATAGAGATGAGATCCTGTGACAGTATAAAGGAGAGATGAGATCCTGTGACAGTATAAAGGAGAGATGAGATCCTGGTACAGTATAAAGGAGAGATGAGATCCTGTTACAGTATAGAGATGAGATCCTGGGACAGTATAAAGGAGAGATGAGATCCTGTGACAGTATAAAGGAGAGATGAGATCCTGTTACAGTATAGAGATGAGATCCCGTGACGGTATAAAGGAGAGATGAGATCCTGTGACGGTATAAAGGAGAGATGAGATCCTGTGACGGTATAAAGGAGAGATGAGAACCTGTGACGGTATAAAGGACTGATGAGATCCTGTGACGGTATAAAGGAGAGATGAGATCCTGTTACAGTATAGAGATGAGATCCTGTGACAGTATAAAGGAGAGATGAGATCCTGTGACAGTATAAAGGAGAGATGAGATCCTGTGACAGTATAAAGGAGAGATGAGATCCTGGTACAGTATAGAGATGAGATCCTGTGACAGTATAAAGGAGAGATGAGATCCTGTGACAGTATAAAGGAGAGATGAGATCCTGTGACAGTATAAAGGAGAGATGAGATCCTGTGACAGTATAGAGATGAGATCCTGTGACAGTATAAAGGAGAGATGAGATCCTGTGACAGTATAAAGGAGAGATGAGATCCTGGTACAGTATAAAGGAGAGATGAGATCCTGGTACAGTATAGAGATGAGATCCTGTGACAGTATAAAGGAGAGATGAGATCCTGTTACAGTATAGAGATGAGATCCTGTGACAGTATAAAGGAGAGATGAGATCCTGTGACAGTATAAAGGAGAGATGAGATCCTGTTACAGTATAGAGATGCGATCCTGTGACAGTATAAAGGAGAGATGAGATCCTGTTACAGTATAGAGATGAGATCCTGTGACAGTATAAAGGAGAGATGAGATCCTGTGACAGTATAAAGGAGAGATGAGATCCTGTGACAGTATAAAGGAGAGATGAGATCCTGTTACAGTATAAAGGAGAGATGAGATCCTGTTACAGTATAGAGATGAGATCACGTGACAGTATAAAGGAGAGATGAGAACCTGTGACGGTATAAAGGAGAGATGAGATCCGGTGACAGTATAAAGGAGAGATGAGATCCTGTGACAGTATAGAGATGAGATCCTGTGACAGTATAAAGGAGAGATGAGATCCTGTGACAGTATAAAGGAGAGATGAGATCCTGTTACAGTATAAAGGAGAGATGAGATCCTGTTACAGTATAAAGGAGAGATGAGATCCTGTGACAGTATAGAGATGAGGTCACGTGACAGTATAAAGGAGAGATGAGATCCTGTTACAGTATAAAGGAGAGATGAGATCCTGTTACAGTATAAAGGAGAGATGAGATCCTGTGACAGTATAGAGATGAGATCCTGTGACAGTATAAAGGAGAGATGAGATCCTGTTACAGTATAAAGGAGAGATGAGATCCTGTTACAGTATAAAGGAGAGATGAGATCCTGTGACAGTATAAAGGAGACATGAGAACCTGTGACGGTATAAAGGACAGATGAGATCCTGTTACAGTATAAAGGAGAGATGAGATCCTGTTACAGTATAAAGGTGAGATGAGATCCTGTGACAGTATAGAGATGAGATCCTGTGACAGTATAAAGGAGAGATGAGATCCTGTTACAGTATAAAGGAGAGATGAGATCCTGTGACAGTATAGAGATGAGATCCTGTGACAGTATAAAGGAGAGATGAGATCCTGTTACAGTATAAAGGAGAGCTGAGATCCTGTTACAGTATAAAGGAGAGATGAGATCCTGTGACAGTATAAAGGAGAGATGAGAACCTGTGACGGTATAAAGGACAGATGAGATCCTGTTACAGTATAAAGGAGATATGAGATCCTGTTACAGTATAAAGGTGAGATGAGATCCTGTGACAGTATAGAGATGAGATCCTGTGACAGTATAAAGGAGAGATGAGATCCTGTTACAGTATAAAGGAGAGATGAGATCCTGTGACAGTATAGAGATGAGATCCTGTGACAGTATAAAGGAGAGATGAGATCCTGTGACAGTATAGAGATGAGATCCTGTGACAGTATAAAGGAGAGATGAGATCCTGTTACAGTATAAAGGAGAGATGAGATCCTGTTACAGTATAAAGGAGAGATGAGATCCTGTTACAGTATAAAGGAGAGATCAGATCCTGTGACAGTATAGAGATGAGATCCTGTGACAGTATAAAGGAGAGATGAGATCCTGTGACGGTATAAAGGACAGATGAGATCCTGTTACAGTATAAAGGAGAGATGAGATCCTGTGACAGTATAAAGGAGAGATGAGAACCTGTTACAGTATAGAGATGAGATCCTGTAACAGTATAAAGGAGAGATGAGATCCTGTTACAGTATAAAGGAGAGATGAGATAATGTTACAGTATAGAGATGAGATCCTGTAACAGTATAAAGGAGAGATGAGATCCTGTGACAGTATAAAGGAGAGATGAGATCATGTGACAGTATAAAGGAGAGATGAGATCCTGTGACAGTATAAAGGAGAGATGAGAACCTGTTACAGTATAGAGATGAGATCCTGTGACAGTATAAAGGAGAGATGAGATCCTGTGACAGTATAAAGGAGAGATGAGATCCTGTGACAGTATAAAGGAGAGATGAGAACCTGTTACAGTATAGAGATGATATCCTGTGATAGTATAAAGGAGAGATGAGATCCTGTGACAGTATAAAGGAGAGATGAGATCCTGTGACAGTATAAAGGAGAGATGAGATCCTGTTACAGTATAAAGGAGAGATGAGATCCTGTGACAGTATAGAGATGAGATCCTGTGACGGTGTAAAGGAGAGATGAGATCCTGTTACAGTATAAAGGAGAGATGAGATCCTGTTACAGTATAAAGGAGAGATGAGATCCTGTGACGGTATAAAGGAGAGATGAGATCCTGTGACGGTATAAAGGAGAGATGAGATCCTGTGACGGTATAAAGGAGAGATGAGATCCTGTAACAGTATAAAGGAGAGATGAGATCCTGTGACAGTATAAAGGAGAGATGAGATCCTGTGACAGTATAAAGGAGAGATGAGATCCTGTTACAGTATAAAGGAGAGATGAGATCCTGTGACAGTATAAAGGAGAGATGAGATCCTGTGACGGTATAAAGGAGAGATGAGATCCTGTGACGGTATAAAGGAGAGATGAGATCCTGTGACGGTATAAAGGAGAGATGAGATCCTGTAACAGTATAAAGGAGAGATGAGATCCTGTGACAGTATAAAGGAGAGATGAGAACCTGTTACAGTATAGAGATGAGATCCTGTGACAGTATAAAGGAGAGATGAGATCCTGTGACAGTATAAAGGAGAGATGAGATCCTGTGACAGTATAGAGATGAGATCCTGTGACAGTATAAAGGAGAGATTAGATCCTGTGACAGTATAAAGGAGAGATGAGATCCTGTGACAGTATAAAGGAGAGATGAGATCCTGTGACAGTATAAAGGAGAGATGAGAACCTGTTACAGTATAGAGATGAGATCCTGTGACAGTATAAAGGAGAGATGAGATCCTGTGACAGTATAAAGGAGAGATGAGATCCTGTGACAGTATAGAGATGAGATCCTGTGACAGTATAAAGGAGAGATGAGATCCTGTGACAGTATAAAGGAGAGATGAGATCCTGTGACAGTATAAAAAAGAGATGAGATCCTGTTACAGTATAAAGGAGAGATGAGATCCTGTGACAGTATAAAGGAGAGATGAGAACCTGTTACAGTATAGAGATGAGATCCTGTGACAGTATAAAGGAGAGATGAGATCCTGTGACAGTATAAAGGAGAGATGAGATCCTGTGACAGTATAAAGGAGAGATGAGAACCTGTTACAGTATAGAGATGAGATCCTGTGACAGTATAAAGGAGAGATGAGATCCTGTGACAGTATAAAGGAGAGATGAGATCCTGTGACAGTATAGAGATGAGATCCTGTGACAGTATAATGGAGAGATTAGATCCTGTGACAGTATAAAGGAGAGATGAGATCCTGTGACAGTATAAAGGAGAGATGAGATCCTGTGACAGTATAAAGGAGAGATGAGAACCTGTTACAGTATAGAGATGAGATCCTGTGACAGTATAAAGGAGAGATGAGATCCTGTGACAGTATAAAGGAGAGATGAGATCCTGTGACAGTATAAAGGAGAGAAGAGATCCTGTGACAGTATAAAGGAGAGATGAGATCCTGTGACAGTATAAAGGAGAGATGAGATCCTGTTACAGTATAAAGGAGAGATGAGATCCTGTGACAGTATAAAGGAGAGATGAGAACCTGTTACAGTATAGAGATGAGATCCTGTGACAGTATAAAGGAGAGATGAGATCCTGTGACAGTATAAAGGAGAGATGAGATCCTGTGACAGTATAAAGGAGAGATGAGAACCTGTTACAGTATAGAGATGAGATCCTGTGACAGTATAAAGGAGAGATGAGATCCTGTGACAGTATAAAGGAGAGATGAGATCCTGTGACAGTATAGAGATGAGATCCTGTGACAGTATAAAGTAGAGATTAGATCCTGTGACAGTATAAAGGAGAGATGAGATCCTGTGACAGTATAAAGGAGAGATGAGATCCTGTGACAGTATAAAGGAGAGATGAGAACCTGTTACAGTATAGAGATGAGATCCTGTGACAGTATAAAGGAGAGATGAGATCCTGTGACAGTATAAAGGAGAGATGAGATCCTGTGACAGTATAAAGGAGAGAAGAGATCCTGTGACAGTATAAAGGAGAGATGAGATCCTGTGACAGTATAAAGGAGAGATGAGATCCTGTGACAGTATAAAGGAGAGATGAGAACCTGTTACAGTATAGAGATGAGATCCTGTGACAGTATAAAGGAGAGATGAGATCCTGTTACAGTATAAAGGAGAGATGAGATCATGTTACAGTATAGAGATGAGATCCTGTAACAGTATAAAGGAGAGATGAGATCCTGTGACAGTATAAAGGAGAGATGAGAACCTGTGACAGTATAAAGGAGAGATGAGATCCTGTGACAGTATAAAGGAGAGATGAGAACCTGTGACAGTATAAAGGAGAGATGAGAACCTGTGACGGTATAAAGGAGAGATGAGATCCTGTGACGGTATAAAGGAGAGATGAGATCCTGTTACAGTATAAAGGAGAGATGAGAACCTGTGACGGTATAAAGGAGAGATGAGAACCTGTGACGGTATAAAGGAGAGATGAGATCCTGTGACGGTATAAAGGAGAGATGAGATCCTGTGACGGTATAAAGGAGAGATGAGATCCTGTTACAGTATAAAGGAGAGATGAGATCATGTGACAGTATAAAGGAGAGATGAGATCCTGTTACAGTATAAAGGAGAGATGAAATCCTGTGACAGTATAAAGGAGAGATGAGATCCTGTGACAGTATAAAGGAGAGATGAGATCCTGTGACAGTATAGAGATGAGATCCTGTGACGGTATAAAGGAGAGATGAGATCCTGTTACAGTATAAAGGAAAGATGAGATCCTGTTACAGTATAAAGGAAAGATGAGATCCTGTTACAGTATAAAGGAAAGATGAGATCCTGTTACAGTATAGAGATGAGATCCTGTTACAGTATAGAGATGAGATCCTGTTACAGTATAAAGGAGAGATGAGATCCTGTTACAGAAACTTAGCACAAAGGACACAATGCAGAAATCTACCTTTCATTCCTAATTCCCTGCGCTGCACTGTGCACTTATTAGACAGCTGACGGAGAATTGAGAAGCCTCGGAGGCCGCGCTGGGGATTGTACTTTAGATGTGGCCTCCGCTATGAAGCCTGTAGCCTCTGATGCTATAAAAACTTCTAACCGGAGAGAATGGGATAAGGGGCACGTGGGAGGAAGGGGTGCGCTGGTGGTGTGCTGCGTCTATGTGCTGCATGTGAATGCAGCGTGGAGCTGAGTGGGTAGATGACACGAGTGAGTCAGTCATGGTTAGGATGAGAAATGACTCAGACAAGTTCTGCATGTGAAATGACAGAGAACAATCCTGTCAGTGTGTATCCCAATCCTGGGACAGCGCCGGCTGCATTAACCCCCGGCGTAGAAATTACAACTAAGTGACTGGTTTTATCACAATCGCCCTAAAATTGCGCCATAGAAGAGAATTAATCTAGAAAACAAAAACCTATTTATATGGGAGGTAATTTAATTGCTGGTTTTAAGGGCAGCAACCTGCAGACAGATCCGTCTCCCCTTAGTCTGGCTCATGCGGCCGGCCTGCCCTACGCTGCTGAGATCAAACAGGCACAGAGGGCTGATTCTTAGTTGCACGCTCCGGCGGCCAGTTTAGCAGCTTTTGCTGTAGTAGCGTCTGCGACTTTATGCTACTGCTGATATCAGTCCTCCCCCTGGTGTATAAGCCTACGTATGACTGTGCAAGGGCTGGGACGCCCACTTTCAGTGACTTTTGACACAGCAGAGTACAGGGCCTCACCCCGTGAGCGCAAGACGTCATGGCGTCACTCAGGCAGTGCAACACCGCCAGGAGTATCCTGGGGGCACTTCGGCTGGTTGTACAGACTGTAGGGTGCCTGTCTGGAGGGTCCAAAAGGATCCTGGCTGCAGGTCCATCCGGCCAGCTAGAAGCTAGAGCCATAGGTCAGCGAAGGGGTTTCCCGGGAGCCCTGCTCTCTGTGCAGCGGCACCTTTCTCTATCTCACCACCTGGGCACGTGTGACCTTTCTCTATCTCACCACCTGGGCATGCGTGACCTTTCTCTAACTCACCAGCTGGGCACGCGTGACCTTTCTCTATCTCACCACCTGGGCACGCGTGACCTTTCTCTAACTCACTAACTGGGCACACGTGACCTTTCTCTATCTCACCACCTGGGCACGCGTGGCCTTTCTCTATCTCACCACCTGGGCACGCGTGGCCTTTCTCTATCTCACCACCTGGGCATGCGTGGCCTTTCTCTATCTCACCACCTGGGCATGCGTGGCCTTTCTCTAACTCACCAACTGGGCATGCGTGGCCTTTCTCTAACTCTCCAACTAGGGGGGAAATTTACTAACATTCGTATTTTTCGGAAACAGGTCAAAGTTCAATCACGAATGACATCGAAAGTGTAAAACTGCAACTTTTTGAATTTGTTACGATGGATTTACTAAGCTGTCGTATTCGGGATTTTCTTTTGTTCCGATGTCGATGTCATTCGTGGTTTTTTTCTCATTTTTACGGCAGTGATTTGCAAAACACTGCAGACTTTTTTTACAATGAATCTCGGCCGGATCTGTGTGATCCGTGCTGGGGTTCATTTTTTTTTTTTTTTGTAATTAACCAGTGTAAAATTAAAAAAAAAATTGCGTGGGGTCCCCCCTCCTAAGCATAACCAGCCTCGGGCTCTTTGAGCCGATCCTGGTTGCAGAAATATGGGAAAAAAATTGACAGGGGTTCCCCCATATTTAAGCAACCAGCATCGGGCTCTGCGCCTGGTCCTGGTCCCAAAAATACGGGGGACAAAAAGAGTAGGGGTCCCCCGTATTTTTAAAACCAGCACCGGGCTCCACTAGCTGGACAGATAATGCCACAGCCGGGGGTCACTTTTATATAGTGCCCTGCGGCCGTGGCATCAAAAATCCAACTAGTCACTCCTGGCCGGGGTACCCTGGGGGAGTGGGGACCCCTTCAATCAAGGGGTCCCCCCCCCAGCCACCCAAGGGCCAGGGGTGAAGCCCGAGGCTGTCCCCCCCCATCCAATGGGCTGCGGATGGGGAGGCTGATAGCCTTTGTTGTAAAAGAAAAGATATTGTTTTTAGTAGCAGTACTACAAGTCCCAGCAAGCCTCCCCCGCATGCTGGTACTTGGAGAACCACAAGTACCAGCATGCGACGGAAAAAACGGGCCCGCTGGTACCTGTAGTACTACTACTAAAAAAATACCCAAAAAAAGACAAGACACACACACCGTGAAAGTATAATTTTATTACATACATACATACACACATACATACATACATACATACTTACCTTAAGTTCCCACGCAGGTCGGTCCACTTCTCCAGTAGAATCCAAGGGGTACCTGTTGAAGAAATTATACTCACGAGATCCAGGGGTCCAGGCTCCTCGGGAAATCCAGGGGTAATCCACGTACTTGAAAAAAATAACAAAACGGTGTCCCGACCACGAACTGAAAGGGGACCCATGTTTGCACATGGGTCACCTTTCCACGAATGCCAGAAACCCACTT
Source organism: Pseudophryne corroboree (assembly GCF_028390025.1). Lineage (NCBI taxonomy): Eukaryota > Metazoa > Chordata > Amphibia > Anura > Myobatrachidae > Pseudophryne > Pseudophryne corroboree. Next base: position 1,043,748,248 of record NC_086445.1, read on the forward strand.
TGACTTCTGTCTAAGTGGGTTTCTTCAGCCAATCAGGGAGCGCCACGTTGTAGCACTCTCCTGATCAGCTGTGTGCTCCTGTCCTCACTGACAGGCAGCACACGGCAAAGAGCCCGAGGCTGGTTATGCTTAGGAGGGGGGACCCCACGCAATTTTTTTTGAAAAAATAAGCACTTTCCCACCCCTTCCCACTGATATACATGCACGGATCTCATGGATCCGTGCATGCCTATCCAATCACGAATAAAAAAAAAAGGTCTGGTTTTTTTTAGCACTTTTTTACGAGTTGTAATTTTTCACGGCAGTGTTTGTTTTTTTTTTGCTTTGCACTTCTTAGTAAATGACCGAGATTCATACTTAAACAGCCGCGTTTTGACCGATGGTGTATTCATTCGTGATTTTTTCCTAGGACTTCAAAATATTACGAATGCCCTCATCACTGCCGTGATTATTGCTTAGTAAATTACCGAGATGACACTTTGATGAAAAAACGGCATCTCGGTCAAAATCGGGAGCTTAGTAAATTTCCCCCTAGGTGTGCGTGGCCATTCTCTAACTCACCAACTGGGCATGCGTGACCATTTTCTATCTCACCAAGTTGGCGTGCGTGACCATTCTCTATCTCACCAACTGCCCATGTGTGACCTTTCTCCAACTTACCAACTGGCCATGCGTGACCTTTCTCTAACTCACCAACTGGGCATGTGTGACCTTTCTCTAACTCACCAACTGGGCATGTGTGACCTTTCTCTAACTCACCAACTGCCCATGCGTGACCCTTCTCTAACTCACCAACTGCCCATGCGTGACCTTTCTCTATCTCACCAACTGCCCATGCGTGACCTTTCTCTATCTCACCAACTGCCCATGCATGACCTTTCTCTAACTCACTGACTGGATATGCGTGACCTTTCTCTAACTCACCAACTGCCCATGCGTGACCTTTCTCTATCTCACCAACTGCCCATGCATGACCTTTCTCTAACTCACCGACTGGATGTGCGTGACCTTTCTCTAACTCACCAACTGCCCATGCGTGACCTTTCTCTAACTCACCAACTGCCCATGCGTGACCTTTCTCTATCTCACCAACTGCCCATGCATGACCTTTCTCTAACTTACTGACTGGATATGCATGACCTTTCTCTAACTCACCAACTGGGCGTGTGTGACCTTTCTCTAACTCACCATCTGCCCATGCGTGACCTTTCTCTAACTCACCAACTGCCACTGCCCATGCATGACCATTCTCTATCTCACCAACTGCCCATGCCTGACCTCTCTCTAACTCACCAACTGGGCATGTGTGACCTTTCTCTAACTCACCAACTGCCCATGCGTGACCTTTCTCTAACTCACCAACTGCCCATGCGTGACCTTTCTCTATCTCACCAACTGCCCATGCATGACCTTTCTCTAACTCACTGACTGGATGTGCGTGACCTTTCTCTAACTCACCAATTGGGCGTGTGTGACCTTTCTCTAACTCACCATCTGCCCATGCGTGACCTTTCTCTAACTCACCAACTGCCACTGCCCATGCATGACCTTTCTCTATCTCACCAACTGCCCATGCCTGACCTTTCTCTAACTCACCAACTGGGCATGCGTGACCTTTCTCTAACTCACCAACTGGATGTGTGTGACCTTTCTCTAACTCACCAACTGGGGCGTGTGTGACCTTTCTCTAACTCACCAACTGGGCGTGTGACCTTTCTCTAACTCACCAACTGCCCATGCGTGACCTTTCTCTAACTCACCAACTGCCCAATCGTGACCTTTCTCTAACTCACCAACTGGGCATGTGTGACCTTTCTCTAACTCACCAACTGCACATGCGTGACCTTTCTCTAACTCACCAACTGCCCATGCGTGACCTTTCTCTAACTCACCAACTGCCCATGCGTGACCTTTCTCTATCTCACCAACTGCCCATGCATGACCTTTCTCTAACTCACTGACTGGATGTGCGTGACCTTTCTCTAACTCACCAACTGGGCGTGTGTGACCTTTCTCTAACTCACCATCTGCCCATGCGTGACCTTTCTCTAACTCACCAACTGCCACTGCCCATGCATGACCTTTCTCTATCTCACCAACTGCCCATGCCTGACCTTTCTCTAACTCACCAACTGCCCATGCCTGACCTTTCTCTAACTCACCAACTGGGCATGCGTGACCTTTCTCTAACTCACCAACTGGATGTGTGTGACCTTTCTCTAACTCACCAACTGGATGTGTGTGACCTTTCTCTAACTCACCAACTGGGCGTGTGTGACCTTTCTCTAACTCACCAACTGCCCATGCGTGACCTTTCTCTAACTCACCAACTGCCCAATCGTGACCTTTCTCTAACTCACCAACTGTGCATGCGTGACCTTTCTCTAACCAACTGGATGTGTGTGACCTTTCTCTAACTCATCAACTGGGCATGTGTGACCTTTTTTCTAATTCACCAACTGGGCATGTGTGACCTTTCTCTAACTCACCAACTGCACATGTGTGACCTTTCTCTAACTCACCAACTGGGCATGCGTGACCTTTCTCTAACTCACCAACTACGCATGCGTGACCTTTCTCTAACTCACCAACTGGGCATGCGTGACCTTTCTCTAACTCACCAACTGCACATGTGTGACCTTTCTCTAACTCACCAACTACGCATGCGTGACCTTTCTCTAACTCACCAACTGCGCATGCATGACCTTTCTCTAACTCACCAACTGCACATGTGTGACCTTTCTCTAACTCACCAACTGGGCATGTGTGACCTTTCTCTAACTCACCAACTGCACATGTGTGACCTTTCTCTAACTCACCAACTACGCATGCGTGACCTTTCTCTAACTCACCAACTGCCCATGCGTGACCTTTCTCTAACTCACCAACTGCCCATGCGTGACCTTTCTCTAACTCACCAACAGGGCATGCGTGACCTTTCTCTAACTCCCCAACTGGATGTGTGTGACCTTTCTCTAACTCACCAACTGGGCGTGTGTGACCTTTCTCTAACTCACCAACTACGCATGCGTGACCTTTCTCTAACTCACCAACTGCCCATGCGTGACCTTTCTCTAACTCACCAACTGCCCATGCGTGACCTTTCTCTAACTCACCAACAGGGCATGCGTGACCTTTCTCTAACTCACCAACTGGGCGTGTGTGACCTTTCTCTAACTCACCAACTGCACATGCGTGACCTTTTGCAGGAACCTACTGTATATCATGTGGTTCTCTTAATATGTATGACTAAGTCATGAATTATATACATGTGGAAACAAAATGCATTGTCCTTTGCTTGTTCCAGCTGCTGTCCCATCTGTGGCACTTGCAGCTCCAGACATCGCACATCGTCACCAGTAGAATATCCTTTCCGTCATTATTGAGAACAAAGTTGAGCCCCTAATAAGTATTCACTGGGTTCCCCCTGAATTAATTGTGACTTTTATGTTCATTATGACAAACCTCTATGTAAACCAAGGTCACCAAAGACCAGAGGAGAGGACCCAAGTTTAATTATTTGGGCTGATATCCGCCTGGCTAAGCAGTAAGGGATGTGGCCGCATCATACATTTATCGGATGTGCAACTCCTGTACTCTACTGGAAGGGTGTGGATTATAAGACCAACTAGACACGGTCAATACACATTAGGTCAACAGGGTGAATGGTTGACGGTGCTTAGGGTCGACCAGTTCTCCAACCCCCGACTGGTTCTTGATCACTTCATCGTCTTTAATTTAAGACGTGAAACCTTGTGCTCCTATTTTGAAATGAGCTGATTCTGCCTTGGCACTGGGTACATGTAGCGTGGGACACATTACTGTGTAATATGCAGGGGAGTATGCGCATACCAACTCATAGTATTTCCCGCACTCAGTCCTTCATTCTACCAGCATTAATCCATCACACTGTTCCCCCTTGTTACCTGGGTCACAAATATGTGCGTGCAAGTGGCCGATGTTCTCATGTTGTGCACGCGTCTAGGTCACATGGCTCACAGAGCTGTATTAACAGCATAGTAGGCCCTGGGCAAAATTGGTTGCGGCCTACTATAGACGCAGATGCTATAAAATAAATGCAGTTGCATCACAGTGTAGTAAATGCAAAATAAATTAAGTTTTTCTTTTGAATATGGTGGTGGGGGTGGGGGGCATATTTTTGCACCTGCGCCCAGTGCTTGCTTAGTTCCACCACTGCCCGGGTTTGTACCATGTAACGCATAGAGCTCCTGCTGGTGTAAATACCAGATTACTCCATGCTGCAAGCTGCTCCTTCCCTAATAACAACCTGCCTGGGAGAGAAACATCTAGCAGCAATGCTTTTAATTTCTCTGTGTTGTTTCCCTGGGGAATAAAAGACATGATTCGTTTTCTTTGTTTAGGAGAATTCTATTCAGAGCAGAAGAAAAGAGGGAAAGATAACACACAGCCACACACTTCACACTGCTACAGCAGCCTCACCCTGGTAAGGAGCAGAATTGTGTTAACCCCTCACTGACACAAACCAACCAGAGAGTGTCCTGATGTGACGATGATCAGACAGAACCCTGGACAGCTCCCTATAGGCTTTCAGCACTGAGAGCAGACAGAACCCTGGACAGCTCCCTATAGGCTTTCAGCACTTAGAGCAGACAGAACCCTGGACAGCTCCCTGTAGGGTTTCAGCGCTGAGAGCATACAGAACCCTGGACAGCTCCCTATAGGCTTTCAGCACTTAGAGCAGACAGAACCCTGGACAGCTCCCTATAGGCTTTCAGCACTTAGAGCAGACAGAACCCTGGACAGCTCCCTGTAGGGTTTCAGCGCTGAGAGCAGACAGAACCCTGGACAGCTCGCTGTAGACTTTCAGCACTGAGAGCAGACAGAACCCTGGACAGCTCCCTGTAGGGTTTCAGCACTGAGAGCAGACAGAACCCTGGACAGCTCCCTGTAGGGTTTCAGCGCTGAGAGCAGACAGAACCCTAGACAGCTCCCTGTAGGCTTTCAGCACTGTGAGCAGACAGGACCCTATAACATATCTATAGGAATAAGGGGAAGCTATTAATGGATACTTGGTAAACCTTTATACACATAAGCGGGTAATTGGTCTGCTGAACATGAAGATGTTTTGCTGGAAGCTGCTTGGCCTATAATCTGTTCCATCTTAAATCTTACGGATAAAAATATACCAAGATAAAACTCATGAACCAGGAAACTTTTTATGGAGTAAATGTGCAAAATAAATGCTAACGGCATCACACAGGATGAATCATCTAAATGCCCATTTGTGCTTGGGTAAATGTTGAGGATCTGGCCTCTATGACCGAGTTAGCGACATTCTCAGTCGGAATCACTGTGGTATATTTTGTTGCCATTTGTCATGGTGACATTCATAATGCTAACATGGATGTAATGTCGATGTGCAGCATGTCGACATTGACCATGCTGACACTCATGAAACATCATCATGAATAGAATGTCGACAAAATGTCCCTGGTGGCCCAGTGGTGACAGACCTGGTACGTTGGGTCCATCAGCTCCAGCGATATCTTCTGGGTCTGACAATGACATCAGGATGACTTTCAACGAATAATGCAGAGTTAGTATGGCTAACCTCTGACCCTCCCTGTGATGCCTAACCCAAACCTTCCATCCAGTAGCCTAATCCTCCCCTTCAATAGCCTAACCAAACCTCCCCTCCAGTAGCCTAATGCTGCCCTCCCATAGCCTAACCAAAACCTCCCCTCCCGTAGCCTAACCCAACCCAACCCTCCCATAGCCTAATCCAAACCTCCCCTCCAGTAGCCTAATGCTTCCCCTCCCATAGCTCAACCAAAACCTCCCCTCCAATAGCATAACCCAAACCTCCTCTCCAGTAGCCTAATGTTCCCCTCCCATAGCCTTACCCAACCCTCCTCTCCGATAGACTAACCTAAACTTCCTCTCTAGTAGCCTAACCCAAACCTCCTCTCCAGTAGCCTAACCCTCCTCTCCCATAGCCTAACCAAAACCTCCCCTCCCGTAGCCTAACCCAACCCTCCCCTCCCACAGCCTAATCCAAACCTCCCCTCCAGTATTCTAATGCTCCCCTCCCATAGCTCAACCAAAACCTCCCCTCCAATAGCCTAACCAAAACCTCCTCTCCAGTAGCCTAACCTAAACCTCCTCTCCAGTAGCCTAATGCTTCCCTCCCATAGCCCAACCCAAACCTCCCCTCCAGTAGCTAAACCCTCCCCTACCATAGCCTATCAAACCCCTCCCACAGCTATCTTACCCCTCCCATTGCCTAACCCTGTCATAGCCTATCCCACCCCTCTCATAGCCAATTCCACCCCTACCATAGCCTAATCAACCTCTCCCATAGCCTATCCCCCAGCCATATCAGTGGGACACCGGAGTCATGAGGAAGACATGGCAGCCTCCTGATTATCCTCCTCTTAGGAGATTATGTCCTGTACATACTGTACATGTCACTATAATGTTCTCATCACTTCCCGACCTCACAAGGGCGGCGTGTATGACACATGAGCTCTTCATAGGGAGGAACGGTTCTGCCAGTGACCTATAATGGAGATTATGAAGGTCAAGTGATAGAGATGAGATTACACGCATTATTATCCACGCCATATCTGGCAGCTTGCGGTTCTCCCGGCAGCGTCCTGGCTCTCTGGCTGCTGCCCCCAATGTTATCTAGTATTACCCCCAATGTACCGACACCTCAGTATTGTCCCACATAGCAGTAATGATCCCATTCCAAATGCTGCATCCCAAAGCAAAGGGTGCCCGGTCAAAATGCCGACAAGTTCTAAATGTTAGCACCAGAATGCCGACAGGTTCTGAATGTCAGCACCAGAATCCCGACAGGTTCTGAATGTCAGCACCAGAATGGCTGAATGTTCTGAATGTCAGCACCAGAATGCCAACAGCTTCTGAATGTCAGCACCAGAATGGCTGAATGTTCTGAATGTCAGCACCAGAATGCCGACAGATTCTGAATGTCAGCACCAGAATGGCTGAAGTTCTGAATGTGGACATAAGGACGACAAGAAAAATGTTGACATTAACAAATGTCGAAATGGTTAAAATGCTAGGGTAAGGAATTTGGGTTAGGTTTAGGGATAGCATTAAGGTTTAGGGTAAGGGATTTGGCTTAGGTGTAGGGATAGCATTAGGGTTTAGGGTAAGGGATTTGGGTTAAGTTTAGGGATAGCATTAGGGTTTAGGGTAAGGGATTTGGGTTAGGTGTAGGGCTAGCATTAGGGTTTAGGGTAAGGGATTTGGGTTAGGTGTAGGGCTAGCATTAGGGTTTAGGGTAAGGGATTTGGGTTAAGTGTATGGCTAGCATTAGGGTTTAGGGTAAAGGATTTGGGTTAGGTGTAGGGATAGCATTAGGGTTTAGGGTAAGGGATTTGGCTTAGGTGTAGGGATAGCATTAGGGTTTAGGGTAAGGGATTTGGCTTAGGTGTAGGGATAGCATTAGGGTTTAGGGTAAGGGATTTGGGTTAAGTTTAGGGATAGCATTAGGGTTTAGGGTAAGGGATTTGGGTTAGGTGTAGGGCTAGCATTAGGGTTTAGGGTAAGGGATTTGGGTTAGGTGTAGGGCTAGCATTAGGGTTTAGGGTAAGGGATTTGGGTTAGGTGTATGGCTAGCATTAGGGTTTAGGGTAAAGGATTTGGGTTAGGTGTAGGGATAGCATTAGGGTTTAGGGTAAGGGATTTGGGTTAGGTTTAGGGATAGCATTAGGGTTTAGGGTAAGGGATTTGGGTTAAGTTTAGGGATAGCATTAGGGTTTAGGGTAAGGGATTTGGGTTAAGTTTAGGGATAGCATTAGGGTTTAGGGTAAGGAATTTGGGTTAGGTTTAGGGATAGCATTAAGGTTTAGGGTAAGGGATTTGGCTTAGGTGTAGGGATAGCCTTAGGGTTTAGGGTAAGGGATTTGGGTAAGGTGTAGGGATAGCATTAGGGTTTAGGGTAAGGGATTTGGGTTAGGTGTAGGGATGGCATTAGGGTTTAGGGTAAGGGATTTGGGTTAAGTGTATGGCTAGCATTAGGGTTTAGGGTAAGGAATTTGGGTTAGGTTTAGGGATAGCATTAAGGTTTAGGGTAAGGGATTTGGTTTGGCTTAGGTGTAGGAATAGCATTAGGGTTTAGGGTAAGGGATTTGGGTTAGGTGTAGAGCTAGCATTAGGGTAAGGGATTTGGGTTAGGTGTAGAGCTAGCATTAGGGTTTAGGGTAAGGGATTTCAGTTTGGTGTAGAGCTAGCATTAGGGTTTAGGGTAAGGGATTTGGGTAAGGTGTAAGGATAGCATTAGGGTAAGGGATTTGGGTAAGGTGTAGGGATAGCATTAGGGTTTAGGGTAAGGGATTTGGGTTAAGTGTAGGGATAGCATTAGGGTTTAGGGTAAGGGATTTGGGTTAGGTGTAGGGCTAGCATTAGGGTTTAGGGTAAGGGATTTGGGTAAGGTGTAGGGATAGCATTAGGGTTTAGGGTAAGGGATTTGGGTTAGGTGTAGGGATAGCATTAGGGTTTAGGGTAAGGGATTTGGGTTAGGTGTAGGGCTAGCATTAGGGTTTAGGGTAAGGGATTTGGGTAAGGTGTAGGGATAGCATTAGGGTTTAGGGTAAGGGATTTGGGTAAGGTGTAGGGATAGCATTAGGGTTTAGGGTAAGGGATTTGGGTTAGGTGTAGGGCTAGCATTAGGGTTTAGGGTAAGGTGTAGGGATAGCATTAGGGTTTAGGGTAAGGGATTTCAGTTAGGTGTAGAGCTAGCATTAGGGTTTAGGGTAAGGGATTTGGGTAAGGTGTAGGGATAGCATTAGGGTTTAGGGTAAGGGATTTGGGTAAGGTGTAGGGATAGCATTAGGGTTTAGGGTAAGGGATTTGGGTTAGGTGTAGGGCTAGCATTAGGGTTTAGGGTAAGGGATTTGGGTTAGGTGTAGGGATAGCATTAGGGTTTAGGGTAAGGGATTTGGGTAAGGTGTAGGGATAGCATTAGGGTTTAGGGTAAGGGATTTGGGTAGGGTGTAGGGATAGCATTAGGGTTTAGGGTAAGGGATTTGGGTTAGGTGTAGGGCTAGCATTAGGGTTTAGGGTAAGGGATTTGGGTAAGGTGTAGGGATAGCATTAGGGTTTAGGGTAAGGGATTTGGGTTAGATGTAGGGCTAGCATTAGGGTTTAGGGTAAGGGATTTGGGTAAGGTGTAGGGATAGCATTAGGGTTTAGGGTAAGGGATTTGGGTAAGGTGTAGGGATAGCATTAGGGTTAGGGTAAGGGATTTGGGTTAGGTGTAGAGCTAGCATTAGGGTTAGGGTAAGGGATTTGGGTTAGGTGTAGAGCTAGCATTAGGGTTTAGGGTAAGGGATTTGGGTTAGGTGTAGAGCTAGCATTAGAGTAAGGGATTTGGGTTAGGGATAGCATTAGGGTTTAGGGTAAGGGATTTGGGTTAGGTGTAGGGCTAGCATTAGGGTTTAGGGTAAGGGATTTGGGTAAGGTGTAGGGATAGCATTAGGGTTAGGGTAAAGGATTTGGGTTAGGTGTAGAGCTAGCATTAGGGTTAGGGTAAGGGATTTGGGTTAGGTGTAGAGCTAGCATTAGGGTTAGGGTAAGGGATTTGGGTTAGGTGTAGAGCTAGCATTAGGGTTAGGGTAAGGGATTTGGGTTAGGGATAGCATTAGGGTTTAGGGTAAGGGATTTGGGTTAGGTGTAGGGATAGCATTAGGGTAAGGGATTTTGGTTAGGTGTAGGGATAGCATTAGGGTTTAGGATAAGGGATTTGGGTTAGGTGTAGGGATAGCAGTAGGGTTTAGGGTAAGGGATTTGGGTTAGGTGTAGGGCTAGCATTAGGGATTTGGGTTAGGTGTAGGGATAGCATTAGGGATTTGGGTTAGGTGTAGGGATAGCATTAGGGATTTGGGTTAGGTGTAGGGATAGCATTAGGGATTTGGGTTAGGTGTAGGGATAGCATTAGGGATTTGGGTTAGGTGTAGGGATAGCATTAGGGTTTAGGGATAGCATTAGGGTTAGGCTAAAATATGCAGAAAACGATGCTGACATTCTGGTGTCGACATGTTAAATGTCAATATTATGAACATGTTGACATTTGTGAATGTCGTTATTTTGCTTGTTGACCTAATATCCACGTCCACATTCTGCATCGCCACTGTTCATGCCACACCCCAGCAGAGCTGTACGTGGGCTCCCCTGATGTGGGACCTCAGCCCTGGCAGGCGATTACTTGTGCGCTTGGCAGTGGTGGCGAGTCCGGGCATGGCGAGAGGGGCAGAGACTGGTGGGGTCATGCCGCATCAGATGGGGGTGATGGTGGGTGACGCTACAGGGTGGGTACCCCACTCTCTACTGCTCGGAGCAGTCACATGGGGGGGATTTTGCAGTTGGTGACATAGGGGTCTATGTACTAAAGCCTTGGATGGAGATAAAGTACCAGACAATCAGCTCCTAACTGTCATTTTTTAAACCCAGTCTGTGACATGGCAGTTGGGAGCTGATTGGCTGGTACTTTATCTCCATCCAAGGCTCAGGCCGCTGTATCATTCATATGGCACTGTGCCCAGCAGTAATGGGGGGTGGGGGGTAGATATGATAAAGTATTCTGTGACACCTGATCAATGTAAAATGGTCCTCAGCGTCCTCCTACTATATATTGCGTAGTGTATGTTGTCGTTATGTCGACATTTACAGTGTTGACACCCTAATACTGGCATGTTCTTAATGTTGACATTCAATATGGGGCTGCTGTTTGCCCCGACGCGGTGTGTCGGCTTCCTGACCATGTGAATATGCAGGATGATTAACCACTGACCCTGTGTTATAGAAGTTGTCATATTGAATGTGCTGAAAGAGGACTCCAGTCTTCCTGTTCTCCAGGGAGGCATCATGTCCTATCCCAAGATGGCCACTGAGATCCCTACTAGGCATGTGCAGGAGCCATCTAGGGACTATATTAAGTAACATGGTGGAGACAGAAGTCTCCTGCTTGGCTCCTATGAGAGACCTGGTTATTGCCTGCAATAAAGCTGCCCCAGCCTCCCTGCACCGCTACCTCTTTGCAGCATACACTCACCGGCTGGTAGGTTGAATTAAACCCCTCTCTGCTAAACCTTCTCTCCATCACCAGTGTGCTTGCAACAGTGAGTACGGCTGTACCTGCTATCTATTAATAAACCAGCACTACTGGATAAGTAACTGGGCTGTTCATAGTGTGAGTCATTCGCTGGTGTGTGCCTACACAATTCCGCTGGTGTGTGCCTACACAATTCCGCTGGTGTGTGCCTACACAATTCCGCTGGTGTGCGCCTATACAATTCCGCTGGTGTGCGCCAATACAATTCCGCTGGTGTGAGCCAATACAATTCCGCTGGTGTGCGCCAATACAATTCCGCTGGTGTGCGCCAATACAATTCCGCTGGTGTGCGTCTATACAATTCCGCTGGTGTGCGCCTATACAATTCCGCTGGTGTGTGCCAATACAATTCCGCTGGTGTGCGCCAATACAATTCCGCTGGTGTGAGCCAATACAATTCCGCTGGTGTGCGCCAATACAATTCAGCTGGTGTGCGCCAATACAATTCCGCTGGTGTGCGTCTATACAATTCCGCTGGTGTGCGCCAATACAATTCCGCTGGTGTACGCCTATACAATTCCGCTGGTGTGCGTCTATACAATTCCGCTGGTGTGCGCCAATACAATTCCGCTGGTGTACGCCTATACAATTCCGCTGGTGTGCGCCTATACAATTCCGCTGGTGTGCGCCTATACAATTCCGCTGGTGTGCGCCTATACAATTCCGCTGGTGTGCGCCTACACAATTCCGCTGGTGTGTGCCTACACAATTCCGCTGGTGTGCGTCTCTACAATTCCGCTGGTGTGTGCCTACACAATTCCCCTGGTGTGCGCCAATACAATTCCGCTGGTGTGCGCCTATACAATTCCGCTGGTGTGTGCCTACACAATTCCGCTGGTGTGCGTCTATACAATTCCATTGGTGTGTGCCTACACAATTCCGCTGGTATGCGCCTATACAATTCCGCTGGTGTGCGCCTATACAATTCCGCTGGTGTGTGCCTATATAACGCAATATCAGCTCCTGCACACACATTATTCCCAACAGAATGAACGATTCTCTCCAGGTTGCCGTGCTAGGTCATGTATGGGTGATGTCAAGAACCTGTCAGTGACTTTTTATTTTATTTGTTGTTACATTGCTATCTTGTCGTTATAGTTACGTGTTTATACTATTAGTTTGTACTGTGGGCCAATACTTATCGCTGTAACCGCTACACAATGTGCGTGTCGGCTATACTAGTAGTCACATTGGCCCAGGGCTCGCCGTGTAATAATAATAGTCACATGTACTCCTGGATTACTGTCTGAAGCCGGAGCGGAAGATGCGCCTTTGCCGCAGTCTCCACTTTACACGTCACTGGGCATTCTGTGGGATTTTCCGCCTTTGATGTGTGTCCGCCTCTGATTGAGTTCCACCAGGGAGGCAGTGGGGTCGCGCCCCAGGGTACAGGAGAATGTATTATACAGCAGGCGAGGCTTTGTACTGCAGGCCCTGGTGGCTCACACCTCTGTACAGAGAGACAGTCTATGTTATATAAATGAGGCTGAGGATGGTATACATATTACATCACTGTTCTGCAATAAACTGAGCTTCTTCCCAGGCAGAAGTTACCGGTTCCCGGTGCTCAGGCGGACAGGGCTCATTCACTGAGGAATACATACAGGTGACAATGGCATTACTGGGTCCTAAAATAAGCAGAGAACAGTGATCACAGAGGACTTTCACCGCCGTGTAGCGGTACTGTACCGCATTATAGACGTCCCCGTGTATATATACATCATGTGCGCTATACGTCAGTAATAAGCACGCCGCGCTCATAAAAGAGGATTGTAGTCCAGAATAATTATATATATATATATATATATATATATATAATGCAGCACTCACACCCTGTAGTGCGAAACACCCCCCCTGTAATGCGGAAGTCACCCCCTGTAATACGCCCCCCATTTAATGCGGGCCCCCCCCCCCTTGTAATGCAGCCTCTCTAATGCAACACAAACCACCTGCAATGCGGCACCCAGCCCCTGTAATGCACCACACCCTCTGTAATGCGGCACATTTCCCTAGTAATGCACCTCCCCTGTAATGAGGAACACGGCCCCTGTAATGCAGCACACACCCTCTGTAATGCAGCACACACCCTCTGTAATGCGGCACATTTCCCTAGTAATGCACCTCCCCTGTAATGAGGAACACGGCCCCTGTAATGAGGAACACGGCCCCTGTAATGCAGCACACACCCTCTGTAATGCAGCACACACCCTCTGTAATGCAGCACACACCCTCTGTAATGCGGCACATTTCCCTAGTAATGCACCTCCCCTGTAATGAGGAACACGGCCCCTGTAATGAGGAACACGGCCCCTGTAATGCAGCACACACCCTCTGTAATGCGGCACACACCCTCTGTAATGCGGCACACACCCTCTGTAATGTGGCACATTTCCCTAGTAATGCACCTCCCCTGTAATGAGGAACACGGCCCCTGTAATGCGGCACACACCCTCTGTAATGTGGCACATTTCCCTAGTAATGCACCGCCCCTGTAATGAGGAACACGGCCCTGTAATGCAGCACACACCCTCTGTAATGCGGCACACACCCTCTGTAATGCGGCACACCCTCTTGTAATGCGGCACCCAGCCTCTCTAATGCAGCACAAACCACCTGCAAAGCGGCACCCAGCCCCTGTAATGTGCCATACCCTCCCTGTAATGCGGCGCACACACCCCTTGAAATCTTCAGCCTACAAGTAGATAGGTTAGATATAACTTTTATCAGTGGAAATGTTATCATTCTCAGACCAGTACTTCTAAAACGAAAGGTGAATCTAGCACGTTCCATACTGAATGGTCGGATACACCCCGGCTGCCCTGCACCGCCTGTATTCTTCTCACTGCCCGCCGGCTGCAGGGAGCCACCCCCAGCAGGGTGCTATGTGAATAACCGTCCCTCGTCCTTTATGCTGTCAGTTTTCCTGTACGCAGTCATTGTCTGTGGCTCCTCTGCCATTCATTCCCCTGATGAAGTTAATGCGTTGAGGAAATCACTCTCTCAGCCTCGCTACATTCACGGCCTGTGATTAATTTTATTTAAAAGCTGTTCTGACCTTATCTGCAATTCTCTCCCATGAAACCGCTGTAAGAGGAAATGATTATGTAAGAAGTCATGAATCCTGGGGCACCTCGCAGAGAACACATTACCCTCGGCGGCTCCCTGCGACGGCTCCGGGAGATTGCTTTGCTAATCAGAGCTTTGCTCTGCTCCAGAATGACATTAGAGCGGTGTAGAACGTGTGGAATACAAGATAGTCACAGAGGAGCCGCGTCTCCAGGCCTGACGCGCTCTGTGCCCTGATTACAGCGCAGCTGCGATACCGGCAGTGTCACCGGGGTGTCTGTAGCCCCAGCACCTGATACAGCTGACCCGTCACATACACACAGCTACACACTGGGCAGATATCTCAGCCGGTGACACATAGGCCGTCTGATCCAGACCTGATCGGTGCGGAGCGTTTTCGCACAGCAGCCGATCAGGTCAGAACTGTGCATGTGCAACGTTGACGGCTGTCTCAGCCCTCCGATCTCCTCTGCCTGATTGACAGGCAGAGGCGGTCGTTGGGTGGGAGGGGGAAGGCTGGCGGCGTTTGGCCGCTGTTTAGTGGGCACAGTCCGGGCAATGCAGGCGTGCCCGGACCATACCAGGGGCGGGCTGCGGTGGCTGCGTGACGTCACAAGCAGCAGCTGAGACCCTCACAGCGACAAGTAGCTCCCTGCCAGCGCTCCGCTGGCTGGGAACTACTCCTACAGCACAAAAGCATTGCCGCTGTGCGATGCTTTTGTACCTGTGCGGGGGGGGGGCCTGACATGCGGGGCGTGCTAGCCCTGTGCTGGGTCTCCCCCCTTTTCTTTGTGACTGATCGTAGCATTGGTAAATTTAGCACATCTACAACCAGGTCTGGCCTGATTCAATGGGTGGACGCCGCAGCTTCTATTGGCAGGCGCCTGTCTTCGACGGGATGAAAATGCCGCTACAAAAGTGATTGTGCTCACTGTCAGCGTCTGTACATGCAGTAATACAGATTGGTGCGTCCTCCTTATATATTGTCATCCATGCGTACAGCAGCCCTATGCCAGGTCTCTGTCTGACCGCGGCCTCCTATACCTGATGCTGTGCGGCTGGGAAGGCTCCGTCTGATCATGGCCTCCTATACCTGCGTCTGTGCAGCTCTCCGTCTGACCGCGGCCTCCTATACCTGATGCTGTGCGGCTGGGAACACTCCGTCTGTGCGGTTCTCCATCTGACCACGGCCTCCTATGTCTGCGGCTGTGCAGCTGGGAATGCTCCGTCTGGCTATAGCCTCCTATGCCTGCGGCTGTGCGGCGCTTCATCTGGCCACGGTCTCCTATACTTGCGACTGTGCAGCTGGTAACGCTTTGTCTGGCCACGGTCTCCTACACCTGCGGCTGTGAACACTCCGTCTGACCACGGCCTACTATACCTGCTGCTGTGCGGCTGGGAACACTCCGTCTGTGCAGTGCTCCATCTGACCACGGTCTCCTATGTCTGTGGCTGTACAGCTGGGAACACTCCATCAGACCGCAGGCTCCTATGTCTGTGGCAGTGCAGCTGGGAACGCTCCGTCTGGCCACGGTCTCCTATACCTGCGGCTCTGAGGCTGGGAACGCTCCGTCTGGCCACGGTCTCCTATACCTGCGGCTCTGAGGCTGGGAACACTCCTACTGTGCGGTGCTCCATCGGACCACGGCCTCCTATGTCTGTGCAGTGCTCCATCTGACCATGGCCTCCTATGTCTGTGCAGTGCTCCATCGGACCACGGCCTCCTATGTCTGTGCAGTGCTCCATCTGACCACAGCCTCCTATGTCTGTGCGGTGCTCCATCTGACCACGGTCTCCTATGTCTGTGCGGTGCTCCATCTGACCACGGTCTCCTATGTCTGTGCGGTGCTCCATCTGACCACAGCCTCCTATGTCTGTGCGGTGCTCCATCGGACCACGGCCTCCTATGTCTGTGCAGTGCTCCATCTGACCACGGTCTCCTATGTCTGTGCGGTGCTCCATCTGACCACAGCCTCCTATGTCTGTGCGGTGCTCCATCTGACCACAGCCTCCTATGTCTATGCGGTGCTCCATCTGACCACGGCCTCCTATGTCTGTGCGGTGCTCCATCTGACCACGGCCTCCTATGTCTGTGCGGTGCTCCATCTGACCACAGCCTCCTATGTCTATGCGGTGCTCCATCTGACCACGGCCTCCTATGTCTGTGCGGTGCTCCATCTGACCACGGCCTCCTATGTCTGTGCGGTGCTCCATCTGACCACGGCCTCCTATGTCTGTGCAGTGCTCCATCTGACCACGGTCTCCTATGTCTGTGGCTGTACAGCTGGGAACACTCCATCGGACCGCGGCCTCCTATGTCTGTGGCAGTGCAGCTGGGAACGCTCCGTCTGACCATGGCCTCCTATACCTGCGGCTGTGCTGCTGGGAACGCTCCGTCTGGCCACGGTCTCCTATACATGCGGCTCTGAGGCTGGGAACACTCCTACTGTGCGGTGCTCCATCTGACCGTGGCCTCCTATGTCTGTGCGGTGCTCCATCTGACCATGGCCTCCTATGTCTATGCGGTGCTCCATCTGACCACGGCCTCCTATGTCTGTGCGGTGCTCCATCTGACCACGGCCTCCTATGTCTGTGCGGTGCTCCATCTGACCACGGCCTCCTATGTCTGTGCGGTGCTCCATCTGACCACGGCCTCCTATGTCTGTGCGGTGCTCCATCTGACCACGGCCTCCTATGTCTGTGCGGTGCTCCATCTGACCACGGCCTCCTATGTCTATGCGGTGCTCCATCTGACCACGGCCTCCTATGTCTGTGTGGTGCTCCATCTGACCACGGCCTCCTATGTCTGTGCGGTGCTCCATCTGACCATGGCTGTGCGGCTGGGAATGCTCCGTTTGACCACGGCCTCCTTTGCTTGCGGCTGTGCGTCTAGGACTGCATCCTTTTGACTGACACGTACCTACAGTACATACTAAATGGGATAATATTAGGGGATTCTGTACTGGAAAAAGATTTAGGTGTTCACATAGGTAACAAACTAAGCAGCAGTACCCAAAGTAGGACTGCAGCAAAGAAGGCTAATAAGATATTAGCATGCATAAAAGTGGGAATTGATGCTAGGGACGAGAGTGTTATACTCCCATTATATAAATCACTAGTGAGCCACATCTAGAATACTGTGCACAGTTATGGGCACCATACTACAGAAAGGATATCCTGGAACTAAAAAAGGTTCAGAGATGGGCAACCAAATTGATAAAGGGGATGAAGATGCTAGAATACGAGGAAAGGCTTGCTAGGCATGTTTACACTGGAAAAAAGAGGAGACTAAGAGGGGACATGATGAACATTTACAAATATATAAGGGGACAATACACACAGCTTGTGGGGGGATCTGTTTTTGGAAAGATCAGCACAGAGGACACGTGGACACCCGCTTAGGTTAGAGGAGAGGAGATGCCGCACACAGAGACGGAAAGGTTTCTTCACAGTAAGGACAATACGTGTTGGAATTCCCTGCCTGAGAAAGTAGTAATGGCGGACTTGGTCACTACTTTTAAGAATGGGCTAGATCATTTCCTAATGGATAAGGATATTCAGGGATATGGTGGGTAGATCATGTACTATAGTAATAAAAAAAAAACCCCACAAAGGAGTATTTTAGTTTACAGCTAAACATTCACCACAGTTAAAATTAGTCTTAAAAATATTACAGTGTAGGAGATCACTAACCGGTTGAACTCGATGGACAAATTGTCTTTTTTCAACCTCAGAAAATAAGAATTTACTTACCGATAATTCTATTTCTCGTAGTCCGTAGTGGATGCTGGGGACTCCGTCAGGACCATGGGGATTAGCGGCTCCGCAGGAGACAGGGCACAAAAGTAAAAGCTTTAGGATCAGGTGGTGTGCACTGGCTCCTCCCCCTATGACCCTCCTCCAAGCCTCAGTTAGGATACTGTGCCCGGACGAGCGTACACAATAAGGAAGGATTTTGAATCCCGGGTAAGACTCATACCAGCCACACCAATCACACTGTACAACCTGTGATCTGAACCCAGTTAACAGCATGATAACAGCGGAGCCTCTGAAAAGATGGCTCACAACAATAATAACCCGATTTTTGTAACAATAACTATGTACAAGTATTGCAGACAATCCGCACTTGGGATGGGCGCCCAGCATCCACTACGGACTACGAGAAATAGAATTATCAGTAAGTAAATTCTTATTTTCTCTGACGTCCTAAGTGGATGCTGGGGACTCCGTCAGGACCATGGGGATTATACCAAAGCTCCCAAACGGGCGCGAGAGTGCGGATGACTCTGCAGCACCGAATGAGAGAACTCCAGGTCCTCCTCAGTCAGGGTGTGCCCCTGACCAAGTATCAGCTCGGCAAAGTTGTAAAGCCGAGACCCCTCGGGCAGCCGCCCAAGATGAGCCCACCTTCCTTGTGGAATGGGCATTTACATATTTTGGCTGTGGCAGGCCTGCCACAGAATGTGCAAGCTGAATTGTACTGCACATCCAACTAGCAATCGTCTGCTTAGAAGCAAGAGCACCCAGTTTGTTGGGTGCATACAGGATAACAGCAAGTCAGTTTTCCTGACTCCAGCCGTCCTGGAAACTATATTTTCAGGGCCCTGACAACATCTAGCAACTTGGAGTCCTCCAAGTCCCTAGTAGCCGCAGGTACCACAATAAGCTGGTTCGGGTGAAACACTGACACCACCTTAGGGAGAAACTGGGGATGAGTCCGCAGCTCTGCCCTGTCCGAATGGACAATCAGATATGGGCTTTTTTGAGACAAACGCCGCCAATTCTGACACTCGCCTGGCCGAGGCCAGGGCCAACAGCATGGTCACTTTCCCTGTGAGATATTTCAAATCCACAGATTTGAGCGGTTTAAACCAATGTGATTTTAGGAATCCCAGAACTACGTTGAGATCCCACAGTGCCACTGGAGGCACAAAAGGGGGTTGTATATGCAGTACTCCCTTGACAAACTTCTGGACTTCAGGAACTGAAGCCAATTCTTTCTGGAAGAAAATCGACAGGGCCGAAATTTGAACCTTAATGGACCCCAATTTGAGGCCCATAGACACTCCTGTTTGCAGGAAATGCAGGAAACGACCGAGTTGAAATTTCTTCATGGGGCCTTCCTGGCCTCACACCACGCAACATATTTTCGCCACATGTGGTGATAATGTTGTGCGGTCACCTCCTTCCTGGCTTTGACCAGGGTAGGAATGACCTCTTCCGGAATGCCTTTTTCCCTTAGGATCCGGCGTTCAACCGCCATGCCGTCAAACGCAGCCGCGG
Organism: Pseudophryne corroboree; assembly: GCF_028390025.1. Classification (NCBI taxonomy): domain Eukaryota; kingdom Metazoa; phylum Chordata; class Amphibia; order Anura; family Myobatrachidae; genus Pseudophryne; species Pseudophryne corroboree. The sequence continues at coordinate 1,043,767,719 of NC_086445.1, forward strand.
TAAGTCTTGGAACAGACATGGTACTTGCTGAAGCAAGTCCCTTCTTAGCGGAAGAGGCCATGAGTCCTCTGTGAGCATCTCTTGAAGTTCCGGGTACCAAGTCCTTCTTGGCCAATCCGGAGCCACGAGTATAGTTCTTACTCCTCTACGTCTTATAATTCTCAATACCTTGGGTATGAGAAGCAGAGGAGGGAAGACATACACCGACTGGTACACCCACGGTGTTACCAGAACGTCCACAGCTATTGCCTGAGGGTCTTTTGACCTGGCGCAATACTTGTCCAGTTTTTTGTTCAGGCGGGACGCCATCATGCCCACCTTTTGTCTTTTCCAACGGTTCACAATCATGTGGAAGACTTCCCGATGAAGTCCCCACTCTCCCGGGTGGAGGTTGTGCCTGCTGAGGAAGTCTGCTTCCCAGTTGTCCACTCCCGGAATGAACACTGCTGACAGTGCTATCACATGATTTTCCGCCCAGCGAAAAATCCTTGCAGCTTCTGCCATTGCCCTCCTGCTTCTTGTGCCGCCCTGTCTGTTTACGTGGGCGACTGCCGTGATGTTGTCCCACTGGATCAATACCGGCTGACCTTGAAGCAGAGGTCTTGCTAAGCTTAGAGCATTGTAAATTGCCCTTAGCTCCAGTATATTTATGTGGAGAAAAATATCCAGACTTGATCACACTCCCTGGAAATTTTTTCCCTGTGTGACTGCTCCCCAGCCTCTCAGGCTGGCCTCCGTGGTCACCAGCATCCAATCCTGAATGCCGAATCTGCGGCCCTCTAGAAGATGAGCACTCTGTAACCACCACAGGAGAGACACCCTTGTCCTTGGAGATAGGGTTATCCGCTGATGCATCTGAAAATGCGATCCGGACCATTTGTCCAGCAGATCCCACTGAAAAGTTCTTGCGTGGAATCTGCCGAATGGAATCGCTTCGTAATAAGCCACCATTTTTCCCAGGACTCTTGTGCAATGATGCACTGACACTTTTCCTGGTTTTAGGAGGTTCCTGACTAGCTCGGATAACTCCCTGGCTTTCTCCTCCGGGAGAAACACCTTTTTCTGGATTGTGTCCAGAACCATCCCTAGGAACAGCAGACGTGTCGTCGGAAACGGCTGCGATTTTGGATATTTAGAATCCACCCGTGCTGTCGTAGAACTACTTGAGATAGTGCTACTCCGACTTCCAACTGTTCTCTGGACCTTGCCCTTATCAGGAGATCGTCCAAGTAAGGGATAATTAAGACGCCTTTTCTTTGAAGAAGAATCATCATTTCGGCCATTACTTTGGTAAAGACCCGGGGTGCCGTGGACAATCCAAACGGCAGCGTCTGAAACTGATAGTGACAGTTCCGTACCACGAACCTGAGGTACCCTTGGTGAGAAGGGCAATTTGGGACATGGAGGTAAGCATCCTTGATGTCCAGGGACACCATATAGTCCCCTTCTCCCTGGTTCGCTATCACTGCTCTGAGTGACTCCATCTTGATTTGAACCTTTGTATGTAAGTGTTCAAAGATTTCCCATTTAGAATAGGTCTCACCGAGCCGTCTGGCTTCAGTACCACAATATAGTGTGGAATAATACCCCTTTCCTTGTTGTAGGAGGGGTACTTTGATTATCACCTGCTGGGAATACAGCTTGTGAATTGTTTCCAATACTGCCTCCCTGTCGGAGGAAGACGTTGGTAAAGCAGACATCAGGAGCCTGCGAGGGGGAGACGTCTCGAATTTCCAGTCTGTACCCCTGGGATACTACTTGTAGGATCCAGGGGTCCACTTGCGAGTGAGCCCACTACGCGCTGAAACTCTTGAGACGACCCCCCACCGCACTTGAGTCCGCTTGTACGGCCCCAGCGTCATGCTGAGGACTTGGCAGAAGCTGTGGAGGGCTTCTGTTCCTGGGAATGGGCTGCCTGCTGCAGTCTTCTTCCCTTTCCTCTATCCCTGGGCAGATATGACTGGCCTTTTGCCCGCTTGCCCTTATGGGGACGAAAGGACTGAGGCTGAAAAGACGGTGTCTTTTTCTGCTGAGATGTGATTTGGGGTAAAAAAGGTGGATTTTCCAGCTGTTGCCGAGGCCACCAGGTCCGATGGACCGACCCCAAATAACTCCTCCCCTTTATACGGCAATACTTCCATGTGCCGTTTGGAATCTGCATCACCTGACCACTGTCGTGTCCATAAACATCTTCTGGCAGATATGGACATCGCACTTACTCTTGATGCCAGAGTGCAAATATCCCTCTGTGCATCTCGCATATATAGAAATGCATCCTTTAAATGCTCTATAGTCAATAAAATACTGTCCCTGTCAAGGGTATCAATATTTTCAGTCAGGGAATCCGACCAAGCCACCCCAGCGCTGCACATCCAGGCTGAGGCGATCGCTGGTCGCAGTATAACACCAGTATGTGTGTATATACCTTTTTAGGATATTTTCCAGCCTCTCAGCTGGCTCCTTGAGGGCGGCCCTATCTGGAGACGGTACCGCCACTTGTTTTGATAAGCGTGTGAGCGCCTTATCCACCCTAAAGGGTGTTTCCCAACGCGCCCTAACTTCTGGCGGGAAAGGGTATACCGCCAATAATTTTCTATCGGGGGAAACCCACGCATCATCACACACTTCATTTAATTTATCTGATTCAGGAAAAACTACAGGTAGTTTTTTCACACCCCACATAATACCCTTCTTGTGGTACTTGTAGTATCAGAAATATGTAACACCTCCTTCATTGCCCTTAACATGTAACGTGTGGCCCTAAAGGAAAATACGTTTGTTTCTTCACCGTCGACACTGGAGTCAGTGTCCGTGTCTGTGTCTGTGTCGACCGACTGAGGTAAATGAGCGTTTTACAGCCCCTGACGGTGTTTGAGACGCCTGGACAGGTACTAATTTGTTTGCCGGCCGTCTCATGTCGTCAACCGACCTTGCAGCGTGTTGACATTATCACGTAATTCCTTAAATAAGCCATCCATTCCGGTGTCGACTCCCTAGAGAGTGACATCACCATTTCAGGCAATTGCTCCGCCTCCTCACCAACATCGTCCTCATACATGTCGACACACACGTACCGACACACAGCACACACACAGGGAATGCTCTGATAGAGGACAGGACCCCACTAGCCCTTTGGGGAGACAGAGGGAGAGTTTGCCAGCACACACCAAAAACGCTATAATTATACAGGGACAACCTTTATATAAGTGTTTTTCCCTTATAGCATTTTAATATATATATATACATATCGCCAAATAAGTGCCCCCCCTCTCTGTTTTAACCCTGTTTCTGTAGTGCAGTGCAGGGGAGAGCCTGGGAGCCTTCCCACCAGCATTTCTGTGAGGGAAAATGGCGCTGTGTGCTGAGGAGAATAGGCCCCGCCCTCTTTTCGGCGGGCTTCTTCTCCCGTTTTTCTGAGACCTGGCAGGGGTTAAATACATCCATATAGCCCCCAGGGGCTATATGTGATGTATTTTTAGCCAGAATAAGGTACTATCATTGCTGCCCAGGGCGCCCCCCCCCAGCGCCCTGCACCCTCAGTGACCGCTGCTATGAAGTGTGCTGACAACAATGGCGCACAGCTGCAGTGCTGTGCGCTACCTTATGAAGACTGAAGAGTCTTCTGCCGCCGTTTCTGGACCTTCACTTTTCGGCATCTGCAAGGGGGGTCGGCGGCGCGGCTCCGGGACGAACCCCAGGGTGAGACCTGTGTTCCGACTCCCTCTGGAGCTAATGGTGTCCAGTAGCCTAAGAAGCCAATCCATCCTGCACGCAGGTGAGTTCACTTCTCTCCCCTAAGTCCCTCGTAGCAGTGAGCCTGTTGCCAGCAGGACTCACTGAAAATAAAAAACCTAACAAACTTTTACTCTAAGCAGCTCTTTAGGAGAGCCACCTAGATTGCACCCTTCTCGGCCGGGCACAAAAATCTAACTGAGGCTTGGAGGAGGGTCATAGGGGGAGGAGCCAGTGCACACCACCTGATCCTAAAGCTTTTACTTTTGTGCCCTGTCTCCTGCGGAGCCGCTAATCCCCATGGTCCTGACGGAGTCCCCAGCATCCACTTAGGACGTGACAAAGCTGTATTCCTTTATCGTATAAACAACCCTTTATGAGGTCTAAGAACACTGTACGCTGTTTACTTAAGAAGTACCGTAAGGGTACGCTAGTTGCGTAACGATCGCTTAGCCGTAGGCGAGACGCTCAAGCGTCACGTTCGCTCACGGCCCAGAGATCACAGGCAGGCACGCTATTGGCTGTTGACTAACGTAATGATTCGCTATGGCGTAGCAGACGCTCGAGACCACGAGGAGATCACCAGCGGCGCAGACGCTCACAACGCTATACCTTGATATCTATACCTTTAACAATGAGATACACAGTATACCTTTATGTAGAGACAATGTGTAAGTGCAACCTGGTGTAACCTGATTAACTACAAAGCTGCTTGAGCGTCACCGACGCTCTGTGAACACTTAACACTATGAGAAAATACACAGATACTTGTTTAGGGTCCAAAGCCTATTATCTGTATTATGACTATTATACTTGCAAAAAGAATCACAGTACAAATGATACACTACAATATAACAGAGACTTCCTAACCAAATAACTATACAAGAAATACAATACAATACAATACTAATCAAGGGAAAATACGAGAGAAAGTGAGGAGAGAGAGAGAGAGAGAGAGAGAGAGAGATATGAGAGAAATGGCTCACAGAAAGACAATGATTACGGAGAGAAACTTACGCACAAGGGTAACGATCGCAAGCGCTTCTGGACAGCCAGCTTCCCGATTATCAGCAATGAGAACCGTTTGATGAGAAGTGCCAGCTGGATGCCACAGGCCCGTCTTTTATGCTACTCACACAATGCAATCCAATGGTCCCTACAATCTCATTGTCCATTGGACGCAGGAATTCGGCTTCGCATTATAACAAAGGTCATAGGTTGATTCATACAGGTGGGCTGTGTTGTATCAGTGGCCTTGGTTATGCAACACAATGGGTGATGACCAACACATTCCTGTCTTCTGGAGAGCTATTGTTTGACGAATACAAAACAGAATCCTGTTTGGGTTTTGTTCTATATTCATGATGTCCACTTTCAGTTGAGACAATGACATCTCAGCCCTCATTCACCTGGATACAAACCCTAATCCATTCGAAAACACAGGTGTTGGCCCTCCTCATTGAGTCTCAAAGCTCAGTGTAATTAAAGACTATTGTACTCCGTCTGCGGGAAAGATACTGATTTGGAGTACAATTGATCTTCAATTACTATTCCGGTGCTTACCTTATGCATGTAAAGTTATGAGGCCCTCCCAACATGCAAACTATTGTTTGGGGGATCTCTGAGGTCAAAGAGCCATTTGAGACCCACTGATACCTGTCTCCACTGTTCAGGTGCATGACTAAGTAAGAACAAATAATAATAAATGGACATAACTTCTTATGTCCATAACTATTCGCACGAGCGATTAATCCGCTCCAAACCAACACCGGAATATTGCTATTTAAATACTCTTCCGATGGGTACCAAACACCACTGTATGACTCCTGTTAGACCCTTCGCACAATACAAAGAGGGATCCCTCCGTTCAGGGACATTCTATATTAACCAAACTTTCAGAATCTATCAAAGGGACCATGATCTATAAAATACATTATTTATAAAAATGTGTAACGAATGAGTCGCACGCTACGACTACATACTCTTTACCGTAAATACGCATACCGAGTGCGAGCGAGTGCACACAGTAGCGGGTATGCGCCTTCACGGGAAAGCGCACGCATGCGCAGCGCGTACCAGGGTGAGGTGCAAATATGGCAATGTGTATAGAAACATTTTTCTGACTTTGACAGACGTCAGAGAAACTATGTTACGTCCCCGACACTCCCATAACACAGCTGCTGAATGGACTATTTTTGTATGCACACTAGCCACCAGTCTCTGCCACCACTCAGTCCAGTCCCTGCCACCACCCAGTCCAGTCCCTGCCACCACCCAGTCCAGTCCCTGCCACCACCCAGTCCAGTCCCTGCCACCACTCAGTCCAGTCCCTGCCACCACCCAGTCACCCAGACATTGGGTATTTCCCATGTAACAGCTGGGCACACTTACTTAGGCCGTCAATATCGCGCCCAGAAGGCAATGCAAATGTGAATGTTGATAACTGAGCCTCTTAGTGAATTTGCCTAGGTATGTGGCCTACTCTCCCAGGAGATACAGGAGACTCTCCAGTGTTTGGGTAGTCCCCTGCACCCACGGAAGAGTATGCAAATCTCCAGCGGGTCTACCCACAGGCCTATGAATCATGGAGGTTTTCTCTGGTTGGTGGTAGGTACGTATAAGCCTGTCCCCCCCACCCCCCAGCAGCGTCTCCTCTCTGGGCATCCATCTAACCATCTGTCTATCTATTCAGTATATATCTGTCTGTCTGTCTATCTATCTATACAGTATCTATCTCATATCTATCTATCTATCTATCTATCTATCTATCTATCTATCTAGAAACGCTGTGAGCATTGCAGACACATCCGGTCACATTACAGCACCAGGCCGGCACAATGTAACCCTGGGGTGACACTGTGATATCCCCAGCAGTTGCAGCAGATCAGCACCGGTTGAGGCTGTGACGTGGCTCCGTCTGCTCTGTATCTGCTGTCAGGATGTGTGTGTGATATTTGCCCTGTGGCCATTATGTCTGTGATCACATCCATAGAGAGATTATGGCGTGTTTGCTGACTGATAAGTGTCCCGGCTTATCAGCGCACAGCTGTGGGCGCCAGATGGTGTCAGTGTACCAGGGGGAGGTGGTCCATGAGCCCGGCTAATATTTATCCTGTGTCCTAAGATCAGATCACCTGTAATAGGGACACAGGATGGTCTGCACTGCGGGAACGGCTGGCATTAATGAGGCACCAGCTCACCTCCATCCCTATACCTCCCTGGCAGCCCTTTGTGCCATGTGGGGACAACAAGTGAAGGTTGGCAGGTGTGTATAATAAGGTTTATTTAAACGTCGACAACTAGATCTTCCACGTGTTATAATTCAGCTTCAGGCAAACAAATGCTTCCAGCAAACTCACAGGTCTGAGATATAATCCATGTATTACTGTATGCCGACTTCCGCCATGATGGTTACAAATTCCTCTTCCTGCGCAGAAAGGTTCCGCGGTTGGGTTTGGTAGGCCGCGGCACGTCATTGATCATTTCAGGGTGTTATTGCTAAATATTGATGGGACACCCAGTGTCCTGAAAATGAATCTATTTGCCGATATATTAAAGCGGCCTTAGTGGGTTCAGTATGATATCTCGGCAGTCAGGAAACCGACGCAGGGACCCCGACAGCTGGAATACTGGTGGCTAGCGCAGAGTGTCCCCTGGCGGCGGCGTTGTGCTCACCGCGATTCAGGCCCAGTGGTGAGACAGGGATATATATTCTCCCTCGGGTGGTGGTGTGGACCACCACCCGACTGGGGATATCAGCCAGCAGTCGGGATTCCGACAACCGGGCATTACACCGGGTGTCAGCATTCCGGTGTTGGTCTCTGAGAGTCGGGATCCCAACAGCCGGCAAATTGAATGCCTCCCGCCTTGGCTACATGGGCTGCCATCTGGATTTCCGGGACTGGATGTACAAACTGCTCTGTTTCAGACGATCCCTATAGTGGTTCCGGCCCCTGTCTCCGTGAGATCCAGACTTTATGTGGTGCATTTGTTTGGATGAACAGAAAGCCCAGATCCAGGAGAGCTTGTGTGGCTAAATCGTCTGTCAACGGCGCCCTCGGCCTTCCTATATACAAGCGTTACTTCCATGCTACACAGCTGAGCCATATAACGCCATGGCACACAGCGCAGATAATCCTGGAAACCAATCGGTGAGTTTTCTTCCTTGGCTCACCCCACATTTGGGACCATTCTTTGGTACATGAAGTCCTCTGTGTAGCAGCCATACTGCGGGTATGGAATAGACTAAATGGGCGGATAAAGTTGGCACCTTACCCGTCCCCCCTTATCTCTTTGGAAATATCCGCACTTTTCACTGCAATTTAAGGAGTCATTCCAACAGACCTGGGAAACTGATCTGGGGATAAGTCTAGACCACAGGTTCTCAAACTCGGTCCTCAGGACCCCACACAGTGCATGTTTTGCAGGTCTCCTCACAGAATTGCAAGTGAAATAATTAGCTCCACCTGTGGACCTTTCAAAAAGTGTCAGTGAGTAATTAATACACCTGTGCACCTGCTGGGTAACCTGCAAAACATGCACTGTGTGGGGTCCTGAGGACCGAGTTTGAGAACCCCTGGTCTAGACGATGAAGGTCAGTCAGACATCCGGCTAAAACCTCTATAAACACTAATATTTAGTAAAACTGCTACACAATTGATAAATGGTCCCGTCATCCTCAGACCTCTGTAGGCGACATTGCAAATTTAGAGGTTCTGTCAAATCCAAACAGTGCAATACAAAGAGGTCAGTAATGGCTGAACTGACGCAGGGGTTCTTATTAACACGTGCGGTGCGACTGTCCTTTGGTCTCCAAAATTTGGGATAACGTTTTAGCGGGTGGAATAACTAATTGCATACGCTGCTTTGTAACCAATGAAAGAGATCCCTAAACCACAGAGAAAATTATGCATTCACATATATTATGCAAAGGTTTTGGTATGGCATCCCGGCGGTCGGAATGCCGGCGGTCACATGACAGACAGCGGCATTCCAACACTGAAGATCACGACAAGGGAGGGGGTAAGTATTTTTGCTCTCCCCAGTCCCCTACCCTGACCCTCCGTGGGTGGTGTTGAAAAGTATTGAAAAGTAGTGGTATTGTCTTCTGTTTGTTCTATACGTTAATATATAAAGGATTAGGGCTCACCGGTTGAGGTCAGTCCCAGCACTGCAAAGAAGCAGATTAGGGATCACCGCCTGAGGTCAGGGCCGGCACTGCACAGAAGCAGATTAGGGCTCACCGGCTGAGGTCAATCTCGGCACTGCACAGAAGCAGATTAGGGATCACCGGCTGAGGTCAGGGCCGGCACTGCACAGAAGCAGATTAGGGATCACCGCCTGAGGTCAGGGCCGGCACTGCACAGAAGCAGATTAGGGCTCACCGGCTGAGGTCAATCTCGGCACTGCACAGAAGCAGATTAGGGATCACCGGCTGAGGTCAGGGCCGGCACTGCACAGAAGCAGATTAGGGATCACCGGCTGAGGTCAGTCCCGGCACTGCACAGAAGCAGATTAGGTCTTACTGGCTGAGGTCAGTCCCGGCACTGCACAGAAGCAGATTACGGCTCACCAGCTGAGGTTAGTCCCAGCACTGCACAGAAGCAGATTAGGGATCACCATCTGAGGTCAGTCCCGGCACTGCACAGAAGCAGATTAGGGATCACCATCTGAGGTCAGTCCCGGCACTGTACAGAAGCAGATTAGGGATCACCATTTGAGGTCAATCCCAGCACTGTACAGAGGCAGATTAGAAATCACCATCTGAGGTCAGTCCCGGCACTGCACAGAAGCAGATTAGGGATCACCATCTGAGGTCAGTCCCGGCACTGTACAGAAGCAGATTAGGGATCACCATCTGAGGTCAGTCCCGGCACTGTACAGAGGCAGATTAGGGATCACCGGCTGAGGTCAGTCCCGGCACTGCACAGAAGCAGATTAGGGATCACCGGCGGAGGTCAGTCCCGGCACTGCACAGAAGCAGATTAGGGCTCACCGGCTCAGGTCAGTCCTGGCACTGCACAGAAGCAGATTAGGGCTCACCGGCTGAGGTCAGTCCCGGCACTGCACAGAAGCAGATTAGGGATCACCGGCTGAGGTCAGGGCCGGCACTGCACAGAAGCAGATTAGGGATCACCGTCTGAGGTCAATCCCGGCACTGCACAGAAGCAGATTAGGGCTCACTGGCTGAGGTCAGTCCCGGCACTGCACAGAAGCAGATTAGGGCTCACCAGCTGAGGTTAGTCCCAGCACTGCACAGAAGCAGATTAGGGATCACCATCTGAGGTCAGTCCCGGCACTGCACAGAAGCAGATTAGGGATCACCATCTGAGGTCAATCCCAGCACTGTACAGAGGCAGATTAGAAATCACCATCTGAGGTCAATCACAGCACTGTACAGAAGCAGATTAGGAATCACCATCTGAGGTCAGTCCCGGCACTGCACAGAAGCAGATTAGGGATCACCAGCTGAGGTCAGTCCCGGCACTGTACAGAGGCAGATTAGGGATCACCGGCTGAGGTCAGTCCCGGCACTGCACAGAAGCAGATTAGGGATCACCGGCTGAGGTCAGTCCCGGCACTGCACAGAAGCAGATTAGGGCTCACCGGCTGAGGTCAGTCCTGGCACTGCACAGAAGCAGATTAGGGCTCACCGGCTGAGGTCAGTCCCGGCACTGCACAGAAGCAGATTAGGGATCACCGGCTGAGGTCAGTCCTGGCACTGTACAGAAGCTGATTCGGGCTCACCGTCTGGTGTCAGTCCTGGCACTGCACAGAAGCAGATTAGGGCTCACCGGCTGAGGTCAGTCTCGGCACTGCACAGAAGCAGATTCAGGGATCACAGGCAGAGGTCAATCTCGGCGCTGCTCAGATGCAGATTAGGGCTCACCGGCTGAGGTCAATCTCGGCACTGCACAGAAGCAGATTAGGGCTCACTGGCTGAGGTCAGTCCCGGCACTGCACAGAAGCAGATTAGGGATCACCATCTGAGGTCAGTCCCGGCACTGTACAGAGGCAGATTAGGGATCACCGGCTGAGGTCAGTCCCGGCACTGCACAGAAGCAGATTAGGGATCACCGGCTGAGGTCAGTCCCGGCACTGCACAGAAGCAGATTAGGGCTCACCGGCTGAGGTCAGTCCTGGCACTGCACAGAAGCAGATTAGGGCTCACCGGCTGAGGTCAGTCCCGGCACTGCACAGAAGCAGATTAGGGATCACCATCTGAGGTCAGTCCCGGCACTGTACAGAGGCAGATTAGGGATCACCGGCTGAGGTCAGTCCCGGCACTGCACAGAAGCAGATTAGGGATCACCGGCTGAGGTCAGTCCCGGCACTGCACAGAAACAGATTAGGGCTCACCGGCTGAGGTCAGTCCCGGCACTGCACAGAAGCAGATTAGGGCTCACCGGCTGAGGTCAGTCCCGGCACTGCACAGAAGCAGATTAGGGCTCATCGGCTGAGGTCAGTCTCGGCACTGCACAGAAGCAGATTAGGGGTCACCTGCTGAGGTCAATCTCGGCGCTGCTCAGATGCAGATTAGGGCTCACCGGCTGAGGTCAATCTCGGCACTGCACAGAAGCAGATTAGGGATCACCATCTGAGGTCAATCCCAGCACTGTACAGAGGCAGATTAGGAATCACCATCTGAGGTTAGACCCGACACTGCATAGAAGCAGATTAGGGATCACTGCCTGAGGTCAGTCCCGGCACTGCACAGAGGCAGATTAGGGATCACCGGCTGAGGTCAGTCCCGGCACTGCACAGTAGCAGATTAGGGATCACCGTCTGAGGTCCATCCCGGCACTGCACAGAAGCAGATTAGGGATCACCGCCTGAGGTCAGTCCCGGCACTGCACAGAGGCAGATTAGGGATCACCGGCTGAGGTCAGTCCCGGCATTGCACAGAAGCAGATTAGGGATCACCGGCTGAGGTCAGTCCCGGCACTGTACAGAAGCAGATTAGGGATCACCATCTGAGGTCAGTCCCGGCACTGCACAGGAGCAGTTCGGGATCACCGGCTGGGCTGAGGTCAGTCCCGGCACTGCACAGAAGCAGATTAGGGATCACCATCTGATGTCAGTCCCGGCACTGCACAGGAGCAGTTAGGGATCACCGGCTGAGGTCAGTCCCGGCACTGCACAGAAGCAGATTAGGGATCACCATCTGAGGTCAGTCCCGGCACTGCACAGGAGCAGTTAGGGATCACCATCTGAGGTCAGTCCCGGCACTGCACAGGAGCAGTTAGGGATCACCATCTGAGGTCAGTCCCGGCACTGCACAGAAGCAGATTCAGGGATCACAGGCAGGTCAGTCCCGGCAATGTACAGAAGCAGATTAGGGATCACCATCTGAGGTCAGTCCCGGCACTGCACAGGAGCAGTTAGGGATCACCGGCTGGGCTGAGGTCAGTCCCGGCACTGCACAGAAGCAGATTAGGGATCACCATCTGATGTCAGTCCCGGCACTGCACAGGAGCAGTTAGGGATCACCGGCTGAGGTCAGTCCCGGCACTGCACAGAAGCAGATTAGGGATCACCATCTGAGGTCAGTCCCGGCACTGCACAGGAGCAGTTAGGGATCACCATCTGAGGTCAGTCCCGGCACTGCACAGGAGCAGTTAGGGATCACCATCTGAGGTCAGTCCCGGCACTGCACAGGAGCAGTTAGGGATCACCGGCTGAGGTCAGTCCCGGCACTGCACAGGAGCAGTTAGGGATCACCATCTGAGGTCAGTCCCGGCACTGCACAGAAGCAGATTCAGGGATCACAGGCAGAGGTCAGTCCCGGCAATGTACAGAAGCAGATTAGGGATCACCATCTGAGGTCAGTCCCGGCACTGCACAGGAGCAGATTAGGGATCACCGGCTGAGGTCAGTCCCGGCACTGCACAGGAGCAGTTAGGGATCACCATCTGAGGTCAGTCCCGGTACTGCACAGAAGCAGATTAGGGATCACCATCTGAGGTCAGTCCCGGCACTGTACAGAGGCAGATTAGGGATCACAGGCAGAGGTTGGTCGAGGCAGGGTTCTGTAAATTGTGTTGGGGTCACAAGCAGAGGTCAGGCTACAAACACAGCAAGCAGACCCCATGAGCATGGCGGAACTGACATTAATTACTATAAGCGCCAATCACTGAGCAGCCCCTGGATGAGTGGACATTGTGTGAAGGGCGTCAGGACGCAGAGTAATATAATATACAACTACAGTAATGACAGCAACGCCTGCTGCTACTAACACACGTACCGTACAATGAAGCGTAGGGTGACAGCCGCCATGGAAATAGGCCCCACACCCCATTCTGTATATGTTACTGTTATTAGAGGTGCCCGCCGGATACAGCCGCACAATACAGCAAATATGTCCTTGTATAAGAAACTGAAAGGGTAAAATATGGCTGCAGTGAGAAATATATTCTGATACTTTGATGATATATCAATAGAAACGTAAATGAGGTTACACAGCGTCTAGTTACAGGAACTCCGCAGCCGTTATCGGGAGGTATCTGATTAATGAGGATTATAGCGTGGGCTGTGGTATAAAGAGAACCCTGGTCTGTGCGGGCACAGGGAGATTCATTCACTGCTGCCAGTGTGTGTGTGGGTAATTATTCCTGGCACTGCGGGCACTGGGAGCCTCTTCTGTTCCCATCTCCTAGTAGCTCGCTGTACTCTACCAGGGCACAGGGTGACGGCTGGCAGCGCCATGCTCAGAGCCAGCGGAGAGGAACTAATTACTGAACAATTACAAGAGGAGCAGTGATTCCAGGCGGGTACCTGTCCCTGGCATCACCCTCTGCCAGTACTGGTGTATGTGGCTTATTCCTCCTCTAAATGCTACTCACACTGTACAAATAATGCTGAATAAACATGTACCAGCGCAGAATTCCCCGCACAGCGTGTACCGGGCCGCGTGTAGATCACAAGCACATCTGCAAGTGTGTCCTGGATCACACGTGTCTGAGGATATGCCGCAGACGGATACACCTAGAGATCGCTCTTCCTATAGAGCAGGGCCCTCTTACCTCTGTCTGTTTTTACCCAGTCTGATTGTATTACTGTTTTGTTCCCGGCTGTACAGTGCAGCAGATGCTGGAGCTCTCCAGGGAAATATTAATACATAGATGCAGGCTCAGGGCACAAGTGCAGCCATCTGTAAATCAGACCCAGAATTATAAGTATTACTTTATTCTCCATCACAGCCCTGGATATATAATGTATATGATGTCACTTCCCACAGCCCTGTATGTATAATGTATATGATGTCACTTCCCACAGCCCTGTATGTATAATGTATATGATGTCACTTCCCACAGCCCTGTATATATATATATATATATATATATATATGTCACTTCCCACTGCCCTGTATATATAATATATATGATGTCACTTCCCACAGCCCTTTATATATAATATATATGATGTCACTTCCCACTGCCCTGTATATATAATATATATGATGTCACTTCCCACAGCCCTGTATATATAATATATATGATGTCACTTCCCACAGCCCTGTATATATATGATGTCACTTCCCACAGCCCTGTATATATAATATATATGATGTCACTTCCCACAGCCCTGTATATATAATATATGATGTCACTTCCCACAGCCCTGTATATATAATATATATGTCACTTCCCACAGCCCTGTATATATTATATGATGTCACTTCCCACAGCCCTGTATATATATGATGTCACTTCCCACTGCCCTGTATATATAATATATATGTCACTTTCCACAGCCCTGTATATATAATGTATATGATGTCACTTCCCACAGCCCTGTATAAATAATATATATGATGTCACTTCCTACAGCCCTGTATATATAATATATATGATGTCACTTCCCACAGCCCTTTATATATAATATATATGATGTCACTTCCCACAGCCCTGTATATATAATATATATGATGTCACTTCCAACAGCCCTGTATATATAATATATATGATGTCACTTCCCACAGCCCTGTATATATAATATATATGATGTCACTTCCCACAGCCCTGTATATATAATATATATGATGTCACTTCCCACAGCCCTGTATATATAATATATATGTCACTTCCCACAGCCCTGTATATATTATATGATGTCACTTCCCACAGCCCTGTATATATTTGATGTCACTTCCCACTGCCCTGTATATATAATATATATGTCACTTTCCACAGCCCTGTATATATAATGTATATGATGTCACTTCCCACAGCCCTGTATAAATAATATATATGATGTCACTTCCTACAGCCCTGTATATATAATATATATGATGTCACTTCCCACAGCCCGTATATATAATATATATGATGTCACTTCCCACAGCCCTGTATATATAATATATATGATGTCACTTCCCACAGCCCTGTATATATAATATATATGATGTCACTTCCCACAGCCCTGTATATATTTGATGTCACTTCCCACTGCCCTGTATATATAATATATATGTCACTTTCCACAGCCCTGTATATATAATGTATATGATGTCACTTCCCACAGCCCTGTATAAATAATATATATGATGTCACTTCCTACAGCCCTGTATATATAATATATATGATGTCACTTCCCACAGCCCTGTATATATAATATATATGATGTCACTTCCCACAGCCCTGTATATATAATATATATGATGTCACTTCCCACAGCCCTGTATATATAATATATATGATGTCACTTCCCACAGCCCTGTATAAATAATATATATGATGTCACTTCCTACAGCCCTGTATATATAATATATATGATGTCACTTCCCACAGCCCTGTATATATAATATATATGATGTCACTTCCCACAGCCCTGTATATATAATATATATGATGTCACTTCCCACAGCCCTGTATATATAATATATATGATGTCACTTCCCACAGCCCTGTATATATAATATATATGATGTCACTTCCCACAGCCCTGTATATATAATATATATGATGTCACTTCCCACAGCCCTGTATATATAATATATATGATGTCACTTCCCACAGCCCTGTATATATAATATATATGATGTCACTTCCCACAGCCCTGTATATATAATATATATGATGTCACTTCCCACAGCCCTGTATATATAATATATATGATGTCACTTCCCACAGCCCTGTATATATAATATATATGATGTCACTTCCCACAGCCCTGTCTCCTGCCCTGTCCCAGCACACCACTAACAGAACGGGAGCAGCAGCCACATAATCCACCCACCATCCCCAGCCACAAGCCACCAGGTAACAGACCCACCACAGTGCCAGGTAACCATGCACCCCTCCCTTGGCATCTACACCCCAATGCCACCAGCACCACACCCCCCAAACCCCCTTCCACCAGCTCACACATGCAGCCACTGACGGACCTGACACTCCCAGACCCGACACATAACGGACCAGCACACACACCCGCTAACCCCATAGCACCTATCCCACCCGCCACACAAGCCCAGCATCTCCCACACTCTCACAGCCGCCACGGACACGGTGGCCGGGCCCCGCCGGCCGCACCACGGCCGACCAGACAGCCGCAGCCCGCACCACCCCTCCCGCCCTCTGCACTCCCCCAGCGCCAGCTCCCGCACTGTAGCCGCGCCAGGGACCCACTGTCCCGCCACAGCATCACCCGCGCCTGACTGCTGCCTCCCCGGCCGGCTCCTGCGCCACCCGTCCCTCCTAATGTGTATGGCGGAAATATACATTAGCAGGGACGGACAGCGCAGGAGACGGCTTCATAGGCCTCCTGTGCCGCGTACACAGACCCGCCGCCTCCTCCGCACACCGAACAACGCTGCCTCGCACCATCCCCAGAGACCATGACTGCACACCCAGGGACTGGGCTGCCGGTTGCACAGGCCAGAGACGGGGGACAGCACGCCTGGTACTGGGGACGCTGCACCAACTTCACAGGTGAGAGAGAGTGCACAGGCAGCACCGCGTCCCCTCTCTGCCGCCCCCCGCGTCTGCGTCCCCTCCCTGCCACCCCCGCGTCTCTGCGTCCCCTCCCTGCCGCCCCCGAGTCTCTGCGTCCCCTCCCTGCCGCCCCCGAGTCTCTGCGTCCCCTCCCTGCCGCCCCGCGTCTCTGCGCCCCCTCCCTGGCACCCCGCCTCTCTGCTTCCCATCCCTGCCGCCCGAGTCTCTGCGTCCCCTCCCTGCCGCCCTCGAGTCTCTGCGTCCCCTCCCTGCCGCCCCGCATCTCTGCGTCCCCTCCCTGCCGCTCCCCATCTCTGCGTCCCCTCCCTGCCGCCCCACGTCTCTGCGTCCCCTCCCTGCAACCCCCGCGTCTCTGCGCCCCCTCCCTGCCACCCCCGCGTCTCTGCGCACCCTCCCTACCACCCCCGCATCTCTGCGTCCCCTCCCTGCCATCCCCGCGTCTCTGCGTCCCCTCCCTGCCGCCCCGTGTCTCTGCGTCCCCTCCCTGCCGCCCCCGTCTCGGCGTCCCCTCCCTGCCGCCCCCTGTCTCTGTGTCTCCTCCCTGACACCCCGCCTCTCTGCGTCCCCTCCCTGCCGCCCCCCCGCATCTCTGCATCCCCTCCCTGCAACCCCCGCGTCTCTGCGTCCCCTCCGACACCCCGTCTCTCTGCATCCCCTCCCTGCAACCCCCGCGTCTCTGCGTCCCCTCCGACACCCCGTCTCTCTGCGTCCCCTCCCTGCCCCCCCCGCGTCTCTGTGTCCCCTCCCTGACAGCCCGCCTCTCTGCATCCCCTCCCTGCAACCCCCGCGGCTCTGCGTCCCCTCCCTGCCACCCGGCGTCCCCTCCCTGCCGCCCCCGAGTCTCTGCGTCCCCTCCCTGCCGCCCCGCGTCTCTGCGCCCCCTCCCTGCCACCCCCGCCTCTCTGTGTCCCCTCCCTGCCGCCCCCCGCATCTCTGCATCCCCTCCCTGCAACCCCCGCGTCTCTGCGTCCCCTCCCTGCCACCCCGCCTCTCTGCGTCCCCTCCCTGCCGTCCCCCGCATCTCTGCATCCCCTCCCTACCACCCCGCGTCTCTGTGTCCCCTCCCTGCCGCTCCCCATCTCTGCATCCCCTCCCTGCCGCCCCGCCTCTCTGCGTCCCCTCCCTGCCGCCCCGCGGCTCTGCGTCCCGTCCCTGCCACCCTGTGTCTCTGCGTCCCCTCCCTGCCTCCCCGCGTCCCCCCCTGCCGCCCCGCATCTCTGCGTCCCCACCCTGCCGCATCCCCAAAAAATAGACAACAAAAAGTAATATAATAGTATCCAAGTGTTTCTCATTTTAAGGGTCATGAGTGATATAATATCTGTTATTGTCTATCACGTAATATCTGGTGTGTAAATTGAAATTCCAACATATGATTATACTTGGCAATATGTGCTGTATAATAGTATGCTGCTGACGTTTTCGGTAATCAAAAAAGAGTTACCAGCTAATGTAGACATAATGACCTTACTGTATTAATGTACACATTTATCCTTAACGTGTTTTGATTAGCCCATGAGTGGGAACATACTGTTTATAGCTTTATAACTATAAGTCTTCTGTGGAATGACAGCGGCATGATCACTATGCGGGTGTACGTTCAGGTCACCTAGCAACCATCTACACAAATCGGTCTTCTCCAGAATCCCGATCACGTGACGGCGGCGTCACGTCATACGTACATCACGTAGATACGCGCTCTGCTGCTAAGCAACCAGAGCTCTCTAGTAAATCCTCTCACACGTGATGCCGCCGATCACGTGACCCGGAAGGAATACACACCGTTATACGGAGCCCAGGAGATAAATCTCCTCATCTACCTATATCTTCTTGGGGATATTTATGTAAGTCATATTTTATTATGGGGACATTATCATCCCAGTGACTGGGGGAGTGAAGTATATGTAATTAATGCATATGATTACAAACGGTTGTTCATAATAAACAGGGGGTGAGTCATGTGACTACACTGACCCTTGACCCTCCTGATCATAGAGGTATATTTTATTGATTTGTGTCTTCTGAAATGTCTTTTTCATGTGGGTTTGCCTCCCATCCTTTCGCATGTGTATAATGAGTATATTCTATATAGAATTTCTGTATTTTTACCGAGACTGTGGATTATTGATAAATTACATCACACCTGTGGGGCATCAGGTCATTAAATGGGGTATAAATAGATCCCAAAATCAGATGGAGCCATACTTCTGATGAAGCTAGGTGACTTTACCTAGGGAAACGCGTTAAGTGTTGAAGCTGCCACAACCACCACAAGTGTTCCACCTGCAAGTCGGATCCAGATATGGACTTTTAAATCTGCCATTTGGAACTCTGAGGAATTGCACATGTACAGCATCGATGGGAGAGACCCAGGTTGTTTCATTGCCACAGCTTGCTTGCTGAAATAATCTCCATAAAACCTTTGGAAGTCTCCATCAACAAGGGTAATACCAGCTGTACTTATTTCCTCTTACCAGAGAACTTTGCACAAGGCACTTAGTCCGGGATCCATTTGTGGACACTGCAAGCAGCCACCTATAAATATATCATAGCTCCATATATGCCTCAATTTTATATTTGCTATATATGTTCAGGATGTTTTCTAGTTTTTATTTGTGATGTATAGGGAATAAATTATATGTTATTTTTATTCAAATTGATCCACAGTCGTTTATTATTATTGGAGAAACACAGTAGCGCCAGTTCTTATTTCCTCATTTTCTAAAAACATTTTTAGGGACTGACAATCCCTTCTGGCAGCTGTGACAGCGCGTCTGGGTTATCTTCTTTGTTCTGGTCTTTTTCCCTAGTCTCTACCCAGACGCTGCAGCCATGAGTTGTTTCTCCAATTTTAAAGAAAGGAGTGATAGGAGGCAAACCTACATGACAGATTGGGGGGATGCAATGTTAGATAAACCAGGTTCTGAATTGCATGACATGAATAAGGATTTTTATGCTTTAGAAGATCTTCTTAAAAGTGAATCGAGAAACTGGTTAGACAGTACCAACCTACAGACTTATCTGGACAAAGGGATGGTACCAAGGGGACTCAGGTTATTCAAGAACTCCATCTTTTCTGATTATCCTGAGTTCCAAAAAGAATGGGACAATCTGTTAGATAATTGTTCATTAGCCCTCATGAAAACCATTATAAAATTTAGATCGTATAAGGTTCAACAAATAGAAAAAGAGATAGATGTCTTGAAAAAATCAATGGATAAATATATGTCATTATCAGAATTCAAGGAGAAAGATAGACGTGTTAATGAGAGAGTTATAAACTTTGAAAAAAACTTGATGGATAACAAATATAGAAAGTTTAAGAGAGACGCTTTTGACTATAAGAATGATCAAATCAGAAGTTACAGGAATAATTCTAAACAAACTCGCAGGCCAGGCACCCCTAGAAATAACTCAGGGAGAGAGAGGGAATATCCACGTCACCAACAGGATAGACATGAAAATTTTGAACATACTAATAGATTTGAGGCCCTTAGTCATCCAGCTGACCCAAAGAGGTCACCTAAACAACTAGGAGCCAGGAAAAAGGATTTCAATAATAAAAATAATCCAAGTTACTATCAAGACAAATCGGAACCAATAAACACAGACTCCTATAGAGGTAGAATTCGAAATAGAGAAGAGCATTTTTTAGACAGGGAGTACAGACACAACAGGTGGGAATCTCCACCAAAGAGACAAAGAGCAGACTTCAGAAACAAAAGAGTCAGAAATCTAAGTGCAGAGGCACGAGAGGAGGACGTTTGAGACATAAACATCAACTTAAGAATAAACAAGTCCATACACTAGATCTAGAGAGGAACTCAAAGAAAGTAATTAATTTATCTTCAAAGAAACTCACCCAATCAGAACTAACACTGCTTGGGAAGGGACTAAAGTTTGCCCCCACAAGCGGTCCTAATCTGTTTGATTTATATGTTGACCTGAACAAATTTGTCCGCACACTTTGTCGTAAACGTTATTTTGCGAACAAACGATTAAAAACTTTACAGGACACTTCCATCCCTATAATATTGGATAGCACAGATACTTTTTCATTAAACATCTTGGAGAGCCTGTGGCAGGAGGGTAATGTAGATTTAGAAGATTCCCCTAATACTGAAATTAAAATCTATGATATTAAAAATACAAATAGATTTAAAAAGAGATCAGAGTTCTTCCCAATCAGTGCAAAAAGTAGCTCCATTGAAACCTTTTACCGCATTACCTTGGATGATTTCAAGGACATGTGTCAAAGGTATTATGACAGAAAACAATCATCCAATTTAAGTAAGAAAGAAAAGGAAGCTCTTAAATCATTGGTGGATGATTCAACAATTATAATAAAAGAGGCGGATAAGGGGGGGGGTCTAGTAATTTTGAACCGTGTCGACTATATAGCGGAATCACTTAGACAACTGAACAATTTAGAACACTATCATATTCTAAAGGGAGACCCCACATTAAAATTTCAGTCAGACCTCAAAACTTTATTAGAAGGAGCCCTAGACTTAGGTATTATCACTAGAGATATTTATCATTTTCTCTTTTCTACTCACCCCCTTATTCCAGTTTTTTATTATTTACCCAAAATTCACAAATCCCTCACTGCACCTCCCGGGAGACCTATCATTTCAGGTATTGATTCTTTAACCTCAAATCTTTCTTTTTATGTCGATTCTTTCCTTCAACCTAGAGTGTCCTCACTGAGGTCTCATATTAAAGATACTACACATTTCTTAAATTTATTAAACACCATCACGTGGAAAAAATCTTACTCCTTTCTCACTTTGGATGTATCTGCACTTTACACAAATATCCCTCATCAATTGGGATGTGAAGTAATAAAAAGAAGACTGGATATGGATGATGACCTCAGTGAGGAACAGAAATCTTTTCTCATTTCTTCCATATCTTTTATTTTATCACATAATTATTTTTTATTTCTTGGTGATTTTTATCTTCAGGTAATGGGCACGGCCATGGGGACCAGGTTCGCGCCCAGCTATGCCAACCTCTACATGGGGGAGTTCGAACAAACCCATGTGTGGGGGGGCGGCTGGGAGGCGAACCTGGTCCTCTATGGCCGCTATATAGATGATCTTTTTATTATTTGGGATGGGGATTCACAATCTGCTTCACAGTTTATTCAGTCATTATCTTGCAATAAGTATAATCTCACTTTCACTTCTATGTTTCACACTACTAAAATTAATTTTCTAGATATTGATTTAGAGATCATTAATAATAAAATAGTTACGTCCACATTTAATAAAAAGACTAATACTAACTCCTTTTTGCACTTTAGTAGTGCACATCACAAACCCTGGAAGCAAAATATTCCTAAGGGACAACTTATTCGCCTTAGGAGAAACTGTTCCAATTTTACCACTTTTACTGAACAAGCGGACACTCTACTCTCTTCTTTTAGAGAGTGTGGGTATCCAGATAACATTTTACAAAAAGCCCTCATGGAGGTTTCTGATTTAGATAGGAACAGCCTCCTGCAACATCATCCTAAAAGAGAAGAAGATTCCACCAAAAAAGATAGGAGTTCTGCATTTATATGTAAATTTAATAGTTGTGCAGGTCAGATACGTAGTATAATACAGAGAAATTATAAAATTTTGAAACAGGATCGTGTTTTGGTGGAGACACTGCCTCAAGCTCCACTTATCATTTATCGGAAAAATAGGTCTTTGAAAACCCTTTTAGCTCCAAGTTATTTGAAAAAAGTAGAAATCAAAGACTGTACTAGAAAACAAGAATCAGGCTCTGAATGGTTGACAAAAAAACCCTCGGGTTTCTTTCACTGTGGCAAAAATAAATGCCAGGTCTGTCTCCATACATTAAGGAAAACGGTGTCAATTGAATTACCAAATAAAATAGACACCCACTTTATTAAATCATTTATAAACTGTGATTCTTCATATGTTGTATACCTTCTTTGGTGCAGTTGCAACTTATACTATGTGGGCCGCACCACCAGGAAATTGCGCACCAGGTTCATGGAACACAAAAGAAATATAGCAAAAGGTTTTTTCAAACACAGTGTGTCCCGACATTTTTATTCCACACATCAGAAAGATCCCAGTTGTCTCTCGATCGTAGGATTGGAATATATAGCACCTACGGGGAGAGGGGGTGATAGATTTTCATTATTATGTAAGAGAGAAATCTACTGGATGCTGCAGTTTAATTCAGTGCACCCCTCAGGTCTAAATGAGACAATGGAATTAAATGTAGTGGTTTAGGGTTTATTAATTATCCCCGACTAACAGTCCTGTTGATCCCATACCACCAACCATCCTCGAGACCATAAGGTACAGGTGGCAAACCTGTGTCACCTGTGTGTGGTCTGTATAGCCTTGGAGATTCCCACGCAACCCTGGACGGGACAGTGTTTCTACCTGTCAGCACGTTCAGGATTAGCGGTCATTCGGAAAAATTTCTGAGTGTTTAGGTACTTCTGTCAACCGGAGTCACTCCACGGCTATACGGCCACCCTATGTTATCGACAGGGTTGGTGTGACTTGGGCTCAACATGCCTTAATATTTTCAGCATCAAATGTACTCATGAGTGTCTCTCAGATTCAATATGAATCATGTTTCTTCATTTTATTATATATAATCAGCTAGATATCTATGAACGGGACAAGCCCACTTATAACCATAATGAATGTCATTATTATATTGACCACAATCAGGTCTTTTTTCTTGCAGTATTTTTGAGGGTTAAAATAAATATATATACAAAAAATAAGCAATAAAAAATAATAAAAATAAAAAATAAAAAACATATATTTGTATCTATATAAAAAACACAAAAAATAGACAACAAAAAGTAATATAATAGTATCCAAGTGTTTCTCATTTTAAGGGTCATGAGTGATATAATATCTGTTATTGTCTATCACGTAATATCTGGTGTGTAAATTGAAATTCCAACATATGATTATACTTGGCAATATGTGCTGTATAATAGTATGCTGCTGACGTTTTCGGTAATCAAAAAAGAGTTACCAGCTAATGTAGACATAATGACCTTACTGTATTAATGTACACATTTATCCTTAACGTGTTTTGATTAGCCCATGAGTGGGAACATACTGTTTATAGCTTTATAACTATAAGTCTTCTGTGGAATGACAGCGGCATGATCACTATGCGGGTGTACGTTCAGGTCACCTAGCAACCATCTACACAAATCGGTCTTCTCCAGAATCCCGATCACGTGACGGCGGCGTCACGTCATACGTACATCACGTAGATACGCGCTCTGCTGCTAAGCAACCAGAGCTCTCTAGTAAATCCTCTCACACGTGATGCCGCCGATCACGTGACCCGGAAGGAATACACACCGTTATACGGAGCCCAGGAGATAAATCTCCTCATCTACCTATATCTTCTTGGGGATATTTATGTAAGTCATATTTTATTATGGGGACATTATCATCCCAGTGACTGGGGGAGTGAAGTATATGTAATTAATGCATATGATTACAAACGGTTGTTCATAATAAACAGGGGGTGAGTCATGTGACTACACTGACCCTTGACCCTCCTGATCATAGAGGTATATTTTATTGATTTGTGTCTTCTGAAATGTCTTTTTCATGTGGGTTTGCCTCCCATCCTTTCGCATGTGTATAATGAGTATATTCTATATAGAATTTCTGTATTTTTACCGAGACTGTGGATTATTGATAAATTACATCACACCTGTGGGGCATCAGGTCATTAAATGGGGTATAAATAGATCCCAAAATCAGATGGAGCCATACTTCTGATGAAGCTAGGTGACTTTACCTAGGGAAACGCGTTAAGTGTTGAAGCTGCCACAACCACCACAAGTGTTCCACCTGCAAGTCGGATCCAGATATGGACTTTTAAATCTGCCATTTGGAACTCTGAGGAATTGCACATGTACAGCATCGATGGGAGAGACCCAGGTTGTTTCATTGCCACAGCTTGCTTGCTGAAATAATCTCCATAAAACCTTTGGAAGTCTCCATCAACAAGGGTAATACCAGCTGTACTTATTTCCTCTTACCAGAGAACTTTGCACAAGGCACTTAGTCTGGGATCCATTTGTGGACACTGCAAGCAGCCACCTATAAATATATCATAGCTCCATATATGCCTCAATTTTATATTTGCTATATATGTTCAGGATGTTTTCTAGTTTTTATTTGTGATGTATAGGGAATAAATTATATGTTATTTTTATTCAAATTGATCCACAGTCGTTTATTATTATTGGAGAAACACAGTAGCGCCAGTTCTTATTTCCTCATTTTCTAAAAACATTTTTAGGGACTGACAATCCCTTCTGGCAGCTGTGACAGCGCGTCTGGGTTATCTTCTTTGTTCTGGTCTTTTACCCGCACAGGTCTGTGTGCCGGCCCCCAGCCTCACGCTACTCCTGCCCCCAGATCCACATAAAGTCCCTCCCCTCCCAGCAGCTCTCCAGGCGCCATGCTGCCTGGGGGACTGCTCAGTGTCAGGGCCGGCGCCAGCATTAGGCAGCTCCCGCTTCACTAACTTTTTACTGGACTGGGATTGGAGGAGGCTCCGGCAGGGGACCAGAGCACGCTGCAGCTGTGTGGGGAAGGGACGGCCTCGGGGGAAGCCGGTCCACTGTCCACCTGACGGAGGCGCCGGGGAGCGGAAGAGGCTGCGCCCGCCGACCCGAATGTGCTGCTGCTGTGTGAGGTGACTCTCTCAGGGCCTTCTGTGGATAACGACTCCGAGGAGCAGAGGAGGAGGTGCCGGCGGTGTCCAGCATACTGCAGCTGTGTGAGGAAGTGGCCATGTGAATGCCGGGGCCCAGCCACAAGTGGTGAGTGCGGACAGGAGTGCAGTCGCTGTGTCTGTATATGTCCATGCTGTACAGACCAGTATCCTGCTGTGTGTATAGGACCCCGTCCCCCACCCACTGCTACCCCCACACCTGCTCCTCCACCACCCGCAGCACTTCCAGACCCCCTCCCCCATCTGCCAAACCACCCCACCTGCCTCTCTTCCACCCGCACCACCCATGCTTCTCCCCCAAAAAAACAGCACCTCCCAAACCCTACCCCACCAGCAGCACCCCCCCTCCCCCACCCGTGTCATCCACGCACCCCCACACCTGCCCCTCCACCACCCGCGGCACCTCCGGACCCCATCCACCGCACCCCTGCAATCAACCCCTTCTCCACCCTCAGCACCTTCGGAACCCTTCCCCCATCCCCAATAGATCTGCACCTGCCCCTCCCCCACCACACCCCCTCTCCTCCACTATTCACACCGTCTCCGAACCCACTCCCCCATTCGCAACCCCCCCTCTCCCCAGCACCTCCCAACCCCCTCACCCATCTGCGCCCCCCAATCAACCCCCTTCCACCCGTAGCATCTACAGACACCCTTCCCCACACAACAGCAAACCCCGCACCCCTCCCTTCCCCACCAGCGCCACCCACTCCTCCCCCACCCTCGGAACCCACACAACCGCCCCTCCCCTACCGCCCTCAGACCCCGTTCCCCACCCGCTGCAACATCCGCAACACCCCCTCCACCACTCCTGACCCTATCTGCCACACAATCGCACCTGCCTCTCTCCCACCCGTAGCACCCATCCCTCCCGACCCCCTACCCCACCCACGCCACCCCCCCACCCGCACCCGTGGCATCCATGCACCCCTCCACCTCCACCACCCACAGCACCTCTGGGCCTCCTCAACCATCCACCCAACCCCCACAACCAGGCCCTTCCCTACCCGCAGCTCCTTCAGAACCCCTCCCCCCATCCCCAACAGCCCTGCTCCTGCCCCCCCCCACCGCACCACCTCCGGACCCCCTCCCCCATCCACTGCCCCCACCCTCAGCACCTCCCAACCCCCCTCACCAATCTGCGCCCCACCATCCACCCCCTCCACCCGTAGCATCTACAGACACCCTCCCCCATCCACAGCAACCCCCGCAACTCCCCCATCCGCACCCCTCCCCATCTGCCCGCCCTCCACCCGCAGCATCTACACATACCCTCCCTTCATCCGGAGGCCCCCCGCACCCGCCCCACCCCCACACCGCCTCAGAAAACCACACCTGCCCTTCACCCACCCGCGACACCCCCGCCCTTCCCCCACCCATGGCACCTCCGGCCCCCACTCCCCCGCCCATCCCCACCCGCAGCACCTCCCAACTCCCTTCCCCATCCGCCCCTCCACCTGCAGCATCTACAGACACTCTCCCCCATCCACGGTCCCCACACACACCCGCTACATTCTCTACATCGTGCCTTGCAGGCGTTGTTCACGCCGTAGCAAGAGGCGACGCGCCTTCACCATCCGCTGGCCTTACATTGCGGAATATTTTACCACTAACAACAGTAGGAATGCAGGTAATACTCCATATAATCATATATTCAAACACACAAAGACATGCAGGGGTGAAGGGGGCGTAGCCCCCTACGACGATGTGAAGAGCGCCCGTAGGGCACGATGAAGCACCTAGTATAATATATATGATGTCACTTCCCACAGCCCTTTATATATAATATATATGATGTCACTTCCCACAGCCCTGTATATATATGATGTCACTTCCCACTGCCCTGTATATATAATATATATGATGTCACTTCCCACAGCCTTGTATATATAATATATGATGTCACTTCCCACAGCCCGGTATATATAATATATGATGTCACTTCCCACAGCCCGGTATATATAATATATGATGTCACTTCCCACAGCCCGGTATATATAATACATGATGTCACTTCCCACAGCCCTGTATATATTATATGATGTCACTTCCCACAGCCCGGTATATATGATGTATATGATGTCACTTCCCACAGCCCTGTATATATTATATGATGTCACTTCCCACAGCCCGGTATATATGATGTATATGATGTCACTTCCCACAGCCCTGTATATATTATATGATGTCACTTCCCACAGCCCGGTATATATGATGTATATGATGCCACTTCCCACAGCCCGGTATATACAAACTCATTGATGTCACTTTCAGCCAGATCTTAACAGTGTCTTCGTATTAAGAGATAAGTGACAGCCACCTACCAGTGACAGCCACCCACCAGCAACAGCGACCTACCAGTGACAGCCACCTACCAGTGTCAGCCATCCACCAGCAACAGCGACCTACCAGTAACAGCCATCCACCAGAGACAGCCACCTACCAGTAACAGCCACCTACCAGTGTCAGCCATCCACCAGCAACAGCGACCTACCAGTAACAGCCACCCACCAGTGTCAGCCATCCACCAGCAACAGCGACCTACCAGTAACAGCCATCCACCAGAGACAGCCACCTACCAGTAACAGCCATCCACCAGAGACAGCCACCTACCAGTAACAGCCATCCACCAGTGTCAGCCATCCACCAGAGACAGCCATCCACCAGCAACAGCGACCTACCAGTAACAGCCATCCACCAGCAACAGCGACCTACCAGTGACAGCCACCTACCAGTGTCAGCCATCCACCAGCAACAGCGACCTACCAGTAACAGCCACCCACCAGTGTCAGCCATCCACCAGAGACAGCGACCTACCAGTAACAGCCACCCACCAGTGTCAGCCATCCACCAGCAACAGCCACCTACCAGCAACAGCCACCGACCAGTGTCAGCCATCCACCAGCAACAGCCACCCACCAGTGTCAGCCATCCACCAGCAACAGCGACCTACCAGCAACAGCCACCTACCAGTAACAGCCACCGACCAGTGTCAGTCATCCACCAGCAACAGCCACCCACCAGCAACAGCCACCTACCAGTAACAGCCACCCACCAGTGTCAGCCATCCACCAGCAACAGCCACCTACCAGCAACAGCCACCTACCAGCAACAGCCATCCACCAGCAACAGCGACCTACCAGTAACAGCCACCCACCAGTGTCAGCCATCCACCAGAGACAGCGACCTACCAGTAACAGCCACCCACCAGTGTCAGCCATCCACCAGCAACAGCCACCTACCAGCAACAGCCACCGACCAGTGTCAGCCATCCACCAGCAACAGCCACCTACCAGTAACAGCCACCCACCAGTGTCAGCCATCCACCAGCAACAGCGACCTACCAGCAACAGCCACCTACCAGTAACAGCCACCGACCAGTGTCAGTCATCCACCAGCAACAGCCACCTACCAGTAACAGCCACCCACCAGTGTCAGCCATCCACCAGCAACAGCCACCTACCAGCAACAGCCACCTACCAGTAACAGCCACCTACCAGTGTCAGCCATCCACCAGCAACAGCGACCTACCAGTGACAGCCACCCACCAGTGTCAGCCATCCACCAGCAACAGCGACCTACCAGTGACAGCCACCTACCAGTGTCAATCATCCACCAGCAACAGCGACCTACCAGTAACAGCCATCCACCAGAGACAGCCACCTACCAGTAACAGCCATCCACCAGCAACAGCGACCTACCAGTAACAGCCACCTACCAGTGTCAGCCATCCACCAGCAACAGCGACCTACCAGTAACAGCCACCTACCAGTGTCAGCCATCCACCAGCAACAGCCACCTACCAGTAACAGCCACCGACCAGTGTCAGCCATCTACCAGCAACAGCGACCTACCAGTAACAGCCATCCACCAGCAACAGCGACCTACCAGTAACAGCCACCCACCAGTGTCAGCCATCCACCAGCAACAGCGACCTACCAGTGACAGCCACCTACCTGTGTCAGCCATCCACCAGAGACAGCGACCTACCAGTAACAGCCACCCACCAGTGTCAGCCATCCACCAGCAACAGCGACCTACCAGTAACAGCCACCCACCAGTGTCAGCCATCCACCAGAGACAGCCACCTACCAGTAACAGCCACCCACCAGTGTCAGCCATCCACCAGCAACAGCCACCTACCAGTAACAGCCACCTACCAGTGTCAGCCATCCACCAGCAACAGCGACCTACCAGTAACAGCCACCCACCAGTGTCAGCCATCCACCAGAGACAGCCACCTACCAGCAACAGCCACCAACCAGTAACAGCCACCGACCAGTGTCAGCCATCCACCAGCAACAGCCACCTACCAGTGACAGCCACCCACCAGTGTCAGCCATCCACCAGCAACAGCGACCTACCAGTGTCAGCCATCCACCAGCAACAGCGACCTACCAGTAACAGCCATCCACCAGAGACAGCCACCTACCAGTAACAGCCACCTACCAGTGTCAGCCATCCACCAGCAACAGCGACCTACCAGTAACAGCCACCTACCAGTGTCAGCCATCCACCAGCAACAGCGACCTACCAGTAACAGCCACCCACCAGTGTCAGCCACCTACCAGTAACAGCCACCTACCAGTAACAGCCACCTACCAGTAACAGCCACCCACCAGTGTCAGCCATCCACCAGCAACAGCGACCTACCAGTAACAGCCACCCACCAGTGTCAGCCATCCACCAGCAACAGCCACCTACCAGTAACAGCCACCGACCAGTGTCAGCCATCCACCAGCAACAGCGACCTACCAGTGACAGCCACCTACCAGTGTCAGCCATCCACCAGCAACAGCGACCTACCAGTAACAGCCATCCACCAGAGACAGCCACCTACCAGTAACAGCCACCCACCAGTGTCAGCCATCCACCAGCAACAGCCACCTACCAGCAACAGCCACCTACCAGTAACAGCCACCGACCAGTGTCAGCCATCCACCAGCAACAGCCACCTACCAGTAACAGCCACCCACCAGTGTCAGCCATCCACCAGTGTCAGCCATCCACCAGCACCAGCAACAGCCACCTACCAGCAACAGCCACCCACCAGTGTCAGCCATCCACCAGAGACAGCCACCTACCAGTAACAGCCACCTACTAGTAACAGCCACCCACCAGTGTCAGCCACCCACCAGTGTCAGCCACCCACCAGAGACAGCCACCTACCAGTAACAGCCACCCACCAGTGTCAGCCATCCACCAGAGACAGCGACCTACCAGTAACAGCCACCCACCAACAACAGCCACCTACCAGCGGCAGCCACCTAACAAAAGATAAATGTTAACGAGAAAAAAAAAGTTCATGTTAATTACACTGAGCACAAGCAGCACGCCATCCCAATCCAGCAACAGGACACCTCCACCCCACGTTTTATCTGCCCGCTCTTGGCCCTTCCTTTTACCCGAAGGATTAGTAGCGCTGTAACATGGCGTAATTTAAACAGAGGGAACTGTGGCACAGTGTGATCAGGCCGATATCCCAAAGGGAAGCATCTCTGTGGGTATTAGGGGTAGGGAAGGGAGGGCGGTTAGGCATTAGGGGGGGGGGGGGGGGGGTTAGGGTTGAGCACTAGGTGGGTGGTTAGCCGTAGCCGCCACCCCCTAGATTTAATGCTACCAGAGGAGTGTTAGGGTTGTGGTGGTGTTAGCCTACTTACCCCCCAATACTGTTGGGATTCTCAGGTTCAGGATGCTTGGGTCGGTCATACGACCATCGGCATCCCAAATGCCAGGATATTGTGGTACACCCATTTAGTCTAATGCGTTACTCTTCTTTCCCGATATCTATATCATACAGTACAGACGCTGCCATTTTCATGATTTTTTTTTTTTTAGGTAAAAGGGCTCAATAAATACACCCCATAGATTTGTGCTCCAAGATGGCAGTGACAGCGCAGTGGGTGGAGACTGCGCCTTCAGATGAGATAGGACGGCGGGATTGGGACAATCCCTTCTCAATGTACCAGAATCTACAAAACCAGATTCCAGGTTTCGGGATAAGATCTGTAAATGAGCTCCAGCGGGAAGTGAAGGGGTATTTTTTCTTTTGTGGACATAATCCCCCCAGTGTCAGGCGGGGGGCACCTCTATGAGTACAGGGGGGCAGAATAACATTTACCTTTGATCATAGCCAGACACACGAGTCGCTGGCAGTAAATCTCCTTTAGCATTTGCTAGTCTGCGCAACATGTAATAAACTGTCATCCCCGGAGGCGCAAATTCCCACACACGGGATCCTGTTTATAGGACAGGCCTCACACGCATATTTATGTTCCCTGAATATTCTATTGGGGAAGTAACAGGTTCAGATTCCTGTGAAGCCGCATCCATAATCCCTCTCTAATCGCCGCTCCCACGAGGCCGTCGCTGCAGTTTGACCTTATGATTTGCACAAAGCTGGAGCCTGCGCTCCTCTGGGAACCCGCCACGCACAGCTCGCTGTAGTCTTTCCATTGTGCAACCTGTACTGTATGTGGGGCAATTAGCTAATTAGCATTTAACCTTCCCTATTGACTGCCAGTAAAATCCAGCATTAATATATCCTAGGCGACGGCGATAAAAACGGCATCTTGTTATCAAATGTGCAGACAGAACAAACATGAAGTAACACATATTTTATCTGTTTGTTGCTCCATCATTGCAGCCGTGGCTGAGTAACAGCAGTGTTTGGCTGTCCCAATTCTGCAGGGGATTTTGCACAGATACAATTCTGCAATTGGCCCCCTTCTCCAATACATTTCTTAGTATAGTGCATCAGTTTCAAGGTTTTATTTTAAAGAAACTGTTTTACATTTCTATTTCTGTATGTCAATTTATCACCATTTCTGTTCCATAAGCATTGCGACTTTTTGGTCATGTTAAATTGCATTTAATAACGTTCTGTCTCTGTGATCTTACATAATTCACACACAGGTCAGATAGGATTGGTTTTATATTACTGCATTTATGTAGGCAATTGTTCGGCCTACGGTAACTCTGATGAAATTACATTGTGATTGCACGCTGGAAACAGTCAGAGTAACCAAACACATCCTCAGCGTGTCAGCTCCTGAACTAAGATATTCTAGAATACAATAGACAATCTATCTATGGGGGTCATTCTGAGTTGTTCGCTCGTTATTTTTTTGTCGAAACGGAGCGATTAGTCGCTAATGCGCAATGTCCGCAGTGCGACTGCGCCAAGTAAATTTGCTATGCAGTTAGGTATTTTACTCACGGCATTACAAGGTTTTTTCTTCGTTCTGGTGATCGTAATGTGATTGACAGGAAGTGGGTGTTTCTGGGCGGAAACAGGCCGTTTTATGGGAGTGTGTGAAAAAACGCTACCGTTTCTGGGAAAAACGCGGGAGTGGCTAGAGAAACGGAGGAGTGTCTGGGCGAACGCTGGGTGTGTTTGTGACGTCAAACCAGGAACGACAAGCACTGAACTGATCGCAGATGCCGAGTAAGTCTGGAGCTACTCAGAAACTGGTAAGAAGTGTCTATTCGCTATTTTGCTAATCTTTCGTTCGCAATTTTGATAAGCTAAGATTCACTCCCAGTAGGCGGCGGCTTAGCGTGTGCAAAGCTGCTAAAAGCAGCTTGCGAGCGAACAACTCGGAATGACCCCCTATGGCCCTAATTCTGAGTTGATCGCAGCAGCAAATTTGTTAGCAGTTGGGCAAAACCATGTGCACTGCAGGTGAGGCAGATATAACATGTGCAGAGAGAGAGAGATTTGGGTGGGGAATGTATTCAAACTGAAATCTAAATTGCAGTGTAAAAATAAAGCAGCCAGTTTTTACCCTGCACAGAAATGAAATAACCCACCCAAATCTAACTCTCTCTGCACATGTTACATCTGTCCCCCCTGCAGTGCACATGGTTTTGCCCAATTGCTAACAAACTTGCTCCTGCGATCAACTCAGAATTACCACTTGTTTGTTTTAGAAGCTTTAGTAAACCTACCCCTTAGCAGTGGCAGAACTAGGTATTTAATAGTGTCTGTGAGATATACTTTATTTTTATTATATTTTTATTATATTTTTATACCTGCCGGGTGTTAATGTTTTGATGAACCCTTTCACAACCACGCCTAGGTTGGTCTTGTCGCGACAATTTGCAAAAAAACTTCTTCTCTGATGTAACATCCTGACTTCACATCATCTTAACACACACACATGGTCTGGCCCGCGGCCCCGGTCACTGATCTGTGAGGATGGTAGGATGTACACATATCTCTCGCTTCCCGAGCTGACCGTTTCTACCTCCTATAATTAGATCATAATGGAGGCTAACGAGTGTGTAATCTGATTGTGTGCTCTGAATGGAGAACAGAGCAGCAGAAACTGAGGGAGGAGGAGACGGAGTTTGATGCCAGATGTCAGGCACCCCTCCTAAGATGAGGAAACCGCTTCATTACAGTCTGGTAAGAAGGAACTTACTAGAGGCATTGCAAGTAATGAATTATCCTGAGTCACCTCTTTCCAGGAACAGGATCCTCTCATCGCTGCCCAATACTGAGCATCACAAGATGTTCAGTCTGAGAGATGCCCAGGAGACTGCAAGTTCCACAGATACCCAGGAGACTGAGAGCTCCACTGATACCCAGGAGACTGCAAGCTCCACAGATACCCAGGAGACTGAGAGCTCCACTGATACCCAGGAGGTGTCCAGGAGACTGCAAGCTCCACAGATGCCCATGAGACTGAGAGCTCCACTGATACCTAGGAGGTGTCCAGGAGACTGCAAGCTCCACAGATGCCCAGGAGACTGAGAGCTCCACAGATACCCAGGAGACTGAGAGCTCCACTGATACCCAGGAGACTGCAAGCTCCACAGATGCCCAAGAGGTGTCCAGGAGACTGAGAGCTCCACTGATACCCAGGAGGTGTCCAGGAGACTGAGAGCTCCACTGATACCCAGGAGGTGTCCAGGAGACTGAGAGCTCCACTGATACCCCAGCAAGTACCCAGGAGACAGAGCGCTCCACTGATACCCAGGAGACTGAGAGCTCCACTAATACCCAGGAGGTGTCCAGGAGACTGCAAGCTCCACAGATGCCCATGAGACTGAGAGCTCCACTGATGCCCAGTAGGTTCCTAGGAGACTGAGGTCTCCACAGATGCCCAGGAGCCAGAGAGCTCCACGATGACCAGGAGTTGTCTAGGAGATTGAGAGCTCCGCTGATACCCAGCAAGTACCCAGGAGACAGAGCGCTCCACTGATACCCCGGAGACTGAGAGCTACACTAATACCCATGAGGTGCCCAGGAGACTGAGAGCTCCACTGATGCCCAGTAGGTTCCCAGGAAACACAGCTCCACAGATGCCCAGGAGCCTAAGAGCTCCACAATGACCAGGAGGTGCCCAGGAGACTGAGTGCTCCACAGATGCCCAGGAGACAGAGCTCTACAGATGCACAGGTGGTGTCCAGGAGGTTGAGAGCTCCACTGATACCCAAGCAGGTACCCTGGAGACAGAGAGATCCACTGATACCCAGGAGACAGAGCGCTCCACTAATACCCAGGAGACTGAGAGCTCCACTAATACCCATGAGGTGCCCAGGAGACAGAGCTCCACTGATACACAGAAGGTGCCCAGGAGATTGAGAGCTCTACTGAAACCCAGGATGTACCCAGGAGACTGAGATCTCCACTGATATCCAAGAGGTGCACAGGAGACTGAGAGCTCCACAGATGCCCAGGAGGTGTCCAGAAGACTAAGAGCTCCATAGATGCTCAGGAGACTGAGAGCTCCACTGGTACCCAGTTGACAGAGCTCCACTGATACCCAGGAGCTGCCCAGGAGACAGAGAGCTCCACTGATACCCAAGAGGTGCACAGGAGACTGAGAGCTCCACTGATACCCAAGAGGTGCACAGGAGACTTACAGCTCCACAGATGCCCAGGAGGTGTCCAAAAGATTAAGAGCTCCATAGATGCTCAGGAGACTGAGAGCTCCACTGGTACCGAGGAGACAGAGCCACACTGATACCCAGGAGCTGCCCAGGAGACAGAGAGCTCCACTGATACCCAAGAGGTGCCCAGGAGCCTGAGAGCTCTATAGATGCCCAGGAGGTTCTAAGCACCACTGATACCCTGGAAGTACCCAGGAGACTGAGAGCTCCACTGATGTCCAAGAGGTGCCCAGGAAACTGTGCGCTCCACTGATGCCCAGGAGGTGTCCAGGAAACTGAGAGTTCCACTGATGCCCAGTAACTAGAGCTCAGCCATTAGACCAGTGAGTGTCAGCTCCTCTCACCTGCACCGAGTGTGGAGGGCTTAATGTAATGCGGCTGATGTTGGCGACTGAGCTATTCAATAACAAGTTAAGGAAGGGACTATTCACATAAGGATAAGGTGATGACGACTATCGAATAATGGGGTCTATGAATTTAAAGTAGGGTGTCAGTACTATTAATGTAATGCTGGAGGGGTTTGGAGGTTGTTGGTTAAAGACTGCTTTCTGGGAGAAAGGGGGGTTATTATTAAATGTAAATACTCTTAGATTAATATTGCTTGGAAACATTTATTTTATAGGAGTGCAATTCATTTAATGACAGGGAAGTGAGGCCTAATTGCTAAATGTGATTGCTATTGATTTAATGCCAGACCCTAGAGCGTGCGCACGTGCTGCTCTGCTTTCCAGGATGTGAAACATAACGGTCTCTTCCCCAAAACTGGCCCTGACATCCCAAGAGCCCCAAAACAGGAACAGATCTTAGGACACCAACAGCACCTTCTGACTGCTGGCCCCATTCTGGTGGAGGGCTGTCCTGCTCAGTCATTAAGTAACCCTGGCCCCTCAGGGGTCCTCATTCATGTTTGTAAGTAAAGCAAAAAACAAACAAACAAGCAAGCAACTGGGCAAAACCACTCTGCACTGCAGGGAGGGCAGATGTAACATGTGCCGAGAGAGAGAGAGAGAGAGATTTGGGTGGGGTGTGTTCAAACTGAAATCTAAATTGCAGGGTAAAAATAAAGCTGTCTCACATACATCTGTTGGCTACATGCAGAAGCAGTAAGTATTTACCCTGTACAGAAACAATATAACCCACCCTAACTCTCTCTGCACATGTTACATATGCACCACCTGCAATCCAGCATGGTTTTGCCTAGTTGCTTGCTTTTTGGCTTTACTTACAAACATGAATCAAGTCCAGTAACTGTTCATATAGGACTCAAGGGGCCTATATGAAATTGGTCCAAATACAGAACAGTTCTCACTATAAATGGTGGTGTTAGTTTGCATGGGGTCTGTATATGCATTTCCCTTGCTCACAGTTGCACATTTAAAGCTGATTGAGCTTCTGTAAAATGATACATCTATGTTTTTTAAGTTTTCATTTTATTTTGAAGCACTTCTTCGGCGTCTATAGGGTTACACTGTGCCGGCTGCCATATCTGATGGAGCATTACGCACTATTCCGGGTTTATGGAACATAATTATTCCCATGCTGGGAAACTGTGCAGATAAATGTAGAATAACACTGAGTAGCTTTCGGCCACTGAACCATAGACTCTGGCTGTAGATGATGTATGTGTGTTCTCCGTCAGTGTGGCCTCTCCGCAGACAGTGCTGGCCTGTGCCACATGCGACAGAACAGTATAATATTCCAGCAGGAATATAAATGTGTCCCCCACCGCCCGCATTGCAGATTACACCAGTTCCCAGGGAACGCTCTGTAGAAATTGCTATTTTGCATGTTATTATTCACATTCATTGCATGCAAATGGGGCTCGTCATCCTGCGGAAGAATTGTGGAGTCTTTCGGCAGCTGTCACTAATCAGAAGACACTCTGGCACCCGAGCGTCAGCCCCCCGGAACAGGCTGAGATGATGGCAGTTGTCCCACAGCATCCGTCTCTGCTGTGAGATCTTCATCCCTCATCCAGGCTCACACAGAGCCGGCACACCGGACAGATCTGCCCTTATTGCTGGTGTTTTATCAGTCACCACCGCTTATAAATGCACAGGACAGAGGGGGATCGCTCCTTGCCAATCAGTATCACTCACCACTATAAAAAGAGTCAGTTACTGGAGCGGCATGCACTGAAATATAGCTACTTCCCCATTATGGGTGGGTTCCAATGCAGGCCCCAGTGCTTCCTCAGACACAGCACGGTTGTCAATGCCCCTCCCACAGACAGAACCATCCCATGCTTCATCATGAAGAATAGAGAATGCTGCAAGCATGAAGGAAGGCCTTATCAACTCTGATACGTGTGAACAGGAGCAATGGTATAAAGGAGAGAGCAGGAACTGATCATTGGAGGAAACATCTATGCTCTTATAAAGCACTACAGGTAAACAGCTACACGATTTATAGTCCACCAAACAAGTCCCAACTTAAGGTCTCATTTATGATAAGTGGAAGTATGGCCCCAAAAAGTATAATGTCTTATCTAAGCTTGTCACGACGATAAGGGATGATATTATGGGGCTGTGTAACACAAACTCCAGCAGGAGCGTGTCCCAGCGAAGCGGTTTGCCGTAATAAAGTAATCGCTACCGCTTTCAATTGCGATTTCAGACGCATGCCTCGTCGGAGTACATTGAAAACGTAGTGGGTGTTCCTGGGCGATGGCTTAGCGGAAGCACAGAGCGGAGATACTGCACCCGCAGGAAGTATCAATGGTGCAAGTTTCGATGATGCAACCGCTGGTGGAATCTAAAGGTTCAGAAAGTGGTCATACTCGGACGCACTACTGTGCACCAGGGAAAGTGCTTTGCAGCGGCATCTGCATAAAGTCACCAGCAAAGGACGACGTCACAGATGCAGCAGTGCATCACCCTCTATCGCTTATGTATAAGGCGTCAGAATCAGTGGCGTAAGTTTGTCCCAGTTGCCAAGAGGCAAGGAAAATATTGGTGCCCCCCCCCATATATATATACACGCATTTGCTCCTGCATAGCAAACCTGCAGAATCTAACTATATGAAGCTACTACAAAACAGTTGCAGCTAGGCAGATCTATGTAGGGGTCCAGCCACACACTACATAGATCTGCTCAGTCACTCACAATGCTGATTATTTCTCTGACAATTAATTTGCAAGTGTCATATCCAGGATTAAAACCTACAACCTAATACACTGGTAGCATGCACCTTACTGGTGGAGATAGCTGCTCTTGCATAGGAAGTATGAGAATTCTAACTATATGAAGTTACTTGTAATTGTCAGAGAAATAACTTCATATAGTTAGAATTCTCATGTTTCCTTTATATGAGCAAATAACTTCATCAGTAAGGTGTCTGCTTCCAGTGTATCTATAATAAAGAGGGTGTGATTTGTAAGGTGCAGTGACTAGTGGGGAAGTCGCCTACGGAAGAGATACCGGCTTTTGTCAATTAACTTAATTGATTAATGTCGCTGAACACACAGAACAGGAGGAGAGGTGCCCCCCTTTAAAGCAGGAGCCCGGCGGCAGCTGACTCCATTGCCTCCCAGAGTTCTGCCTCTGGTCAGAATATTCGTCAGCGCTGAACAATACCTATAATAAGAGCATGCCTGAAACAGATACTCAGAGAAAGTCACCAAGATTCCGCTCCGTGCACTTTAAATAACCGGCTCATTAGGAAGAATGAAAACTTGGTGGCATATTATCCAAAATATCAATTATTCAGACAGGATCTATGAATAGCTGTGAAGTGACGCAGCTGCCGCTCTCTCGCAGGCACGTCAGATGGGGGGGGGGGTGAAGGGACCACCGGGCTGAAGAACGGATCTGGGCCCAGAATAAGCTGCAGCACCAGGCCATAGAACGCATTATATTGTTACCGTGTCCCCAGGATATGTGTTCCAGAGAACTCATCATTACACGGTGTGTATTGAAGATTTCCCAGGCTGCTCTGGCACAGTGCGTCACCTGCTCCCTGCTCGTTAATTATTCATGAGGACAGATTAGAAAATGCCTGCACAGATATCCTGCCAGTTTCCTGGAGAGAGAAGAATCGTCTCTCTCACATCATCATCATTTACTCTCTAATCTGACAGTACAGCCTCGGTGGCTCTAACGGTGGCCGCGCAAACCATTCACCCCTCCGGCAATTCCTCACATCATGGAATTAAAATGGAATTATTCAGTAATTCTAACTTATAATTAACACATATTCCTCTAACGCTTTAAAAAAAACCTTAAAAACATAACTAAAGCTTTTCTTTGATCAATTACAAATAAAAATCAGTCAATAATTCATTAAGTACTCAATTAAATTAGCCCCCCCCCCTCCCGCCAACTAAGGTACACAAAAATAAGTCACATAATTGATTGACGTTAATTTCTTTGAAATTAAAATGTTTCTGTCAATACAAAATATAAATACACCTTTCTGTGACAATTCGCTCAGCTGCTTAGCGGATCGCCTAACAAGAGCTTCATCATGAAGATCAAAGAATGCTCCAAAGAAATAGGAGAAAACGGTCACTGAAAACCGCCAATGAGGGGAAGGCTACAAGATTTGAATATACCCTGAGTACTGTCAAAGCCTTCATAATCCAACAGAGAGAATATGGCACAAATGTGAATTTGTCTGATTCAGGCAAAAATTGGGGAAATTGTTAGGGAGAACTCAGAGACCAGTGACAGCAATAACAGTTACAACCTTCCATAGCAGAGATGGGAGAATGGCCCACACAGTATCACGGGTGCGTCACACATCTGTGTCATATGGGCGGCTGAGAAAGAAAAAACAATTGTTGGTGAAAACTCACGTAAAACATCATCCAGGTTCCAGAGATTTACTGGGAGCACATGGGGACCGTTGCACCAAGAGGAGGAGGAGGCTCTGCATTCTGATGGGAACTCCTGGCTTCAGTGCTGGACGCGATGGTTGGTGTAAGCACTGCACAAGTGGACATCCTGGAAGCAGGCAAAATGGGAAAGCATAACTTTGACCAGGGCCTT
The DNA here is from genome assembly GCF_028390025.1 of Pseudophryne corroboree. Lineage (NCBI taxonomy): Eukaryota > Metazoa > Chordata > Amphibia > Anura > Myobatrachidae > Pseudophryne > Pseudophryne corroboree. The sequence continues at coordinate 1,043,808,044 of NC_086445.1, forward strand.
ATTGGGCCGGCTAGATGACTGGGTCATGGCGTCTCCAAAAGGTCTTGTGGGGTGTTCCCGGTGTGCAGTGGTTAGTACCTACCAAAAGCCATCCAAGGAAGGACAACTGGCAGCTGGGTCATGGGCGCCCAGTGGTCATTATTGCACGTGGGTAGTGAAGGCTGGCACGCATGGTCCTATCCTGCAGAAGAGCTACTGTAGCACACATTGCAGAACAGTAAATGCTGGTTGTGATAGAGAGGTGGCAGGACACGCAGAGCATTGCAGCTCGCTACGTATGGGGCTGCCTGATGCAGAGCTCCAACATGGCAAACATAGGGACACCAGATTGTCTGAATAAAGACCAACATACATGTGGAGGGTGACCCTCCTAATCGCCGGACACTCAGATATCAGCGGCGGCCTCATTGTCCTGGACTGCCCTAATTGTCACTACTGACTCTTGTGGGATGTGCAGAAGAAACCAGTCCGAGCCATGGAGGCCCCATTGCGCAATTTACAGGACATATACCGCGGTGCCAGATCCCACAGGGCACCTTCCGAGGTCTTGTGGAGTCCATGCCTCGACGGGTGGGACAAGGGGGACCTATACAGGACTAGGCAGGTGGATGGAATGTTTTGGCTGATGGGTGGAAGTCATACAATTGTTATATTGCATCTGGCAGAATATCAGGTCGCTCAGAGAAAAGGCTCCAGAAATAAACCGATTATCACTCCATAATGGTGACATCACTGGACGCGGTGATCAGATATATAACAAAGCACTACTATTCCCAGCATAGCATTCCCTAGTCATCTGGTCAGTGTGTGTGTGAGTGTCAGCGGGTCAGTGTGTGTGTGAGTGTGCTAGCACCTGGCATACTGCACCAGTCACTACCAGCTGCTGTGTGTGTGTGTGTGTGTGTGTGTGTGTGTGTCAGGAGGTCAGTGTGTGTGTGTGTGTGTGTGTGTGTGTGTGTGTCAGCAGGTCAGTGTGTGTGTCAGTGTACTAGAACCTGGCACACTGCACCAGTCACTACCAGCTGCTGTGTGAGAGTGTGTGTGTCAGAAGGTCAGTGTGTGTGTGTGTGTCAGCGGGTCAGAGTGTGTGTGTGTGTGTGTCAGCGGGTCAGTGTGTGTGTCAGTGTACTAGCACCTGGCATACTGCACCAGTCACTAGCAGCTGCTGTGTGTGTCAGCGGGTCAGAGTGTGTGTGTGTGTGTGTCAGCGGGTCAGTGTGTGTATCAGTGTACCAGCACCTGGCATACTGCACCAGTCACTAGCAGCTGGTGTGTGTGTGTGTGTGTGTCAGCGGGTCAGAGTGTGTGTGTGTGTGTGTCAGCGGGTCAGTGTGTGTGTCAGTGTACTAGATCCTGGCATACTGCACCAGTCACTAGCAGCTGCTGTGTGTGAGCAGAGTAACATGTGCCAAGCAACAAACACAGCTCCCTGCCAGCTCCCTCACCAGGGCGATGCATCGGTGCTGCGGAGCTATGTGTCACTGGCACTGGTATACACAGTAGTCGGCCAGCGGAAGCTCCTATATCACTGTATAAGGATTGTACATCACTGATCTCTCCTCTCTGTACCACATTACACAGCAGGAGCTGGGGGCTAGAAACAACATGTAATCATCTATAACCCTGCACATGCCAGAACCTCCTACTTCAGCTTACAGTTTACTGTATTCTGCAGACTATTACATTACTGACATCTCTAGAGATCTGCAGAACATTGCTCTGTCCCATCTAGCCCGACAGGTACATAGTGATATATTCTGCAGACTGTTACATTACTTACCTCTCTAGTGATCTGCAGAACATTGCTCTGTCCCATCTACCCCCTGACAGGTACACAGTGTTGTAGTCTGCAGACTATTAGGTTACTTTGTATAGCCTGCTCCCCATACGTGTGTAAGGTCTCATTAGGAGACGCTCAGTAACACATTACAATACGAGGCATCAATCCTCATTAAGTGACACACAGACATAACCAGCAGTGTGGTCAGCCACAATAAGATATACTGCACATCCGGTGTATGTATAGTTTCTATAGGTGACCTCATGTATGAATGTATTACCCAGGTGGCATGATGTGTATGTATGTTACACACGTGTAATATCTGGTGTATGTACTGTATATGATACATAGGTAAAATAAGGTGTATGTATACATTATATAAGTAACATCAGGTGCATATGTTGTATAAAGGATATCAGGTACATGTATATAGTATATATGTGGCATCAGGTGTGTATACATTTTACAGACAATATAGATTTTATGTGAACCCTCTGTTTCATTCAATTTGAAACTCTAATCCTTTATTGCAAAGATCTGCGCAATTATACGTCCGTATATTAAACTTGGGTTAATAATAATAACTAGCTGGCCCAAAGGGCAACGGTTTGCTGGGCGGAACATTTTACCCCTTATCACCCCCTTAGGAGTTGAAAAATCCAGCTGCTTAGTGGGTGGCTGCAAATAACGGTCACAGTTTCCAGACCACCCAGCAGGTCACATGGTCCAGGTCACTCAGCAGGTGCACAGGGAGAGTTCACCAACTGTCACATTTCCCAGAGCACAATGGTAGAAGCCACATATAAACCATACTGTATGTGTTACACTGTAGCCAGCTGAGCGGAGACTGGGAAAGGAGACACTCGGAATGAATATAGGGCGACTCCGCTGGTATCTATGGTACCATGGGTGCGTCTACCCCCGAGAGCCTTACAGTCAGTAGAAGCAGGGGCGGATCCAGAAGAAAATGATAGGGGGGGCACCATGGAAGGGGCAAGTACATTTGCGTGCGGCTTCGGTGCATGTGAGGTGGTGCTTCTAATACAATGCCCACAGTTGTAGCCCTCATTATGCAATGTCCACTGTACTGGTAGTGCCCCTTATATAGACCCCATAGTAGTGGTGCCCCTTATGCAATGCCCGTATTGCCCCCAGTAGTAATGTTGCCTGTAGTAATGCCCCCAGTCATTATGCCCCCAGTGGTAATTCCCCTGCAGTCATGACCCCAGTAGTTTACCCCCCCCCTTTAGTTTAGCCCCCAAGTAGTAATGCCCCTGTAGTTAAGCCGCCAGTAGTAATGCCCCTGTAGTTACACCGCCAGTAGTTAGCACCTTTGTAGTTGGCCCCCAGTAATAGTCCCCCAGTAGATGCCCCCCCAGTAATAATGTCCCCCAGCAGTTTGCCCCCAGTAGATGCCCCCTAGTAATAATGTCCTCCAGTAGTTTGCCCCCAGTAGTAATGCCCCTTAGGAGTTTGCCCCCAATAGACGACCCGCCAGTAGTAATACCCCCAGTAGATGCCCCCCAGTAATAATGCCCCCAGTAGATGCCCCCCAGGAAAAATGTCCCCCAGTAGCTGCCCCCAATAGATGACCCCCCAGTAGTAATGCCCCCAGTAGATGCCCCCCAGTAATAATGCCCCAGTAGCTGCCCCCAATAGATGACCCCCCCAGTAGTAATGCCCCCAGTAGATGCCCCCCAGTAATAATGCCCCAGTAGCTGCCCCCAATAGATGACCCCCCAGTAATAATGCCCCCCTACGAGTTTGCCCCAATAGATGACCCCCTGTAGTAATGCCCCCAGTAGATGGCCACCAGTAAATATGGCCCCCAGTAGCTGCCCCCAGTAGTTTGACCCCCCAGTAGTAATGCCCCTTGTTGATGCCCCCCAGTAGTAATGTCCCCCATAGTTAGCCCCCAGTAGATGCATTAAGGAAGAAAAATACATACTTACCGAGCCCCGTTCCCGCGCCGCTGCAGTCCTCCTCCTCCTGGCGTACGCTCCTCAGTCACTCAGCACTATGAGAGAGACGTCATGACTGACGTCTCTCCCATAGCGCACAGTGACAGCGCCGGAAGCCGGAGCTCAGTACTGAGCTCCTGCCTCCGGCTGCCGCTGTGCAGGGAGACGGGCGCCCGCTGGTAACACAATCTCAGCGGGCGCCCGTCATCTCCCTATACGGCGGCGGCGGCACCGGGGGGGGTGTCACAAATGACAGGGAGGGCACGGGCCCGAGTGCCCCCCCCCCCCTAAATCCGCCACTGAGTAGAAGTACAAATAAATTCTCAGAAAATTATTTTTTTATTTTATTTTATTGAATATGTTTTAAAGATATCCCTTCAAAATAGATCAGCAGCAGCAGAATAGGGGACATCCAGTAGATAATGTCTGGTAAGGGTATGAGGAGAGCACGGCAGCCCTGCTTAATCTGAGGACCCAGCAGTCCTACAGTATGTCCGCTCCTCCTGGTATATTCTAGAAGAGAATGATTGGCTGGAGCATGTTGATGGCGGTGTCCTGCAGGAAGGACAAATAGATGGTCCCACCTTCTTACTAGTGATGTGCACCGGAAATTTTTCGGGTTTTGTGTTTTGGTTTTGGATTCGGTTCCGAGGACGTGTTTTGGCAAAACCTCCCTGAAAATTTTTTATCGGATTCGGGTGTGTTTTGGATTCGGGTGTTTTTTTACAAAAAACCCTCAAAAACAGCTTAAATCATAGAATTTGGGGGTCATTTTGATCCCATAGTATTATTAACCTCAATAACCATAATTTACACTCATTTCCAGTCTATTCTGGACACCTCACAATATTATTTTTAGTCCTAAAATTTGCACCGAGGTCGCTGGATGGCTAAGCTAAGCGACACAAGTGGCCGACACAAACACCTGGCCCATCTAGGAGTAGCACTGCAGTGTCAGGCAGGATGGCACTTCAAAAAAATTGTCCCCAAACAGCACATGATGCAAAGAAAAATGAAAGAAAAAAGAGGTGCAAGATGGAATTGTCCTTGGGCCCTCCCACCCACCCTTATGTTGTATAAACAGGACATGCACACTTTAACGAACCCATCATTTCAGCGACAGGATCTGCCACATGACTGTGACTGAAATGATTGGTTGGTTTGGGCCCCCACCAAAAAAAAAGCAATCAATCTCTCCTTGCACAAACTGACTCTACAGAGGCAAGATGTCCACCTCCTCCTCATCGTCCGATTCCTCACCCCTTTCACTGTGTACATCCCTCTCCTCACAGATTATTAAGTCGTCCCCACTGGAATCCACCATCTCAGGTCCCTGGAGGCAATTGCTGGTGAATATCTCCACGGAGGAATTGATTATAATTCATTTTGATGAACATCATCTTCTCCACATTTTCTGGAAGTAACCTCGTACGCCGATTGCTGACAAGGTGAGCGGCTGCACTAAACACTCTTTCGGAGTACACACTGGAGGGAGGGCAACTTAGGTAGAATAAAGCCAGTTTGTGCAAGGGCCTCCAAATTGCCTCTTTTTCATGCCAGTATACGTACGGACTGTCTGACGTGCCTACTTGGATGCGGTCACTCATATAATCCTCCACCATTCTTTCAATGGTGACAGAATCATATGCAGTGACAGTAGACGACATGTCAGTAATCGTTGCCAGGTCCTTCAGTCCGGACCAGATGTCAGCACTCGCTCCAGACTGCCCTGCATCACCGCCAGCGGGTGGGCTCGGAATTCTTAGCCTTTTCCTCGCACCCCCAGTTGCTGGAGAATGTGAAGGAGGAGCTGTTGACGGGTCACGTTCCGCTTGACTTGACAATTTTCTCACCAGCAGGTCTTTGAACCTCTACAGACTTGTGTCTGCCGGAAAGAGAGATACAACGTAGGTTTTAAATCTAGGATCGAGCACGGTGGCCAAAATGTAGTGCTCTGATTTCAACAGATTGACCACCCGTGAATCCCAGTTAAGCGAATTAAGGGCTCCATCCACAAGTCCCACATGCCTAGCGGAATCGCTGTTTTAGCTCCTCCTTCAATCTCTCCAGCTTCTTCTGCAAAAGCCTGATGAGGGGAATGACCTGACTCAGGCTGGCAGTGTCTGAACTGACTTCACGTGTGGCAAGTTCAAAGGGTTGCAGAACCTTGCACAACGTTGAAATCATTCTCCACTGCGCTTGAGTCAGGTGCATTCCCCCTCCTTTGCCTATATCGTGGGCAGATGTATAGGCTTGAATGGCCTTTTGCTGCTCCTCCATCCTCTGAAGCATATAGAGGGTTGAATTCCACCTCGTTACCACCTCTTGCTTCAGATGATGGCAGGGCAGGTTCAGGAATGTTCGGTGGTGCTCCAGTCTTCGGCACGCGGTGGCTGAATGCCGAAAGTGGCCCGCAATTCTTCGGGCCACCGACAGCATCTCTTGCACGCCCGTCGTTTTTTAAATAATTCTGCACCACCAAATTCAATGTATGTGCAAAACATGGGACGTGTTGGAATTTGCCCAGATGTAATGCACGCACAATATTGGTGGTGTTGTCCGATGTCACAAATCCCCAGGAGAGTCCAATTGGGGTAAGCCATTCTGCGATGATGTTCCTCAGTTTCCGTAAGAGGCTGTCAGCTGTGTGCCTCTTATGGAAAGCGGTGATACAAAGCGTAGCCTGCCTAGGAACGAGTTGGCGTTTGCGAGATGCTGCTACTGGTGCCGCCGCTGCTGTTCTTGCTGCGGGAGGCAATACATCTACCCAGTGGGCTGTCACAGTCATATAGTCCTGAGTCTGCCCTGCTCCACTTGTCCACATGTCCGTGGTTAAGTGGACATTGGGTACAACTGCATTTTTTAGGACACTGGTGACTCTTTTTCTGACGTCTGTGTACATTTTCGGTATCGCCTGCCTAGAGAAATGGAACCTAGATGGTATTTGGTACCGGGGACACAGTACCTCAATCAAGTCTCTAGTTGCCTCTGAATTAACGATGGATACCGGAACCACGTTTCTCACCACCCAGGCCGACAAGACCTGAGTTATCCGCTTTGCAGCAGGATGACTGCTGTGATATTTCATCTTCCTCGCAAAAGACTGTTGGACAGTCAATTGCTTACTGGAACAAGTAGTACAAGTGGTCTTCCGACTTCCCCTCTGGGATGACGATCGACTCCCAGCAGCAACAACAGCAGCGCCAGCAGCAGTAGGCATTACACTCAAGGATGCATCGGAGGAATCCCAGGCAGGAGAGGACTCGTCAGACTTGCCAGTGACATGGCCTGCAGGACTATTGGCTTTCCTGGGTAAGGAGGAAATTGACACTGAGGGAGTTGGTGGTGTGGTTTGCAGGAGCTTGGTTACAAGAGGAAGGGATTTAGTGGTCAGTGGACTGCTTCCGCTGTCATCCAAAGTTTTTGAACTTGTCACTGACTTATGATAAATGCGCTGCAGGTGACGTATAAGAGAGAATGTTCCGAGGTGGTAAACGTCCTTACCCCTACTTATTACAGCTTGACAAAGGCAACACACGGCTTGACACCTGTTGTCCGCATTTGTGTTGAAATAATTCCACACCGAAGAGCTGATTTTTTTTGTATTTTGACCAGGCATGTCAATGGCCATATTCGTCCCACGGACAACAGGTGTCTCCCCGGGTGCCTGACTTAAACAAACCACCTCACCATCAGAATCCTCCTTGTCAATTTCCTCCCCAGCAACACCCATATCCTCATCCTGGTGTACTTCAACAGTGACATCTTCAATTTGACTATCAGGAACTGGACTGCGGGTGCTCCTTCCAGCACTTGGAGGGGGCGTGCAAATGGTGGAAGGCGCAAGCTCTTCCCGTCCAGTGTTGGGAAGGTCAGGCATCGCAACCGACACAATTGGACTCTCCTTGGGGATTTGTGATTTAGAAGAACGCACAGTTCTTTGCTGTGCTTTTGCCAGCTTAAGTCTTTTCATTTTTCTAGCGAGAGGATGAGTGCTTCCATCCTCATGTGAAGCTGAACCACTAGCCATGAACATAGGCCAGGGCCTCAGCCGTTCCTTGCCACTCCGTGTCGTAAATGGCATATTGGCAAGTTTACGCTTCTCCTCAGACGCTTTTAATTTAGATTTTTGGGTCATTTTACTGAACTTTAGTGTTTTGGATTTTACATGCTCTCTACTATGACATTGGGCATCGGCCTTGGCAGACGACGTTGATGGCATTTCATCGTCTCGGCCATGACTAGTGGCAGCAGCTTCAGCACGAGGTGGAAGTGGATCTTGATCTTTCCCTATTTTACCCTCCACATTTTTGTTCTCCATTTTTTAATGTGTGGAATTATATGCCAGTATCAATAGCAATGGCCTACTACTATATATACTGCGCACAACTGAAATGCACCACAGGTATGGATGGATAGTATACTTGACGACACAGAGGTAGGTAAAGCAGTGGCCTACTGTACCATAATGCTATATATTATATACTGGTGGTCAGCAAACTGTGCAAAACTGAAATGCACCACAGGTATGGATGGATAGTATACTTGACGACACAGAGGTAGGTAAAGCAGTGGCCTACTGTACCGTAATGCTATATATTATATACTGGTGGTCAGCAAACTGTGCAAAACTGAAATGCACCACAGGTATGGATGGATAGTATACTTGACGACACAGAGGTAGGTACAGCAGTGGCCTACTGTACCGTAATGCTATATATTATATACTGGTGGTCAGCAAACTGTGCAAAACTGAAATGCACCGCAGGTATGGATGGATAGTATACTTTACGACACAGAGGTAGGTACAGCAGTGGCCTACTGTACCGTAATGCTATATATTATATACTGGTGGTCAGCAAACTGTGCAAAACTGAAATGCACCACAGGTATGGATGGATAGTATACTTGACGACACAGAGGTAGGTACAGCAGTGGCCTACTGTACCGTAATGCTATATATTATATACTGGTGGTCAGCAAACTGTGCAAAACTGAAATGCACCACAGGTATGGATGGATAGTATAGTTGACGACACAGAGGTAGGTACAGCAGTGGCCTACTGTACCGTACTGCTATATATTATATACTGGTGGTCAGCAAACTGTGCAAAACTGAAATGCACCACAGGTATGGATGGATAGTATACTTGACGACACAGAGGTAGGTAGAGCAGTGGCCTACTGTACCGTACTGCTATATATTATATACTGGTGGTCAGCAAACTGTGCAAAACTGAAATGCACCACAGGTATGGATGGATAGTATACTTGACGACACAGAGGTAGGTACAGCAGTGGCCTACTGTACCGTAATGCTATATATTATATACTGGTGGTCAGCAAACTGTGCAAAACTGAAATGCACCACAGGTATGGATGGATAGTATACTTGACGACACAGAGGTAGGTACAGCAGTGGCCTACTGTACCGTACTGCTATATATTATATACTGGTGGTCAGCAAACTGTGCAAAACTGAAATGCACCACAGGTATGGATGGATAGTATACTTGACGACACAGAGGTAGGTAGAGCAGTGGCCTACTGTACCGTACTGCTATATATTATATACTGGTGGTCAGCAAACTGTGCAAAACTGAAATGCACCACAGGTATGGATGGATAGTATACTTGACGACACAGAGGTAGGTACAGCAGTGGCCTACTGTACCGTAATGCTATATATTATATACTGGTGGTCAGCAAACTGTGCAAAACTGAAATGCACCACAGGTATGGATGGATAGTATACTTTTGACGACACAGAGGTAGGTACAGCAGTGGTCTACTGTACCGTAATGCTATATATTATATACTGGTGGTCAGCAAACTGTGCAAAACTGAAATGCACCACAGGTATGGATGGATAGTATACTTGACGACACAGAGGTAGGTACAGCAGTGGCCTACTGTACCGTAATGCTATATATTATATACTGGTGGTCAGCAAATTGTGCAAAAGTTAAATGCACCACAGGTATGGATGGATAGTATACTTGACAACACAGAGGTAGGTACAGCAGTGGCCTTCTGTACCGTACTCCTATATATTATATACTGGTGGTCAGCAAAATTATGCACTGTACTCCTACTATATACTACAATGAAGCACAGATAATGGAGTGTTTTTCAGGCAGACAAGTTAACGTATACTGGTGGTCACTGGTCAGCAAAACTCTGCACTGTACTCCTCCTATATAATATTATACTGGTGGTCCGCAGTCCCCACAATAAAGCAGTGTGAGCACAGATATATGCAGCACACTGAGCACAGATATGGAGCGTTTTTCAGGCAGACAACGTATACTGGTGGTCACTGTCAGCAAAACTCTGCACTGTACTCCTCCTATATAATACTGCTGGTCCCCAGTCCCCACAATAAAGCAGTGTGAGCACAGATATATGCAGCACACTGAGCACAGATATGGAGCGTTTTTTCAGGCAGAGAACGGATAAAACTGGTGGTCACTGATCAGCAAAACTCTGCCCTGTACTCCTCCTATATAATACAGCTGCTCCCCAGTCCCCACAATTAAGATATAAGCACAAATATTTGCATCAACATTAATAAACGGAGAGGACGCCAGCCACGTCCTCTCCCTAACATTTCCAATGCACGAGTGAAAATGGCGGCGACGCGCGGCTGCTTATATAGAATCCAAATCTCGCGAGAATCTGACAGCGGGATGATGACGTTCGGGCGCGCTCGGGTTAACCGAGCCATACGGGAGAATCCGAGTATGGCTCGGACCCGTGTAAAATGGGTGAAGTTCGGGGGGGTTCGGTTTCCGAGGAACCGAACCCGCTCATCACTACTTCTTACATCTGATCTGCAAACCAGGCATTGTGGTCCATTAGGAACCAATTAGGAAACACATCTTTCCCTCTACTGCAGCGGTGGCCAACCCACGGCCCTCGAGCCGCATGCGGCTCTTTCATCCTCCGCATGCTGCTCGATCCGCTCCCGGCCACCGCTGCCCAACACACAGCAACTTCTAAAGGTCTCTCCGGCGTGTGAGGAGAGGGGAGGAGAGCGCTCAATTCGGTGCTGGCCCATGAGCCAATCAGAGCTCGTGGTCCGGAAGCTAAGGCTCCTGATTGGCTGACGGACCGCGATCTCACGGGCCGGCGCCGAACTGAAGATAGACACCACCGCTGGAGTGAGAGGAACAGGAGAAGCGCGCTCTGTGCTCTCCTCCCCTCACAGCAGCAGCAGGGTGAGCAGCACTTGGGGGGTTGAGCCACTGTAAGGACATGTGTATCTGCACTGGGGGCATAGCTAGCACTGCGGGGACATGTGTATCTGCACTGGGTGCATAGTTAGCACTGCGGGGACATGTGTATCTGCACTGGGTGCATAGCTAGCACTGCGGGGACATGTGTATCTGCACTGGGTGCATAGCTGGCACTGTGGGGGCAGTGTATCTGCACTGGGGGCATAGCTGGCACTGTGGGGGCAGTGTATCTGCACTGGGGGCATAGCTGGCACTGTGGGGGCAGTGTATCTGCACTGGGGGCATAGCTAGCACTGCGGGGACATGTGTATCTGCACTGGGTGCATAGCTGGCACTGCGGGGGCATGTGTATCTGCACTGGGGGCATAGCTAGCACTGCGGGGACATGTGTATCTGCACTGGGGGCATAGCTGGCACTGCGGGGGCATGTGTATCTGCACTGGGGGCATAGCTGGCACTGTGGGGGCATGTGTATCTGCACTGGGGCATAGCTGGCACTGTGGGAGCATGTGTATCTGCACTGGAGGCATAGCTAGCACTGCGGGGACATGTGTATCTGCACTGGAGGCATAGCTGGCACTGCGGGGGCATGTGTATCTGCACTGGGGGCATAGCTGGCACTGTGGGGGCATGTGGATCTGCACTGGAGGCATAGCTAGCACTACGGGGACATGTGTATCTGCACTGGGGGCATAGCTAGCACTGCGGGGGCATGTGTATCTGCACTGGGGCATAGCTGGCACTGTGGGGGCATGTGTATCTGCACTGGAGGCATAGCTAGCACTGTAAGGACATGTGTATCTGCACTGGGGGCATAGCTAGCACTGCGGGGGCATGTGTATCTGCACTGGGGCATAGCTGGCACTATGCGGGCATGTGTATCTGCACTGGGGGCATAGCTGGCACTGTGGGGACATGTGTATCTGCACTGGGGGCATAGCTGGCACTGCGGGGGCATGTGTATCTGCACTGGGGGCATAGCTGGCACTGCGGGGGCATGTGTATCTGCACTGGGGGCATAGCTGGCACTGCGGGGGCATGTGTGTCTGCACTGGGGGCATAGCTAGCACTGCGGGGGCATGTGTATCTGCTGGGGGCATAGCTAGCACTGCGGGGGCATGTGTATCTGCACTGGGGGCATAGCTAGCACTGCGGGGACATGTGTATCTGCACTGGAGGCATAGCTGGCACTGCGGGGGCATGTGTATCTGCACTGGGGGCATAGCTGGCACTGTGGGGGCATGTGTATCTGCACTGGGGGCATAGCTGGCACTGTGGGGACATGTGTATCTGCACTGGGGGCATAGCTGGCACTGTGGGGACATGTGTATCTGCACTGGGGGCATAGCTGGCACTGCGGGGGCATGTGTATCTGCACTGGGGGCATAGCTGGCACTGCGGGGGCATGTGTGTCTGCACTGGGGGCATAGCTAGCACTGCGGGGGCATGTGTATCTGCTGGGGGCATAGCTAGCACTGCGGGGGCATGTGTATCTGCACTGGGGGCATAGCTGGCACTGTGGGGGCATGTGGATCTGCACTGGAGGCATAGCTAGCACTACGGGGACATGTGTATCTGCACTGGGGGCATAGCTAGCACTGCGGGGGCATGTGTATCTGCACTGGGGCATAGCTGGCACTGTGGGGGCATGTGTATCTGCACTGGAGGCATAGCTAGCACTGTAAGGACATGTGTATCTGCACTGGGGGCATAGCTAGCACTGCGGGGGCATGTGTATCTGCACTGGGGCATAGCTGGCACTATGCGGGCATGTGTATCTGCACTGGGGGCATAGCTGGCACTGTGGGGACATGTGTATCTGCACTGGGGGCATAGCTGGCACTGCGGGGGCATGTGTATCTGCACTGGGGGCATAGCTGGCACTGCGGGGGCATGTGTGTCTGCACTGGGGGCATAGCTAGCACTGCGGGGGCATGTGTATCTGCTGGGGGCATAGCTAGCACTGCGGGGGCATGTGTATCTGCACTGGGGGCATAGCTAGCACTGCGGGGACATGTGTATCTGCACTGGAGGCATAGCTGGCACTGCGGGGGCATGTGTATCTGCACTGGGGGCATAGCTGGCACTGTGGGGGCATGTGTATCTGCACTGGGGGCATAGCTGGCACTGTGGGGACATGTGTATCTGCACTGGGGACATAGCTGGCACTGTGGGGACATGTGTATCTGCACTGGGGGCATAGCTGGCACTGCGGGGGCATGTGTATCTCCACTGGGGGCATGTGCGTCTTTACTGGGGGCATAGCTGGCACTGTGGGGGCATGTGTATCTGCACTGGGGGCATAGCTGGCACTGTAAGGACATGTGTAGCTGGCACTGGGGGCATAACTGGCACTGTGGGGGCATGTGTATCTGCACTGGGGCATAGCTGGCATTGTGGGGACATGTGTATCTGCACTGGGGACATAGCTGGCACTGTGGGGGCATGTGTATCTACACTGGGGCATAGCTGGTACTGTGGGGACATGTGTGTCTGCACTGGGGCATAGCTGGCACTGTGGGGGCATGTGTATCTGCACTGGGGGCATAGCTGGCACTGTGGGGGCATGTGTGTCTGCACTGGGGCATAGCTGGCACTGTGGGGGCATGTGTGTCTGCACTGGGGGCATAGCTGGCACTGTGGGGGCATGTGTGTCTGCATTGGGGGCATAGCTGGCACTGTGGGGGCATGTGTGTCTGCACTGGGGGCATAGCTGGCACTGTAAGGACATGCATAGCTGGCACTGTGGGGACATGTGTATCTGCACTGGGGGCATAGCTGGCACTGTAAGGACATGCATAGCTGGCACTGTGGAGACATGTGTATCTGGCACTGGGGGCATAGCTGGCACTGTAAGGACATGCATAGCTGGCACTGTGGGGACATGTGTATCTGCACTGGGGCATAGCTGGCACTGTAAGGACATGCATAGCTGGCACTGTGGGGACATGTGTATCTGCACTGGGGGCATATCTGGCACTGTGGGGATATGTGTATCTGCACTGGGGGCATATCTGGCACTATGGGGGCATGTGTATCTGCACTGGGGGCATAGCTGGCACTGTGGGGGCATGTGTGTCTGCACTGGGGCATAGTTGGCACTGTGGAGACATGTGTATCTGCACTGGGGCATAGCAGGCACTGTGGAGACATGTGTATCTGGCACTGGGGGCATAGCTGGCACTGTGGGGACATGTGTATCTGCACTGGGGGCATAGCTGGCACTGTGGGGGCATGTGTGTCTGCACTGGGGGCATAGCTGGCATGTGTCTGCATTGGGGGCATAGCTGGCACTGTGGGGGCATGTGTGTCTGCACTGGGGGCATAGCTGGCACTGTAAGGACATGCATAGCTGGCACTGTGGAGACATGTGTATCTGGCACTGGGGGCATAGCTGGCACTAAGGACATGCATAGCTGGCACTGTGGGGACATGTGTATCTGCACTGGGGCATAGCTGGCACTGTAAGGACATGCATAGCTGGCACTGTGGAGACATGTGTATCTGGCACTGGGGGCATAGCTGGCACTAAGGACATGCATAGCTGGCACTGTGTAGACATGTGTATCTGCACTGGGGGCATAGCTGGCACTGTAAGGACATGTGTATCTGCACTGGGGGCATAGCTGGCACTGTGTAGACATGTGGATCTGGCACTGGGGGCATAGCTGGCACTGTGGGGGCATGTGTATCTGGTACTGTGGGGGCATAGCTGGCACTGTGGAGTCATGTGTATCTGGCATTGGGGGCATAGCTGGCACTGTGGGGGCATGTGTATCTGCACTGGGGGCATTTGTATCTGCACTGGGGGCATGTGTATCTGGTACTGTGGGGGCATGTGTAACTGGCACTGGGGGCATATATTTATCTGGCACTGTGTGGACATATGTATATGTATCTGGCACTGTGTGGACATATGTATATGTATCTGGCACTGTGTGGACATATGTGTATGTGGCACTGTGGAGGGGGGTATATGTATCTGGCACTGTGTGAACATATGTGTATCTGGCACTATGGAGGGGGGTATATGTATGTGGCACTGTACTGGGGCATTATATGTATGTGGCACTGTACCGGGGCATTATATGTATGTGGCACTGTACCGGGGCATTATATGTATGTGGCACTGTACCGGGGCATTATATGTATGTGGCACTGTACCGGGGCATTATATGTATGTGGCACTGTACTGGGGCATTATATGTATGTGGCACTGTACAACATGACTAAAAACGGGGTTATGACAGAAGGTTATACTCCTACAAATGTCATATCGAAAGGTGCATGCACAAAAATGGGTGTGGCTTTGTGAAAACTAGGCCACGCCCTCATTTTTGTGCGCGCGCATGATAGTGGTTCTTGCGCTTTACTACAGCTCTTTTCTGGCTCTTTGCCTCTGACTGGTTGGCCACCCCTGCTCTACTGCTTCTTTATCTTCCGTAGAGAGCAGGCAATGAGGGAACCCTACGAGACCATACTACGGAGTCAATGGAGCATCCATACTCTTGTCCGTTGTCCCAGTGATAAGAATACATTTATTTTCCTGAGAGAGTCCAAACGACTGTACTAACATGACAAATGTGTACGACTTACTGTATTCTCCTGGATGGACTTCCCATCACCAATCTGCCATATGCAATGCAGAGAGGGAGATAACATTTTCTTCTGCCCACGACCCTACGGAGGACACTTCTGCCACCATGGCCATGCTTCTTGGGGCTCCTTGGCACATTATAAAAGCAACTTCTGTCTGGATGTCTCTAGGTGGTCCTATGATGATTTGCAACCCTTCACTTCTAGACTGATTGCGTGCAGTCGTTTTTCACTCTGAAGCCACAATCCTTGTACCACTTCCGTGATTCTATGAGAGCTGCAACCTTTGGTGCTATAGTCTGCGGTAAGCACAATCCATTCTGGGTCACTCCGTGATCTGCTAGTCTTGGATTCTGCCACCATCCAAGGGATACCCTTGCAATATCTGCAAGTATACTTACTTGACCTAAGGAAGTGGGATTGTGGTCCCAATGATTGAGCAGGTCCAGTTGACAACAGCACACCTCTTTTCATAATGCCAGCAGGAGCCGTTATGATTCCAGTGTCCCGTTGCCACTTCTGTTGGTAACCCTAAAAACCATCATCGTTCAGAAGTCACCGGATGACTTTTCGCTGTTTGATGATCCACTCGTGTTCCTTTAGGAACTATATCACTAGTGACGTTAAGCGTTTGGCAACGTGCTCCGACTTTCCTGTGCATCACTCAGATAAGGCCATTCAGGACAGTCCGACTGGGAGACACATGAATTGTAAGTATCTGAGAAACTTGAGCTACAACAGGAATGTGGAGGTCAGCATCTTGCAGATGTATGCAAGTGAGGTTATTGTCTGGAGAATGGAGATGCATTGACCAGCATAATTGAGATGCCGCAGATTGGGGACTGTTCGGAAGCCTCCTGAAGCGATCTTCTACCAGTGAAAGCTTAGAATAAAAACCTTGGTCCCACAAAGTCTGTAAGCTGTTCCCTAATGCCCGCATTTCCAGCGTAGAAAACAGGACTTACAGCGAGCGGAACGCAGTCTTAAAGTGAGGAGAATTCATGTCTCCACATAGCCTGAAAACCTGTTACACATAGGACTTTTTACTCCTGAATGAAATATAAAGGCTGGTTAGATGTAATAGCACCAACACGACGGCTTGATGCTTCTCGGAAGTGCTGGTGAGAAGGGGATGGAGAAAACGCCTCACTCTCCTATCCGTACCTCCGGGGACCTCCTCCTTCATTAGGTCCAAGCAGAAAATCAGCCACAATTTTGGTGAAACAGTTGTGTGACTGCCGGCCTGCCACCCATGGAAACTGTCCTGGTGCCTGCTGCTAGAGCCATACCCCTGGGTGTATTCGGCACACAGAACAGCGATCCCTACTTTCATCACTTCAGTGCTTTTAGGCCAATACTGTCTGTTTACTGAAGAAACTGTTAAAAGCAGCTTCCCATCATCCCCATCCATAGGATCCTTTAACTTGCTTCTGTGACACAGTGGCTTCTGATGCAACCAGTCAGAATTTCCCACTGGGCGGCTGCAGGAAGATAATCTTCCAGCAGCCACCAGTCTCAGAGGGACATCTATGGATCTACCTCCCCCAGTGTGTCCTGATCACTGTGGTCAGCAGTGATAAAGCAGCCCAGCTGTCAGTAAATCCAGCACCGCCCCAGTGTTACTACCTGCGGCTGCAGAGAGAAATAGCCGCCTGTACAGAGCTGTCGCCAGTATACATGCCCGGTTGCTGCAAGCAGAAACAGCTGCTGGGAAACAAAGTTAGCAGCCTACCACGTCTATCCAGTGCAAAGCCGTCTGATCATAAACATCGGTTCAATACCTTGTACATAATATAATTAACATATCAGGGGGGAAAAAACATAAAGCCTGCTGTTAGGGAAGATTTTGATTATGGTGAGCCCATATCGATTAAGAATACAGGACCTCCATTTATGGATGGCCAATTATCCTAAAAGCACAGGACACCATGGAGACTGCTACTCTTATGGTATAATGGGTTACCATACAGTCGTGTTGGATAAGTTTTAAATAGATGTTCTTGACCTATTTTAATCATAAAAAAACCTGACAATTTCTAAGCAGTTTTTGGAAATAATATTAGCTGGGTAAGTGGTTCCGTAAAACATTCACAACTTCTGGGTTAAATGACTCAGATTTTTCCCCGAACTCTCCCAACTCAGGGGGTGATTCCAAGTTGATCATAGCTGTGCTAAATTGAGCTCAGCTACGATCAGGAACACAGACATGCGGGGGGACGCCCAGCACAGGGCTAGTGCGCCCCGCACGTCAGTCCCTGCCCAGTCGCGCAAGTACAAAAGAATCGCACAGCGGTGATGCTTTGTACTTCAGGAGTAGCTCCCAGCCAGCGCAGCTCCTGCAGCTGGCCGGGAGCTACTCGTCGCTGCCCGGCTCGCAGCGGCTGCGTGTGACATCACGAAGCTGCTGCGGCCATCCCCCCGCACGGTGCGGCCACGCCTGCGTTGGCCGGACCGTGCCGCCGTTCCGCCCCCTCCTGCCTGGCCGGCGACCGCCTCTGCCTCAATCAGGCAAGCAACTGGGTAAAACCATGTGCATTGCAGGTGGGGCAGATGTAACATGTGCAGAGAGAGTTAGGTTTGGGTGGGAATCTAAATTGCAGTATAAAAACAAAGCTGTGTAACATGTGTGGGCTACATGCTTAAGCAGCCAGTATTTACCCTGCACAGAAACAATATAAATATATTTCATAGGCTTGCATGGCTACATGGTTGTTCCAGACACAAAGTGGCGTGCTTTTTCTGCCTCACTTCCCAATCCGAATCAGGCCCATATTCGTAATATTGAGCGACATCATATAGGCGTCTGGCGACCTCCCAGCACGTTTCCGTGTAACAGAAAGCCACATCTGCATCTCTGTATGGCAACCAGAGCACCGGGAGCCACACCGTCACTAGGTGTTCTATCACAGGCAGGATGCAGGGACCATCCGAGCTCTCCGGGAAGGAAGAGGCCACTTAGCTAGAAATTACCGCTCTGCACAGACACCATAACCCCGCCTCTGTCAGCTGACGAAGAGGAGGAGTCTCTGTATACACCGTCTCCCGCCTCTGTCAGCTGACGAAGAGGAGGAATCTCCGTATACACCTTCCGCAGGGCGTTTAACTCTCCGCGTTCTACTCAGCAGGCTAAACCTACACTATGGCCGCTGTGGAGCTGATAAAATAAGATTTTAAACCTACCGGTAAATCTTTTTCTCGTAGTCCGTAGAGGATGCTGGGGACTCCGTAAGGACCATGGGGATAGACGGGCTCCGCAGGAGACATGGGCACTAAGAAAGAACTTTTAGTATGGGTGTGCACTGGCTCCTCCCTCTATGCCCCTCCTCCAGACCTCAGTTAGAGAAACTGTGCCCAGAGGAGACGGACAGTACGGGGAAAGGATCTTTGTTAATCCAAGGACAAGATTCATACCAGCCACACCAATCACACCGTATAACTTGTGATAACTACCCAGTTAACAGTATGAAAACAACATAGCATCAGTGCAAGACCGATGAAAACTATAACATAACCCTTATGTAAGCAAAACTATATACAAGTCTTGCAGTAGTAGTCCGCACTTGGGACGGGCGCCCAGCATCCTCTACGGACTAGGAGAAAAAGATTTACCGGTAGGTTTCAAATCTTATTTTCTTTTACGTCCTAGAGGATGCTGGGGACCCCGTAAGGACCATGGGGATTATACCAAAGCGCCAAAAACGGGCGGGAGAGTGCGGATGACTCTGCAGCACCGATTGAGCAAACAGGAGGTCCTCCTCAGCCAGGGTATCAAACTTATAAAACCTTGCAAGGTGTTTGAACCCGACCAAGTAGCCGCTCGGCACAGCGAGCCCAAGACGAGCCCACCTTCCTAGTGGAATGGGCCTTGACCAATTTAGGTAACGGCAATCCCGCCGTCGCACGCTCGCTGAATCGTGTTACAGATCCAGCGAGCACTAGTCTGCTTTGAAGCAGGAGCGCCAACCTTGTTGGCTGCATACAGTACAAACAGTGCTTCTGTTTTTCTGACCCTAGCCGTTCTGGCTACGTAAGTTTTCAAAACCCTGACCACATCAAGGGACTCTGAATCCTCCAAGTCACGTATAGCCACAGGCACCACAATAGGTTGGTTCATGTAAAAAGATGACACCACCTTAGGTAGGAATTGAGGACGGTTCCGCAATTCCGCTCTATCCATATGGAAAAACCAGATTGGGGCATTTATGAGACAAAGCCGCCAACTCCGACACTCGCCTAGCCGAAGCCAAGGCTAACCACATGACCACCTTTCAAGTGAGATATTTTCACTCCACCATTTTAAGTGGTTCAAAACAGTGCGATTTAAGGAAACTCAACACCACGTTAAGGTCCCAATGCGCCACCGGAGGTACAAAAGGAGGCCGAATATGCAGCACTCCCTTCACAAAAGTCTGTACTTCTGGGAGAGAAGCCAATTCTTTTTGAAAGAAAATGGATAAGGCCGAAATCTGAACCTTAATGGAGCCTAATTCTAGGCCCAAATTCACTCCAGTTTGTAGGAAGTGAAGGAAAATGGCCCAGATGGAATTCTTCCGTAGGAGCATTCCTGGCCTCACACCAAGAAACATTTTCACCATATACGGTGATAATGTTTAGTTGTCACGTCTTTCCTAGCCTTTATCAGCGTAGGAATGACCTCATCCGGAATGCCCTTTTCCCGCTAGGATCCGGCATTCAACCGCCATGCCGTCAAACGCAGCCGCGGTAAGTCTTGGAACAGACAGGGCCCCTGTTGCAACAGGTCCTGTCTTAGAGGAAGATGCCACTGATCTTCTGTGAGCATCTCCTGCAGATCCGGATATCAGGCCCTTCATGGCCAATCTGGAACAATGAGAATTGTGTACTCCTCTTTTTCCTATTATTCTCAACACCTTTGGGATGAGAGGATGAGGAGGAAACACCTAGACCGACTGGAACACCCACGGTGTCACTAGGGCGTCCACAGCTACCGTCTGAGGGTCTACTGACCTGGCGCAATACCTCTGTAGCTTTTTGTTGAGGCGGGACGTCCTCATGTCTATTTGGGCCAGTCCCCACTGACTTGCAATCTGTGTGGAGACCTCCTGATGAAGTCCCCACTCCTGGATGCAGGTCGTGTCTGCTGAGCAAGTCTGCTTCCCAGTTGTCCACTCCTGGAATGAACACTGACAGTGCGCTTACATGATTTTTCGCCCAGCGAAGAATCCTGGTGGCTTCTTGCCACTCTGCTCCTTGTGCCGTCCTGGCGGTTTACATGAGCCACTGCGGTGATGTTGTCTGATTGGATCAGAACTGGTAAGTCGCAAAGCAAGGTCTCCGCTTGACGAAGGGCGTTGTATATGGCCCTCAGCTCCAGGACGTTGATGTGAAGACAAGTCTCTTGACTTGACCCAAGACCCTGGAAGTTTCTCCCCTGTGTGACTGCTCCCCAACCTCGGAAGCTCGCGTCTGTGGTCACCAGAATCCAGTCCTGAATGCCGAACCTGTGGCCCTCTAGAAGGTGAACACCATCACATGAGAGATACCCTTGCCCTGGGGGACAGGGCGATCAAATGATGAATCTGTAGATCTGATTCGGACCACTTGCCAGTAGATCCCATTGGAAGGCTTTATATGACGCCACCATCTTTTCCAGGACTCGAGTGCAGTAATGCACTGACACCTGTTTTGGCTTCAATAGGTTCCTGACCAGAGTCATGAGTTCCTGAGCCTTTTCTATCTGAAGATAAACCCTTTTCTGGACCGTATCCAGAATCATGCCCAAGAAGGTCAGACCAGTTGTAGGAACCAACTGCGACTTCGGGATATTAAGAAAACAGCTGTGTTGCTGTAACACCTTCAGTGAAAGTGATACGCTGTTTAGTGACTGCTTTATTGATCTCGCTTTTATGAGGAGATCGTCCAAGTACGGGATAATTGCGACATCCTGCTTGCGCAGGAGCACCATCATTTCCGCTATTACCTTGGTGAAAATCCTCGGCAGAAAGCCCTGGTATTGATAACCTGTACCGCAATTCTTAGGTACGCCTGATGAGGTGGATATATGGGAACATGAAGGTATGCATCCTTTATGTCCAGGGATACCATAAAATCTCCCCCTTTCCAGGCTGGCGATGACCGCTCTGAGCGATTGCACCTTGAACTTGAACCTTTTCAAGTATAGGTTCAAGGATTTTAAATGTAAAATGGGTCTGACCGAACCGTCCGGTTTCGGGACTACTAACAGGGTTGATTTACTACCCCTTCTCATGTAGAAGTAGGGGAACTTTGACCACCACCTGTTGATGATACACTTTGTGAATTGCATTTAACAGTAGCTCCCTTTCTGGGGGAAAAGCTGTGAAGGCCGATTAGAAAAACCGGGAGGAGACACTTGTTCGAATTCCAGCTTGTAACCCTGGGAAATAATTTCTATTGCCCCGGGATCCACCTGTGAGTGAACCCAGATGTGGCTGACAAGTCGAAGACGTGCCCCACCTGGGGCGGACTCCCTCAGCGGAGTTCCCGCATCACGCTGTGGATTTTATAGAGGCCGGGGAGGACTTCTGCTCCTGGGAACTAGCTGTGGTTGGCGGCTTGTTTTCCCTGACCTTACCTCTGGCAAGAAAAGACTCTTCATACTCTCTTGTTTTTATATAACCGAAAGGACCGCATGTGTTAATGTGGTGCTTTCTTAGGCTGTGAGGAAATACATGGCAAAAATTTTATTCAGTTGCAGTAGTTGTGGAGACCAGGTCCGAGAGACCTTCCCCAACCAATTCCTCACCCTTGTAAGGTAAAACCTCCATATGCCTTCTGTCCATTGCCGGGTCCATAGGACTCGTCTAGCAGAAATCGACAGAGCGGTGATTTCTAGAACTCAGTAGGCCAATGTCTCTTTGAGCATTTCCCATATATAAGACAGCATCTTTAATATGACCCAGGGTCTATAAAACTGTATCCTTATCCAGGGTATTAATTTCCGTCGATAAGGTACCTATCCTTGCTGCTACAGTGCTACAAACCCAAGCCAACACTAACGCCGGGTTGAGTAAGGTACTAGATTGTGTAAATGGACTTCCAGGTAGCCTGCTATCTGCGATCAGCAGGATCCCTGAGGGTAGCCATAATGGCAGCGCTACATTTTTTGGATAAGCGTGTCCAAGCTTTTTTCCCTCTTGGGGAAGATTCTTACCGTATCCTGTCCTTAGTCGGGAAAGGAGGGAGGAGCCAGTGCACACCCAGACCTAAAGTCTTTCTTAAAGTGCCCATGTCTCCTGCGGAGCCCGTCTATCCCCATGGTCCTTACGGAGTCCCCAGCATCCTCTAGGATGTAAGAGAAATACTACATACATTCATTTCCAAACTCCGTTTTTTAGCATCTTTCATGTGAAAAAAAAACCCACTTCATACAAAACACTTTATTACAAAAAAGAACAATAAAACACATGTAAAACACAAAGCACAGAACAGGTAACAGCAGTAATGGAAGCAGAACTGCGAGGCGTGTAGGCCGACGGGAGAGCGCAGGTAGGACGCCGCACAATAGGGAGTGACTATACAAGACAAAAGCGTCATCCAGGAGATCTAAGTGATATGAGAGCGGAAAGCACTAATAATGCCTCAGGCAGTGGCGGGGGCAGAAGAGGAGGAACATTAGGGCATTAATACTGTTACTAGTAGGACATAGCCCATAGCCAGGGTACTGTGTATACAGTCAGTGTATCTCCTATACCGACCACTATGGGGTCTCCGCCTGTCAGGGTGTCTCTCACACTCACCACTGCGGGTCTCCGCCTGTCAGGGTGTCTCTCTTACACTCACCACTGTGGGTCTCCGCCTGTCAGGGTGTCTCTCACACTCACCACTGCGGGTCTCCGCCTGTCAGGGTGTCTCTCACACTCACCACTATGGTGTCTCCGCCTGTCAGGGTGTCTCTCACACTCACCACTGCGGGTCTCCGCCTGTCAGGGTGTCTCTCACACTCACCACTGCGGGTCTCCGCCTGTCAGGGTGTCTCTCACACTCACCACTGCGGGTCTCCGCCTGTCAGGGTGTCTCTCACACTCACCACTGCGGGTCTCCGCCTGTCAGGGTGTCTCTCACACTCACCACTGCGGGTCTCCGCCTGTCAGGGTGTCTCTCACACTCACCACTGCGGGTCTCCGCCTGTCAGGGTGTCTCTCTTACACTCACCACTGCGGGTCTCCGCCTGTCAGGGTGTCTCTCACACTCACCACTGCGGGTCTCCGCCTGTCAGGGTGTCTCTCACACTCACCACTGCGGGTCTCCGCCTGTCAGGGTGTCTCTCACACTCACCACTGCGGGTCTCCGCCTGTCAGGGTGTCTCTCTTACACTCACCACTGTGGGTCTCCGCCTGTCAGGGTGTCTCTCACACTCACCACTGCGGGTCTCCGCCTGTCAGGGTGTCTCTCACACTCACCACTGCGGGTCTCCGCCTGTCAGGGTGTCTCTCACACTCACCACTGCGGGTCTCCGCCTGTCAGGGTGTCTCTCACACTCAGCACTGCGGGTCTCCGCCTGTCACAGTGTCTCTCACACTCACCACTGCGTGTCTCCGCCTGTCAGGGTGTCTCTCACACTCACCACTGCGGGTCTCCGCCTGTCAGGGTGTCTCTCACACTCACGACTGCGGGTCTCCGCCTGTCAGGGTGTCTCTTACACTCACCATTGTGGGTCTCCGCCTGTCACAGTGTCTCTCACACTCACCACTACGGGTCTCCGCCTGTCAGGGTGTCTCTCACACTCACCACTGAGGGTCTCCGCCTGTCAGGGTGTCTCTCACACTCACCACTGTGGGTCTCCGCCTGTCAGGGTGTCTCTCACACTCACCACTGCGGGTCTCCGCCTGTCAGGGTGTCTCTCTTACACTCACCACTACGGGTCTCCGCCTGTCAGGGTGTCTCTCACACTCACCACTGAGGGTCTCCGCCTGTCAGGGTGTCTCTCACACTCACCACTGCGGGTCTCCGCCTGTCAGGGTGTCTCTCACACTCACGACTGCGGGTCTCCGCCTGTCAGGGTGTCTCTTACACTCACCATTGTGGGTCTCCGCCTGTCAGGGTGTCTCTCACACTCACCATTGCGGGTCTCCGCCTGTCACAGTGTCTCTCACACTCACCACTGCGGGTCTCCGCCTGTCACAGTGTCTCTCACACTCACCACTGCGGGTCTCCGCCTGTCAGGGTGTCTCTCTTACACTCACCACTGCGGGTCTCCGCCTGTCAGGGTGTCTCTCTTACACTCACCACTGCGGGTCTCCGCCTGTCAGGGTGTCTCTCTTACACTCACCACTGCGGGTCTCCGCCTGTCAGGGTGTCTCTCACACTCACCACTGCGGGTCTCCGCCTGTCAGGGTGTCACCGCTGTGGGTTCTCTGCTGGCAAGTCAATGGCTATTAGTGACTTGTCCGATGTGAATAAAATTCTTTTGGAGTTAAAATTTCTAAAAATACATCCTGTGCTCTAAAAACAAATAGAAACCAAATATACAGCGTCATCGCTCTGTACACATCCATAGGCACTGACAGATGGGGGACGCACTCCCATTCTCCCAGGAGGGCGGTGGAATCATGGAGAACGCTACAACCGTCACAATGTTAATTAGATATAGAGGACCCACCGTGGCGCAGGAGATGGCTGGAGGTAACGTTTCTCTGTATTACTTGGAGGCACCAAGTAGCCTCAGAGAACCCGTTCCTGTCGGGCACCTTGCTGCGAGGCGCTGATGAGGTCCTGGCTGGAGAACGTCAGTCATACAGGTCCTCAAACACCTTCTGCCCCATGGCAATGTACGCTTCTTTCTCCTGCGGGGTCATCTGCGCCACCAGCTCCGGCCGCTGGCTCACCTCGGTGTACAGGTAGGATCGCCCGTTGACAGTGACCGCAGGGGCTGCAGACACCTCTTCGAATTCATCATCATCTTCATCTTCAAAGAAATGGGAAGCTGTTCCGAATGGATGGCGGGGGGCGGGGCTGTCCTGGTCCGATTCACTGGTGTCGCTGTCCGAATCGCTGCCTGCACCCACGTTGGAGGCGGGAGCGGCAGAGGCGCCCACTGCGGCAGCCGCGCTCTTCTTCTCGTGAATGAGGAGGGCCTGCATGACTTCTTCATTCTCATCGGCCACTGGGCGTCTCTCGTCAAGATCGGGGAAAGGTTCCGTGTCCAGTCCTGGAGGGGACAGAAGAGAGTTAACGCTAGGACTGAATGGTGATTGGAACACACCACAGGTAATATATATACTGGAAGGAGAAGTTAATGCACCAGGTTCCCCAGAAGAAAGGTGTTATATTTCCCCTGACAATGACAGTAACGCCAGACACAATCTGCCCAGGATGTTATACATAGCGACCGGTCAGGGTACAACCCTATATCATCGCCTGGGTACTATGCATACTATAGGCACTCTTCATCAAAGGTGGCGTAACCTATAGCAACCGTATTGTGTCATTCTGCAATGCAGTAAAACAAACTTGACTAGAAGTCCCATGTACTGCATTAGAACGGATCCCTATATTACTCAGATATAATCTTGCAGCCTGGCCCTAGCCACCGCCCCTCACGCCAGGCACAATTGCGCTCTCACCATCTTTGATATCGGCGGATTCGCTGTAGCTCACGCCCTGCACGGTGCTCTCTCTCAGCCAAATAGGCCTCTCCCTGACCGGCTTCCCCTCCGTGGCCGACCGCTGCAGGTCCTCCTGCTCCTCCATGCTGATGACCACATCCTGGGTGTACATATCCTCATACGAGGGACCCTTTGACCAGGCTTCCCGGTGGGCGGCGGCCGCTGTGGCTGCTGCTCGTTCCTTGCTGCAAAAAACAGAGCAGAGAAAGAAACTCGTCACCTTACTGCATCCTGCAGACGGATACCTGTACATACATGTAACATATATACACAGCGTTTATATCTTATGTGGTATATACAGCGACACCTGCCCTGCCTTAACATGCAATATAAATGTATAATTAAATAAAATGATAGTCCCTGCTTCGGACGTGTGGACATGTTGCTTAACATTTATTAAAACCATTTTGCTCTCCCATAGACTCTTCTGATTGTCAGCTAACACAGGCGGCATGAAACCCCCAAATTCACGGATTTTACCGACTGTCTGGAAGCAGGAACATTTCATACCCGACACTGACAAACAGCTGCAACGTTCCATTCTCTTCTACAGTAAGAAACTTTCCAGCCCCGGCGAGCCGCAGTCTCTGCGGAATTGGTAGACTGCAGCCCCCCCCCCCCCTCTTTATCTATACGGTGCTTTGAGGTAAGACAACACCTCTATTAAACTCAGGAACACAAAGCGGGGAGGTTTCTCTCTCTCCTAAGTGCAAAGTTTTTACAAGCTGACAGTTTTTGGAGAGACAGATCTGAGGGTGGGAGAGGGGGAGGCAATCAGCATTCACCGCAACACAAACGGAACAGAATGTGCTTTCTGTGTGAGAGAGACTTCGTCTGGTCTAGTACACAATGTCAGTGCTGCATAGGGCCGACGCAGCGCGCCGGCACTCTCAGCTATAAGTGCAGCCAGGTCTCACCAGAGAGAGGGGCTTATATCAGACGCGGATGAGGGGAAGCCTTAGCAAGTGGCAGCAGGACAGTATAAAAGCAGCGACATAAGAACTCCCACCCGTGCACTTACTAGAGGGGTTGTGCACTTTCACACCTCAGGGTGCCAGGGGTTGGCGTTGGGGGGACAGCTGAGGAACGGGGGGCTTCTACGTACTTAGGCGTTAGTGACAGAGACCTCACCACAGAATACCTGTCTCTCAGCCTCACTGCAGACAAACCCCCCAGTAACCCAAGCAGGGGGCACAACCACAAGCTAGAAGTGATGGGAGAGAAGAGCACTTACCTCTGTCTCAGAGACGGGATCTCCGTGGGTTCTGGTTCCAGGATTTCATAAGCCAAGTTGATGTCTTCAGTGTCTCGGAGCAAGGCGTATATAGGCTCAATCTGCTCGTTAAACCGGGCGACCAGAGTCCGGGCGTCCTTCTTGGGCATCGCAGATTCGTCCTCTTCCACTTCAGTCTGGCAGAATGTGCAGCGAAAAGTACCTGAGACAGGGAGACAGCGAGACAGTGAGTGGAGAGGACACAAGGAGCGGGGGGAACATGTGACGTCTCTCACCAGGGGAGAGGACACAAGGAGCGGGACAACGTGTGACGTCTCTCACCAGGGGAGAGGACACAAGGATCAGGGCAACATGTGACGTCTCTCACCAGGGAAGAGGACACAAGGAGCGGGGCAACATGTGACGTCTCTCACCAGGGGAAAGGACACAAGGAGCGGAGGAACATGTGACGTCTCTCACCTGGGGAGAGGACGCCCTGACCGGGGTAATGTGTGACGTCTCTCACCAAGGGAGAGGACGCCCTGACCGGGGTAACGTGTGATGTATCTCACCAGGGAAGAGGACGCCCTGACCGGGGTAACGTGCGACGTCTCTCACCAGGGTAGAGGACGCCCTGACCGGGGGAACATATGATGTCTCTCACCAGGGGAGAGGACACAAGGAGCGGGGCAAAGGGTGACGTCTCTCACCAGGGGAGAGAACACAAGGAGTGGGGCAACGTGTGACGTCTCTGACCAGGGGAGAGGACACAAGGAGCGGGGCAACGTGTGACGTCTCTCACCAGGGGAGAGGACACAAGGAGCGGGGCAACGTGTGACGTCTCTCACCAGGGGAGAGGACACAAGGAGCGGGGAAACATGCGACGTCTCTCACCAGGGGAGAGGACACAAGGAGCGGGGCAACATGTGACGTCTCTCACCAGGGGAGAGGACACAAGGAGCGGGGAAACGTGTGATGTCTCTCACCAGGGGAGAGGACACAAGGAGCGGAGGAACATGTGACGTCTCTCACCAGGGGAGAGGACACAAGGAGCAGGGCAACGTGTGACGTCTCTCACCAGGGGAGAGGACACAAGGAGCGGGGTAACGTGTGACATCTCTCACCAGGGGAGAGGACACAAGGAGCAGGGTAACGTGTGACGTCTCTCACCAGGGGAGAGGACGCCCTGACCAGGGTAACGTGTGATGTCTCTCACCAAGGGAGAGGAAGCCCTGACCGGGGTAACATGTGACGTCTCTCACCAGGGGAGAGGACGCCCTGACCGGGGTAACATTTGACGTCTCTCACCAGGGGAGAGGACGCCATGACCGGGATACCGAGTGACATCTCTCACCAGGGAAACAGACGCTCCGTCAGGGTAACGTGTGATCTCCAGGGTAACATGCGGCCGTGCAATACTGTCCGTTATGACCTGAGCAGGAGACGACAGGTAAGGGACGGTGCGATCTGTGCGGCCCTCTCCCTATAGGTAGAAAACGCACAGCACCGCTCAGGTCTGAATTAGGCCCTACGACTCTGAATAAACAACTAGGTGATTCATCGCGCCCTACAGGCGCTCTTCACACCGTCGTTAGGGGCTACGCCCCGTTAACCCCTGCACACCTTTGGACATACGCAGGCCGGTAGATAACAGAATCAGAAACACAGGGCAGTATAGAGGGCATACAGAAATGGTGTCTGGTTGAGAAAAGATAGAGAGGCGTAGGGGGGGGGGGGGAGAAAGGGAATGTACAGAAACGCGGTGCGATCGGTAAAGGATAGGGAGAGGCAGGGTGGTAGGGAGAGGATAAAGAGAGGCAAGGTGTTAGACAGAAAATACCGTTGCAAGAGGCTACGACCCGTTAACCCCTGCACGGGCCTCAGCTGTGCTATAATTGTTATTATATGGAGTATTACCTGCAAAAAAAGTTTATGCTATTGGGTAAATATTGCAAGGGGGAAGGGCGTGCGATTGTCACGGGGGCGTAGCCCTTTGTGAGGGTGTAAAGAGTGGCCGCAGGGCACAATGAATAACATAGTGTAGTATATACTGCTAGTGTATGCAGCGCAGCTTATACACACAGTGGCCACAGGTATCAGAGCCGCGTATACGCACAATGGACAAAGGTAGCAGAGCCGCTTATACACACAGTGCCCACAGGTAACAGAGGCACTTATACACACAGTGGCCAGAGGTAGCAGGGCAGCTTATACACACACAATACCCACAGGTAGCAGAGCCGCTTATACACACAGTGCCCACAGGTAGCAGAGCCGCTTATACACACAGTGCCCACAGGTAGCAGCGCAGCTTATACACACAGTGGACACAGGTATCAGAGCCACGTCTCCACACAGTGGCCAGAGGTAGCAGGGCAGCTTATACACACAATACCCACAGATAGCAGAGCCGCTTATACACACAGTGCCCACAGGTAGCAGAGCCGCTTATACACACAGTGCCCACAGGTAGCAGAGCCGCTGATACACACAGTGCCCACAGGTAGCAGAGCCGCTGATACACACAGTGCCCACAGGTAGCAGAGACGTTGATACACAACGTGCCCACAGGTAGCAAAGCAGTTTATACACACAATGACCACAGGTAGCAGTGTTGCTTATACACACAATGGACCCCAGTAGCAGTGCCACTTCTACACACAATTCCCATAGGTAACAGAGGCACTTCTACACACAGTGGCCACAGGTAGCTGAGCCGCTTATACACACAATGGCCATAGGTAGCAGCACCACTTATACACACAATGGCCACTTTTAGAAGCACCGCTTATACACACAATGGCCACTGGTAGCAGTGTCACTTATACACACAATGGCCACAGGTAGCAGCACCACTTATACACACAATGGCCACAGGTAGCAGTGGTGCTTATACACACAATGGCCACAGGTAGCAGTGTCACTTATACACACAATGGCCACTGGTACCAGAGCCGCGTATACACACAGTGGCCACAGGGAGCTGTGCCACTTATACACAATGGCCACAGGTAGCAGTGTCGCTTAGACACATAATGGCCACAGTATTACTATTTTTTTATTAATCCAATGTCCACTGGTAGCAACTATACTCACAGAAGTTCAGTGTATGTTTGGGGGGTTTGGAAATGGGCTGGGTGCAGTGAGGTGGAGGTGCCTATCCATGCCGCTGATCACCCCGATTCAGGGAATCACTTGTAGCGGCTGCGGATGGTGTCCGAGGTGCTACGTGTGGTGGAGGGGTGGGTGCGGGAGGGGGTCCAGAGGTGTTGCGGGTGGTGGAGGGGTGGGTGCAGTGGCACGGATGGCGGAAAGGGTGCAGAGGTGCTGTGGGTGGGGGAGGCGTAGGTGTGGAGGGGGCGCGTATGGGGGAGGGGGTCTAGAGGTTCTGCGGGTGGGGGAGGTGCGGGTGTGGAAGGGTAGTGTAGATGCTGTTGGTGGGGGAGGGGTGGGTGCGGGGGGCTGTGGATGAAGGAGGGGGTCTGGAGGTGGTGTGCATGGGGGAGGGGCGATGTAGTGGGGGGGGTGTTTGTGGAGGTGGGGTTGCAGGGGGGGTGAGGTTGGGTGATAGGTTTTAGAAGTTCTGCGGGTGGAGGGGTGGCTGCAAGGGAGCCGTGGATGGGGTCCGGAGGTGCTACGGGTGGGGGAGGGGCATGTGCCGCGGGTGGTGACGGATGTGGTGGATGCTGTGTGCGCCGCGGGGGGGGGGGGAGGTAGGTATGGGGGGGGGTGCGGGGATGTAGCGGGGGGAGAGGTGGGGGAGGTACGGGGGTACTGCGGGTGGGGGAGGGGCGGGATTGCCGCGGGTGGGGGAGGGACGGGGGGTGCTGCAGATGTGGGTGCGGGAGGGCCGCGGGTGGGGGAGGGGCGAGAGTGCCGCGGGGGTGCTGCGGGTGGGGGTGCTATGAGTGGG
The DNA here is from genome assembly GCF_028390025.1 of Pseudophryne corroboree. Taxonomy (NCBI): domain Eukaryota; kingdom Metazoa; phylum Chordata; class Amphibia; order Anura; family Myobatrachidae; genus Pseudophryne; species Pseudophryne corroboree. The sequence goes on from NC_086445.1 coordinate 1,043,839,370, forward strand.
GGAAGGAGTGCAGCGGGCGGGGGAGGGGCGTGTGCCGCAAGTGGGGGGCAGATGTGGTGGATGCCGCGGGTGGGGAAGGTGCGGGGGGGGGGGGGGGGGAAGAGGTGGGTATGGGGTGGGGAAGGTGCGGGGGTGTATGGGGGGGAAGAGGTGGGTACGGGGGGGGGAGGGGCGGGGGTGCCACGGGTGGGAGAGGAGGGGGGCGGCGCGGTTTGTGGGTGCTATGGGTCGGGGAGGAGGCGGGAATGGTGTGGGTGGGGGACGGGGGTGTACCGTGGGTGCGGGACAGATGTGGTGGGTGCTGTGTGTTCCTCGGGTGGGGGAGGGGCGGGGGGTGCTGCGGATGGGGGAGGGTGCTGGAGTGCGGCGGGTGGTGCTGCAGGTGTGGGTGCTGCGGGTGGGGGAGGGAGTGCTGCGGGTGGGAAAGGGGCGGGAATGCCGTGGGTGGGGGGGAGGGACGGGAATGCCGTGGGTGGGGGAGGGGCATCTGCTGCTGGTGGGGGAGGGGCGGGAGTGCCGCGGGTGAGGGAAGGGTGGGGGGGGGGGGGGGGGTGCTGCAGATGTGGGTGCTATGGGTGGGGGAGGGGGTGGGAGTGTTGCGGGTGGGGGAGGGGCATCTGCTGCTGGTAGGGGAGGGGTGGGAGTGCCGCGGGTGGGGGAGGGGCGGGGGGTGCTGCAGATGTGGGTGCTATGGGTGGGGGAGGGGGTGGGAGGGCCGCGGGTAGGGGAGGGACGAGAGTGCCGCGGGTGGGGGAGAAGTGGGGGGTGCTGCAGATGTGGCTGCTATGGGCGGGGGAGGGGGCGGCAGTGCCGCGGGTGGGGGAGGGGCGGGGGGTGCTACAGATGTGGCTGCTATGGGTGGGGGAGGGGCGGGAGTGCCGCAGGTGTGGGTGCCGCGGGTGGGAGGGTGTGGGGCGCGTGCCGCGGGTGGGTGGCGGATGATGTGAATGCTGTGGGTGCCGCGGGTGGGATGGTGCGGCAGTCAGTGGTAGTCCACGGCATTCTCCTCCGGACTGTGCGGCAAGTGAGCAGACATCGGCTGCAGTGTCACCAGGGTGCAGGGAGGGGGGAGAGAGGGGAGTGGGCGGAGATGGGGAGGGGACTGGGCGGGGATGGGTGGACCGAGGTAGGGGACTGTTCCTGGCCTGCATCCAGCCACCCAAATCTGTGCCTGTGACTCCGCCCAGCGTTAGCAAAGGAGGGGGGGCCGGTGCGGAGTTTGTTCCAATGGCTGGCGAGGAGGGGGGGGGGGGGGTGCGGGCTGCATATGAGTGGGGACCAATGGCTGGTGTTGTGGTGCGGAGCCGCGACGGAGGCTGAAGCTGGTGCAGTTGTCTGTGCACAATCGCGGCCACTGTGACAGTCTTAGTTATTTTGCGGAGGGGGGGGGGGGGGGGCGGAGCGGAGTGTGCACCATTGGCTGGCGAGGGGGGGAGTCGCATCGGAGCGTGAACCAATGGCTGTCGAGGGGGGGCGGGTTGCATAGCAGTGGGCACCAATGGCTGGCGAGGGGGGGCGGGCTGCATAGCAGTGGGCACCAATGGCTGGCGAGGGGGGGGTGGAGCCGCGAGGGAGGCTTAATGTGCTGCAGTTGTCTGCACAATCGTGGGCAGAATAGGGGGGGGCGGAGCGGAGTGTGCACCATTGGCTGGCGAGGGGTGGGGGGGGTCGCATCAGAGCGTGCAGCAATGGCTGGTGAGGGGGGGCGGGCTGCATAGCAGTGGGCACCAATGGCTGGCGAGGGGGGGCGGCCTGCATAGGAGTGGGCACCAATGGCTGGCGAGGGGGGGCGGAGCCGCGACGGAGGCTTAATGTGGTGCAGTTGTGTCTGCACAATCGCGGCCAGAATACAGTGTGAGGTGTTGGTCACATATAGGTTAGGGATTGCGGAGGGGAGGAGGGGGGGTGCCGGAGCGGAGTTTGTACCAAAGACTGGTGAGGGGGGGGGGGGGGGGCGGGCTGCATGGGGATGTACTGGAGTTTGTAGTTACCAATGGCTGGCGAGGGGGGGCGGGCTGCATAGGAGTGGGCACCAATGGCGGGGGAGGGGGTGTGGGCTGCATAGGAGTGGCCACCAATGGCTGGCGAGGGGGTGCGGGCTGTATAGGAGTGGGCACCAGTAGCGGGGGAGGAGGGGCGGGCTGCATGGGTGTGGAGTGGAGTTTGTAGTTAGCAATGGCTGGCGAGGGGGATGGGCTGCATAGCAGTGGGCACCAATGGCTGGCGAGGGGGGGCGGAGCCGCGACGGTGGCTGAATGTGGTGCAGTTGTGTCTGCACAATCGCGGCCAGAATACAGTGTGAGGTGTTGGTCACATATAGATTAGGGATCTCCTATGGCTATCTCCTAATCTCCTATATATTAGCCCAGATCCAGATTAGGCCAGTCCGCTCAACTATGTGACTCCGCCCAGTTATGTGACTCTGCCCAGCATTAGCAAATGAAGCACAAAGTCACAGATCTGGGCTAATATATAGGAGATGTGTAATAAATACAGTTTTATAATCGTTGCCTTAGAACAAAGAGTGATCAAACAGATAATATAACATCACTGCATCGGTGCAGTAACGACGGGAGATTGATCAGCGCTCAACATGTAAACGTTCCACAAATACTGATGGTATCATATCGCTGTATAAATGTATATAATCCTCCAATGTGAATATACGATGAGTAACCACCTGATACTATGGTATACGCCCAGTAGGAAGGTCTCCACATCTGACGTAGAACGGATTGGTAAATGATAATAAGAATTTACTTACCGATAATTCTATTTCTCGGAGTCCGTAGTGGATGCTGGGGTTCCTGAAAGGACCATGGGGAATAGCGGCTCCGCAGGAGACAGGGCACAAAAAGTAAAGCTTTAGGATCAGGTGGTGTGCACTGGCTCCTCCCCCTATGACCCTCCTCCAAGCCAGTTAGGTACTGTGCCCGGACGAGCGTACACAATAAGGGAGGAATTTTGAATCCCGGGTAAGACTCATACCAGCCACACCAATCACACCGTACAACTTGTGATCTAAACCCAGTTAACAGTATGATAACAGCGGAGCCTCTGAAAAGATGGCTCACAACAATAATAACCCGATTTTTGTAACTATGTACAAGTATTGCAGATAATCCGCACTTGGGATGGGCGCCCAGCATCCACTACGGACTCCGAGAAATAGAATTATCGGTAAGTAAATTCTTATTTTCTCTATCGTCCTAGTGGATGCTGGGGTTCCTGAAAGGACCATGGGGATTATACCAAAGCTCCCAAACGGGCGGGAGAGTGCGGATGACTCTGCAGCACCGAATGAGAGAACTCCAGGTCCTCTTTTGCCAGGATATCAAATTTGTAGAATTTTACAAACGTGTTCTCCCCTGACCACGTAGCTGCTCGGCAGAGTTGTAATGCCGAGACCTCTCGGGCAGCCGCCCAAGATGAGCCCACCTTCCTTGTGGAATGGGCCTTAACCGATTTAGACTGTGGCAGGCCTGCCTCAGAATGTGCAAGTTGAATTGTGTTACAAATCCAACGAGCAATCGACTGCTTAGAAGTAGGCGCACCCAACTTGTTGGGTGCATACAGTATAAACAGCGAGTCAGATTTTCTGACTCCAGCTGTCCTGGAATATATTTTCAGGGCCCTGACAACTTCTAGCAACTTGGAGTCCTCCAAGTCCCTAGTAGGTGCAAGGCACCACAATAAGCTGGTTCAGGTGAAACACTGACACCACCTTAGGGAGAGAACTGGGGACGAGTCCGCAGCTCTGCCCTGTCCGAATGGACAAACAGATATGGGCTTTTTTGAGAAAAAACCACCAATTTGACACTCGCCTGGTCCAGGCCAGGGCTAAGAGCATGGTCACTTTTTATGTGAGATGCTGCAAATCCACATATTTGACTGGTTTTAAATCAATGTGATTTGAGAAATCCCAGAACTACGTTGAGATCCCACAGTGCCACTGGAGGCACAAAAAAAGGGGTTTGTATATGCAATACTCCCTTGACAAACTTCTGGACTTCAGGAACTGAAGCCAATTCTTTCTGGAAGAAAATTTACAGGGCCGAATTTGAACCTTAATGGACCCCAATTTGAGGCCCATAGACACTCCTGTTTGCAGGAAATGCAGGAAACGACCGAGTTGAAATTTCTTTGTGGGGCCTTCCTGGCCTCACACCACGCAACAAATTTTCGCCACACGTGGTGATAATGTTGTGCGGTCACCTCCTTTCTGGCTTTGACCAGGGTAGGAATGACCTCTTCCGGAATGCCTTTTTTCCCTTAGGATCCGGCTTTCCATCGCCATGCCGACAAACGCAGCTGCGGTAAGTCTTGGAACAGACATGGTACTTGCTGAAGCAAGTCCCTTCTTAGCGGCAGAGGCCATAAGACCTCTGTAAGCATCTCTTGAAGTTCCGGGTACCAAGTCCTTCTTGGCCAATCCGGAGCCATGAGTATAGTTCTTACTCCTCTACGTCTTATAATTCTCAGCACCTTAGGTATGAGAAGCAGAGGAGGGAACACATACACCGACTGGTACACCCACGGTGTTACCAGAACGTCCACATCTATTGCCTGAGGGTCCCTTGACCTGGCGCAATACCTGTCCCGTTTTTTGTTCAGACGGGACGCCATCATGTCCACCTTTGGTATTTCCCAACGGTTTACAATCATGTGGAAAAAACTTCTCAATGAAGTTTCCACTCTCCCGGGTGGAGGTCGTGCTGAGGAAGTCTGCTTCCCAGTTTCCATTCCCGGGATGAAAAACTGCTGACAGTGTTATCACATGATTTTCCGCCCAGCGAAAAGTCCTTGCAGTTTCTGCCATTGCCCTCCTGCTTCTTGTGTTGCCCTGTCTGTTTACGTGGGCGACTGCCGTGATGTTTTTCCCACTGGATCAATACCGGCTGACCTTGAAGCAGAGGTCTTGCTAAGCTTAGAGCATTATAAATTTACCCTTAGCTCCAGTATATTTATGTGGAGAAAAGTCTCCATACTTGATCACACTCCCTGGAAATTTTTCCCTTGTGTGACTGCTCCCCAGCCTCTCAGGCTGGGCTCCGTGGTTATCAGCATCCAATCCTGAATGCCGAATCTGCGGCCCTCTAGAAGATGAGCACTCTATAACCACCACAGGAGAGACACCCTTGTCCTTGGATATTGGGTTATCCGCTGATGCATCTGAAGATGCGATCCGGACCATTTGTCCAGCAGATCCCACTGAAAAGTTCTTACGTGAAATCTGCCGAATGGAATTGCTTCGTAGGAAGCCACCATTTTTACCAGGACCCTTGTGCAATGATGCACTGTTTTTAGGAGGTTCCTGACTTGCTCGGATAACTCCCTGGCTTTCTCTTCCGGGAGAAACACCTTTTTCTGGACTGTGTCCAGAATCATCCCTAGGCACAGCAGACGTGTCGTCGGGATCAGCTGCGATTTTGGAATATTTAGAAACCACCCGTGCTGATTGTAGCAGTATCCGAGATAGTGCTACTCCGACCTCCAACTGTTCCCTGGACTATGCCCCTATCAGGAGATCGTCCAAGTAAGGGATAATTAAGACGCCTTTTCTTCGAAGAAGAATCATCAATTCGGCCATTACCTTGGTAAAGACCCCGGGGTGCCGTGGACAATCCAAACGGCAGCGTCTGAAACTGATAGTGACAGTTCTGCACCACGAACCTGAGGTACCCTTAGTGAGAAGGGCAAATTTGGGACATAGAGGTAAGCATCCCTGATGTCCCGGGACACTATATAGTCCCCTTCTTCCTGGTTCGTTATCACTGCTCTGAGTGACTTCATCTTAATTTGAACCTTTGTAAGTGTTCAAAACAAAATTTTTTTAGAATAAGTCTCACCTAGCCTTCTGGCTTCAGTACCACAATATAGTGTGGAATAATACCCCTTTTCTGTAGTAGGAGGGGTAATTTAATTGTCACCTGCTGGGAACACAGCTTGTGAATTTTTTTCCCATACTACCTCCTTGTCGGAGGGAGACTTGGTAAAGCAGACTTCAGGAGCCTGCGAAGGGGAAACGTCTCGACATTCCCATCTGTACCCCCGGGATACTACTTGTAGGATCCAGGGGTCCTGTACGGTCTCAGCGCCATGCTGAGAACTTGTCAGACGCGGTGGAATGCTTCTGTTCCTGGGAATAGGCTGCCTGTTGCAGTCTTCTTCCCTTTCCTCTATCCCTGGGCAGATATGATCTTATAGGGACGAGAGGACTGAGGCTGAAGAGACGGTGTCTTTTTCTGCAGAGATGTGACTTAGGGTAAAAAACGGTGGATTTTCCAGCAGTTGCCGTGACCACCAGGTCCGATGGACCGACCCCAAACAAGTCCTCTTCCTTTATACGGCCATACTGTGCCGTTTGGAATCTGCATCACCTGACCACTGTCGTGTCCATAACATCATCTGGCAGTTATGGACATCGCGTTTATTCATGATGCCAGAGTGCAAATATCCCTCTGTGCATCTCGCATATATAGAAATGCTCTATAGTCAATAAAATACTGTCCCTGTCAAGGGTATCAATATTTTTAGTCAGGGAATCCGACCAAGCCACCCTAGCTCTGCACATCCAGGCTGAGGCGATCGCTGGCCGCAGTATAACACCAGTATGTGTGTATATACTTTTTATTATATTTTCCAGCCTTGTCAGCTGGTCCTTGAGGACGGCCCTATCTATAGACGGTACCGGCACTTGTTTTGATAAGCGTGTGAGCGCCTTATCCACCTTAAGGGGTGTTTCCCAACGCGCCCTAACTTCTGGCGGGAAAGGGTATACCGCCCATAATTTTCTATCGGGGGAAACCCACGCATCATCACACACTTCATTTAATTTATCTGATTCAGGAAAAACTATGGTAGTTTTTTCACATCCCACATAATACCCTCTTTTGTGGTACTTGTAGTATCAGAAATACGTAACACCTCCTTCATTGCCTTTAACGTGTGGCCCTAATAAGGAATACGTTTGTTTATTCACCGTCGACACTGGATTCAGTGTCCCTGTCTGTGTCTGTGTCGACCGACTAAAGTAAACGGGCGTTTTAAAACCCTTGACGGTGTTTTTGAGACGTCTGGACCGTACTAATTGTTTGTCGGCCGTCTCATGTCGTCAACCGACCTTGCAGCGTGTTGACATTATCACGTAATTTCCTAAATAAGCCATCCATTCCGGTGTCGACTCCCTAGAGAGTGACATCACCATTACAGGCAATTGCTCCGCCTCCTCACCAACATCGTCCTCCTACCTGTCGACACACACGTACCGACACACAGCACACACACAGGGAATGCTCTGATAGAGGACAGGACCCACTAGCCCTTTGGAGAGACAGAGGGAGAGTTTGCCAGCACACACCAAAAACGCTATAATTATATAGGGACAACCTTATATAAGTGTTTTCCCTTATAGCATCTTAATATATATATAAGCATATCGCCAAATTAGTGCCCCCCCTCTCTGTTTTAACCCTGTTTCTGTAGTGCAGTGCAGGGGAGAGCCTGGGAGCCTTCCCTCCAGCCTTTCTGTGAGGGAAAATGGCGCTGTGTGCTGAGGAGATAGGCCCCGCCCCTTTTTCGGCGGCCTCGTCTCCCGCTCTTAACGGATTCTGGCAGGGGTTAAATATCTCCATATAGCCTCCGGAGGCTATATGTGAGGTATTTTTAGCCAAAATAGGTATTCATTTGCCTCCCAGGGCGCCCCCCTCCCAGCGCCCTGCACCCTCAGTGACTGCCGTGTGAAGTGTGCTGAGAGGAAAATGGCGCACAGCTGCAGTGCTGTGCGCTACCTTTAGAAGACTGAGGAGTCTTCTGCCGCCGATTCTGGACCTCTTCTTACTTCAGCATCTGCAAGGGGGCCGGCGGCAAGGCTCCGGTGACCATCCAGGCTGTACCTGTGATCGTCCCTCTGGAGCTGATGTCCAGTAGCCAAGAAGCCAATCCATCCTGCACGCAGGTGAGTTCACTTCTTCTCCCCTAAGTCCCTCGTTGCAGTGATCCTGTTGCCAGCAGGACTCACTGTAAAATAAAAAACCTAAGCTAAACTTTCCTAAGCAGCTCTTTAGGAGAGCCACCTAGATTGCACCCTTCTCGTCCGGGCACAAAATCTAACTGGCTTGGAGGAGGGTCATAGGGGGAGGAGCCAGTGCACACCACCTGATCCTAAAGCTTTACTTTTTGTGCCCTGTCTCCTGCGGAGCCGCTATTCCCCATGGTCCTTTCAGGAACCCCAGCATCCACTAGGACGATAGAGAAATACTCAGTACTAGAGTCACTCGTGTGCTGGTCCCCTTGTTGTCTGAGGGAGAGTAAAGGACGGGCGTACCGCCCTGACACTGGGGTGAGTGAGTGGACGCAAATGGTCAAATGACTGTATCGGTGGAAAGTGCCGGTGGTCCTCACCGAGCGCGATCTCTGGCGGCTGCACCGACACTCGTCCCATGTCACGCTGCCGTAGTGCTGCAGCGCCGGCTCAATCGGTGTGACAGCGTCCGGCTGATTGTCCGGTAAGCCGGGAATCTGCAGCGGACGATGGTAGCTCAATCCAAGTGCTGGTTCTCCTGGGTGTAACGGACTGGGTCCAAGAGTGAATCCTTTCTGCAAATGGGTAACAGCAGGTCCTTGGGGGAGGTGACTCAGATCAGATTGCTGCTGGGCGTTTTTCCCACAGCGGGCGATCAGGTAGTAACTGCGCATGCACCGCAATGAGCACGCACGTCGGACAACAACGGGCATCGCCGGTCAGCGATGGGATGGTGCGAAGATTCCATTCACAAGGTGATAGGCAGGAAGAGGGCGTTTGCGGGTGGTTAGTGACCGTTTACTGGAAGTGTCAGGAATAACGCAGGCGTTCCCAGGCGTTCTCAGGAAGGGTGTGTGACGTCAGCTCCGGCCCCGATCATCCTGATTCTATCGCACTGTAGGAGCAAGTCCTGGGATGCGCACACACTGGATTTTAGCAGCTCTGCGTACACATGGGATCGCACACTTGCACGGCGAAAATACACCCCCCCTGGAGGCGGCGACTATATGATCACAGAACAGCAACATTAGCAGCCAGCGATCAGATCTGAATCACAGGTTTCACTCCACATGCGGATTTTCCAAAGACTTTCCACTGATACAATCATTTCACCATTTGTGTCCACTCACCACAGTACAAACTGCCCGTTACACAGTACTGCCACCACACCAAACTGCGCACAGTACTGCCACCACACCAAACTGCGCACAGTACTGCCACCACACCAAACTGCCCCTGTTACACAGTACTGCCACCACACCAAACTGCGCACAGTACTGCCACCACACCAAACTGCCCGTTACACAGTACTGCCACCACACCAAACTGCGCACAGTACTGCCACCACACCAAACTGCCCGTTACACAGTACTGCCGCCACACCAAACTGCGCACAGTACTGCCACCACACCAAACTGCCCGTTACACAGTACTGCCACCACACCAAACTGCCCCTGTTACACAGTACTGCCACCACACCAAACTGCCCCTGTTACACAGTACTGCCACCACACCAAACTGCCCCTGTTACACAGTACTGCCACCACACCAAACTGCGCACAGTACTGCCACCACACCAAACTGCCCGTTACACAGTACTGCCACCCCACCAAACTGCCCCTGTTACACAGTACTGCCACCACACCAAACTGCGCACAGTACTGCCACCACACCAAACTGCCCGTTACACAGTACTGCCACCACACCAAACTGCCCCTGTTACACAGTACTGCCACCACACCAAACTGCCCCTGTTACACAGTACTGCCACCACACCAAACTGCCCCTGTTACACAGTACTGCCACCACACCAAACTGCCCCTGTTACACAGTACTGCCACCACACCAAACTGCCCCTGTTACACAGTACTGCCACCACACCAAACTGCCCCTGTTACACAGTACTGCCACCACACCAAACTGCGCACAGTACTGCCACCACACCAAACTGCCCGTTACACAGTACTGCCACCCCACCAAACTGCCCCTGTTACACAGTACTGCCACCACACCAAACTGCGCACAGTACTGCCACCACACCAAACTGCCCGTTACACAGTACTGCCACCACACCAAACTGCCCCTGTTACACAGTACTGCCACCACACCAAACTGCCCCTGTTACACAGTACTGCCACCACACCAAACTGCCACCACACCAAACTGCCCCTGTTACACAGTACTGCCACCACACCAAACTGCCCCTGTTACACAGTACTGCCACCACACCAAACTGCCCCTGTTACACAGTACTGCCACCACACCAAACTGCCCGTTACACAGTACTGCCACCACACCAAACTGCCCCTGTTACACAGTACTGCCACCACACCAAACTGCCCCTGTTACACAGTACTGCCACCACACCAAACTGCCCGTTACACAGTACTGCCACCACACCAAACTGCCCCTGTTACACAGTACTGCCACCACACCAAACTGCCCCTGTTACACAGTAATGCCACCACACCAAACTGCCCATGTTACACAGTACTGCCACCACACCAAACTGCCCCTGTTACACAGTAATGCCACCACACCAAACTGCCCCTGTTACACAGTACTGCCACCACACCAAACTGCCCCTGTTACACAGTAATGCCACCACACCAAACTGCCCGTTACACAGTACTGCCACCACACCAAACTGCCCCTGTTACACAGTAATGCCACCACACCAAACTGCCCGTTACACAGTACTGCCACCACACCAAACTGCCCGTTACACAGTACTGCCACCACACCAAACTGCCCGTTACACAGTACTGCCACCACACCAAACTGCCCCTGTTACACAGTACTGCCACCACACCAAACTGCCCGTTACACAGTACTGCCACCACACCAAACTGCCCCTGTTACACAGTACTGCCACCACACCAAACTGCCCGTTACACAGCACTGCCACCACACCAAACTGCCCCTGTTACACAGTACTGCCACCACACCAAACTGCCCGTTACACAGTAATGCCACCACACCAAACTGCCCCTGTTACACAGTACTGCCACCACACCAAACTGCCCCTGTTACACAGTAATGCCACCACACCAAACTGCCCCTGTTACACAGTACTGCCACACCCAACTGCCCCTGTTACACAGTACTGCCACCACACCAAACTGCCCCTGTTACACAGTACTGCCACCACACCAAACTGCCCCTGTTACACAGTAATGCCACCACACCAAACTGCCCCTGTTACACAGTACTGCCACCACACCAAACTGCCCGTTACACAGTACTGCCACCACAGTACAAACTGCCCCTGATACACAGTACTACCACCACACCAAACTGCCCCTGTTACACAGTACTGCCTCTGTTACAGCCACATATGTCACATTGTGACCCGTCAGTCCAGAGCACCTACTGCCGTATTTCTGCACCCCAGATCCTGTGTTTTCCTGCATAGTTGAGTCGCATGGCCTTGTTGCCACGTGGAAGGTATGGCTTTTTGGCCAAAATTTTCCCATAAAGACCATTTCTGGAAAGACTTCTCCGAACAGTAAACGGGTGTACCTGGGTATCAAACCAAGTTTCCCTGGCCGACCACTACGTCTACCGTCCTCAACGTTGCCCGTGTCTTTGTGCTTCAATGCTGAGAAATACAGACAGGTACTTACCCATCATGCAGTACCATCAGGGAGGTGTCTGATTGGCTCAAAATTTATTCTGCAGCAGGACAATGACTCCAAACATACAGACAATGTAATTACTTCAGCGTAAAGAAGAACAAGGAGTCCTGGATGTGATGACATGGCCCCACAGAGCCCTGATCTCAGCATCCTCGAGTCTGTCTGGGATCACATGAAGTAAAGGGGGGTACTCACGGGAGAGATGTGTGCTGAGCGATCTTAACACAGACCGCTCAGCACACATCTCTCACCCCGCTCAGCACAGCGCGATGTGCTGAGCGAGGGGGAAAGCCGACGGGGGGCCGCTCACTTCACACAACGGTGAAGTGAGCGACCCGCTAGATTGAGCCGCGCATCGCTATCGCTGGGGGGCATACACACGGCAGATCCGTGCTTAAAATCTAAGCAATCTAGCAAGATTGCTTAGATTTTAAGCACGGATCTCTCCGTGTGTACCCCCCTTAAACCTACATCCACAGAAGATCTGTGGTTAGTCCTCCAAGATGTTTGGAACAACCTCCTGCCGAGTTCCTTCAAAAACTGTGTGCAAGTGTACCTAGAAGAATTGAGGCTGTCTTGAAGGCAAAGGAAGGTCACGTAAAATCATTTGATTTAGATTTCTCTTCAGTCACTTTTGCATTTTGTTAATTGAGAAAAATAAACTGTTACCACTGCTATTTAGGACATTCTTACTTTGCAGCATTTTTTCCTCACCTGCCTAAAACTTTTGCACAGTATTGTACATCGCAATGTAATGTTCTCATACCCATAATAGTCTATGGGCGAGGTAAGACTTCCCCAGTGTGTTTGCTCTAGGACGTGTGACAGGAGGGAGTACCACCGTTTGTACAGAACAAGCGAGTGAAGGGAAAGTGAGACGTGAATGATGAGACGAGCCGTTCCGCGTGTGCGCCAGCAGTGCAGCAGTTAATGTGTATGTAGAAGAGATGAAGTCTGCAGAGCGGGGAACGATGCAGAGCGTACAGAAATATGAGCGCAGTTCAAGGTCTGCTATTCACCGACTGTCTAGAACCACATCCAGCGCATTCTGCTGCACGCCCACGTCCTCCCCATTATCCCGCCGCTACAATCAGGACCCAATAATGACACCCTGTAGCGGGGCGCCAGCAGCAACCGCAGCCTGAATACAGTCCCAAGGTCAGAGCCAATACAGGAGGAGACGCATCACTCCAGACGCAGTGTTCCGTCCTGCGACAGCACAGTGTGACCGGCGTAACACTGCGACACCACCGCACAGCGCCTTCCTGCAACAGCTACATCTAACGTGCACAATGTCACCAGCGTAACACTGCGACACCACCCGCACAGCACCTTCCTGCGACACCTACATCTAACCTGCAATGTCACCTGCGTAACACTGCGACACCACCGCACAGCGCCTTCCTGCGACACCTACATCTAACGTGCACAATGTCACCAGCATAACACTGCGACACCACCGCACAGCGCCTTCCTGCGACACCTACATCTAACGTGCACAATGTCACCAGCGTAACACTGCGACACCACCCGCACAGCGCCTTCCTGCGACACCTACATCTAACGTGCACAATGTCACCTGCGTAACACTGCGACACCACCCGCACAGCGCCTTCCTGCAACACCTACATCTAACGTGCACAATGTCACCAGCGTAACACTGCGACACCACCCGCACAGCGCCTTCCTGCGACACCTACATCTAACGTGCAATATCACCAGCGTAACACTGCGACACCACCGCACAGCGCCTTCCTGCGACACCTACATCTAACGTGCAATGTCACCAGCGTAACACTGCGACACCACCCGCACAGCGCCTTCCTGCGACACCTACATCTAACGTGCAATGTCACCTGCGTAACACTGCGACACCACCCGCACAGCGCCTTCCTGCGACACCTACATCTAACGTGCACAATGTCACTAGCGTAACACTGCGACACCACCCGCACAGTGCCTTCCTGCGACACCTACATCTAACGTGCACAATGTCACCTGCTTAACACTGCGACACCACCCGCACAGCGCCTTCCTGCGACACCTACATCTAACGTGCACAATGTCACCAGCGTAACACTGCGACACCACCCGCACAGCGTCTTCCTGCGACACCTACATCTAACGTGCACAATGTCACCAGCGTAACACTGCGACACCACCCGCACAGCGTCTTCCTGCGACACCTACATCTAACGTGCACAATGTCACCAGCGTAAAACTGCGACACCACCCGCACAGCGCCTTCCTGCAACACCTACATCTAACGTGCACAATGTCACCAGCGTAACACTGCGACACCACCGCACAGCGCCTTCCTGCGACACCTACATCTAACGTGCACAATGTCACCAGCGTAACACTGCGACACCACCCGCACAGCGCCTTCCTGCGACACCTACATCTAACGTGCACAATGTCACCAGCGTAACACTGCGACACCACCGCACAGCGCCTTCCTGCAACACCTACATCTAACGTGCACTATGTCACCTGTGTAACACTGCGACACCACCCGCACAGCGCCTTCCTGCGACACCTACATCTAACGTGCCCAATGTCACCTGTGTAACACTGCGACACCACCGCACAGCGCCTTCCTGCAACAGCTACATCTAACGTGCACAATGTCACCAGCGTAACACTGCGACACCACCCGCACAGCACCTTCCTGCGACACCTACATCTAACCTGCAATGTCACCTGCGTAACACTGCGACACCACCGCACAGCGCCTTCCTGCGACACCTACATCTAACGTGCACAATGTCACCAGCATAACACTGCGACACCACCGCACAGCGCCTTCCTGCGACACCTACATCTAACGTGCACAATGTCACCAGCGTAACACTGCGACACCACCCGCACAGCGCCTTCCTGCGACACCTACATCTAACGTGCACAATGTCACCTGCGTAACACTGCGACACCACCCGCACAGCGCCTTCCTGCAACACCTACATCTAACGTGCACAATGTCACCAGCGTAACACTGCGACACCACCCGCACAGCGCCTTCCTGCGACACCTACATCTAACGTGCAATATCACCAGCGTAACACTGCGACACCACCGCACAGCGCCTTCCTGCGACACCTACATCTAACGTGCAATGTCACCAGCGTAACACTGCGACACCACCCGCACAGCGCCTTCCTGCGACACCTACATCTAACGTGCAATGTCACCTGCGTAACACTGCGACACCACCCGCACAGCGCCTTCCTGCGACACCTACATCTAACGTGCACAATGTCACTAGCGTAACACTGCGACACCACCCGCACAGCGCCTTCCTGCGACACCTACATCTAACGTGCACAATGTCACCTGCTTAACACTGCGACACCACCCGCACAGCGCCTTCCTGCGACACCTACATCTAACGTGCACAATGTCACCAGCGTAACACTGCGACACCACCCGCACAGCGTCTTCCTGCGACACCTACATCTAACGTGCACAATGTCACCAGCGTAACACTGCGACACCACCCGCACAGCGTCTTCCTGCGACACCTACATCTAACGTGCACAATGTCACCAGCGTAAAACTGCGACACCACCCGCACAGCGCCTTCCTGCAACACCTACATCTAACGTGCACAATGTCACCAGCGTAACACTGCGACACCACCGCACAGCGCCTTCCTGCGACACCTACATCTAACGTGCACAATGTCACCAGCGTAACACTGCGACACCACCCGCACAGCGCCTTCCTGCGACACCTACATCTAACGTGCACAATGTCACCAGCGTAACACTGCGACACCACCGCACAGCGCCTTCCTGCAACACCTACATCTAACGTGCACTATGTCACCTGTGTAACACTGCGACACCACCCGCACAGCGCCTTCCTGCGACACCTACATCTAACGTGCCCAATGTCACCTGTGTAACACTGCGACACCACCGCACAGCGCCTTCCTGCAACAGCTACATCTAACGTGCACAATGTCACCAGCGTAACACTGCGACACCACCCGCACAGCACCTTCCTGCGACACCTACATCTAACCTGCAATGTCACCTGCGTAACACTGCGACACCACCGCACAGCGCCTTCCTGCGACACCTACATCTAACGTGCACAATGTCACCAGCATAACACTGCGACACCACCGCACAGCGCCTTCCTGCGACACCTACATCTAACGTGCACAATGTCACCAGCGTAACACTGCGACACCACCCGCACAGCGCCTTCCTGCGACACCTACATCTAACGTGCACAATGTCACCTGCGTAACACTGCGACACCACCCGCACAGCGCCTTCCTGCAACACCTACATCTAACGTGCACAATGTCACCAGCGTAACACTGCGACACCACCCGCACAGCGCCTTCCTGCGACACCTACATCTAACGTGCAATATCACCAGCGTAACACTGCGACACCACCGCACAGCGCCTTCCTGCGACACCTACATCTAACGTGCAATGTCACCAGCGTAACACTGCGACACCACCCGCACAGCGCCTTCCTGCGACACCTACATCTAAACATCTAACGTGCACAATGTCACCAGCGTAACACTGCGACACCACCGCACAGCGCCTTCCTGCGACACCTACATCTAACGTGCCCAATGTCACCAGCGTAACACTGCGACACCACCGCACAGCACCTTCCTGCGACACCTACATCTAACGTGCACAATGTCACCAGCGTAACACTGCGACACCACCCGCACAGCGCCTTCCTGCGACACCTACATCTAACGCGCACAATGTCACCAGCGTAACACTGCGACACCACGGCACAGCACCTTCCTGCGACACCTACATCTAACGTGCACAATGTCACCAGCGTAACACTGCGACACCACCCGCACAGCGCCTTCCTGCGACACCTACATCTAACGCGCACAATGTCACCAGCGTAACACTGCGACACCACCCGCACAGCGCCTTCCTGGGACACCTACATCTAACGCGCACAATGTCACCAGCGTAACACTGCGACACCACCCGCACAGCGCCTTCCTGCGACACCTACATCTAACGTGCCCAATGTCACCAGCGTAACACTGCGACACCACCCGCACAGCGCCTTCCTGCAACACCTACATCTAACGTGCAATGTCTCCTGCGTAACACTGCGACACCACCCGCACAGCGCCTTCCTGCGACACCTACATCTAATGTGCACAATGTCACCAGCGTAACACTGCGACACCACCCGCACAGCGCCTTCCTGCGACACCTACATCTAACGTGCCCAATGTCACCAGCGTAACACTGCGACACCCCCCGCACAGCGCCTTCCTGCGACACCTACATCTAACGTGCAATGTCACCTGCGTAACACTGCGACACCACCCGCACAGCGCCTTCCTGCGACACCTACATCTAACGTGCACAATGTCACCTGCTTAACACTGCGACACCACCCGCACAGCGCCTTCCTGCGACACCTACATCTAACGTGCACAATGTCACCTGCGTAACACTGCGACACCACCCGCACAGCGCCTTCCTGCGACACCTACATCTAACCTGCACACTGTCACCTGCGTAACACTGCGACACCACCCGCACAGCGCCTTCCTGCGACACCTACATCTAACCTGCACAATGTCACCAGTGTAACACTGCGACACCACCCGCACAGCGCCTTCCTGCGACAGCTACATCTAACGTGCCCAATGTCACCAGCGTAACACTGCGACACCACCCACACAGCGCCTTCCTGCGACACCTACATCTAACGTGCACAATGTCACCTGCTTAACACTGCGACACCACCCGCACAGCGCCTTCCTGCGACACCTACATCTAACGTGCCCAATGTCACCAGCGTAACACTGCGACACCACCCGCACAGCGCCTTCCTGCGACACCTACATCTAACGTGCACAATGTCACCAGCGTAACACTGCGACACCACCCGCACAGCGCCTTCCTGCGACACCTACATCTAACCTGCACACTGTCACCTGCGTAACACTGCGACACCACCCGCACAGCGCCTTCCTGCGACACCTACATCAAACCTGCACAATGTCACCAGTGTAACACTGCGACACCACCCGCACAGCGCCTTCCTGCGACAGCTACATCTAACGTGCCCAATGTCACCAGCGTAACACTGCGACACCACCCACACAGCGCCTTCCTGCGACACCTACATCTAACGTGCACAATGTCACCTGCTTAACACTGCGACACCACCCGCACAGCGCCTTCCTGCGACACCTACATCTAACGTGCACAATGTCACCAGCGTAACACTGCGACACCACCCGCACAGCGCCTTCCTGCGACATCTACATCTAACGTGCACAATGTCACCAGCGTAACACTGCGACACCACCCGCACAGCGCCTTCCTGCGACACCTACATCTAACGTGCACAATGTCACCGGCGTAACACTGCGACACCACCGCACAGCGCCTTCCTGCGACACCTACATCTAACGTGCAATGTCACCTGCGTAACACTGCGACACCACCCGCACAGCGCCTTCCTGCGACACCTACATCTAACGTGCACAATGTCACCAGCGTAACACTGCGACACCACCCGCACAGCGCCTTCCTGCGACACCTACATCTAACGTGCACAATGTCACCGGCGTAACACTGCGACACCACCGCACAGCGCCTTCCTGCGACACCTACATCTAACGTGCAATGTCACCGGCGTAACACTGCGACACCACCGCACAGCGCCTTCCTGCGACACCTACATCTAACGTGCACAATGTCACTAGCGTAACACTGCGACACCACCCGCACAGCGCCTTCCTGCAACAGCTACATCTAACGTGCACAATGTCACCAGCGTAACACTGCGACACCACCCGCACAGCGCCTTCCTGCGACACCTACATCTAACGTGCACAATGTCACCGGCGTAACACTGCGACACCACCCGCACAGCGCCTTCCTGCAACACCTACATCTAACGTGCACAATGTCACCAGCGTAACACTGCGACACCACCCGCACAGCGCCTTCCTGCGACACCTACATCTAACGTGCACAATGTCACCGGTGTAACACTGCGACACCACCGCACAGCGCCTTCCTGCAACAGCTACATCTAACGTGCACAATGTCACCGGCGTAACACTGCGACACCACCCGCACAGCGCCTTCCTGCAACACCTACATCTAACGTGCACAATGTCACCAGCGTAACACTGCGACACCACCCGCACAGCGCCTTCCTGCGACACCTACATCTAACGTGCACAATGTCACCAGCGTAACACTGCGACACCACCCGCACAGCGCCTTCCTGCGACACCTACATCTAACGTGCACAATGTCACCAGCGTAACACTGCGACACCACCGCACAGCGCCTTCCTGCAACAGCTACATCTAACGTGCACAATGTCACCAGCGTAACACTGCGACACCACCGCACAGCGCCTTCCTGCGACAGCTACATCTAACGTGCACAATGTCACCGGCGTAACACTGCGACACCACCCGCACAGCGCCTTCCTGCGACACCTATATCTAACGTGCACAATGTCACCAGCGTAACACTGCGACACCACCCGCACAGCGCCTTCCTGCGACACCTACATCTAACGTGCACAATGTCACCAGCGTAACACTGCGACACCACCGCACAGCGCCTTCCTGCGACACCTACATCTAACGTGCACAATGTCACCTGTGTAACACTGCGACACCACCGCACAGCGCCTTCCTGCGACACCTACATCTAACGTGCACAATGTCACCAGCGTAACACTGCGACACCACCCGCACAGCGCCTTCCTGCAACACCTACATCTAACGTGCACAATGTCACCTGCGTAACACTGCGACACCACCCGCACAGCACCTTCCTGCGACACCTACATCTAACATGCACAATGTCACCTGTGTAACACTGCGACACCACCCGCACAGCGCCTTCCTGCAACACCTACATCTAACGTGCACAATGTCACCAGCGTAACACTGCGACACCACCCGCACAGCGCCTTCCTGCGACACCTACATCTAACGTGCACAATGTCACCGGCGTAACACTGCGACATCACCCGCACAGCGCCTTCCTGCGACACCTACATCTAACGTGCAATGTCACCAGCGTAACACTGCGACACCACCCGCACAGCGCCTTCCTGCGACACCTACATCTAACGTGCA
Source organism: Pseudophryne corroboree (assembly GCF_028390025.1). NCBI lineage: Eukaryota > Metazoa > Chordata > Amphibia > Anura > Myobatrachidae > Pseudophryne > Pseudophryne corroboree. The sequence goes on from NC_086445.1 coordinate 1,043,859,158, forward strand.
CAATGTCACCGGTGTAACACTGCGACACCACCGCACAGCGCCTTCCTGCGACACCTACATCTAACGTGCACAATGTCACAGCGTAACACTGCGACACCACCCGCACAGCGCCTTCCTGCGACAGCTACATCTAACGTGCACAATGTCACCAGCGTAACACTGCGACACCACCGCACAGCGCCTTCCTGCGACACCTACATCTAACATGCACAATGTCACCAGCGTAACACTGCGACAATACCCGCACAGCGCCCTCCTGCGACACCTACATCAAACGTGACCAATGTCACCAGCGTAACACTGCAACACCACCCGCACAGCGCCTTCCTGCGACACCTACATCTAACGTGCACAATGTCACCTGTGTAACACTGCGACACCACCCGCACAGCGCCTTCCTGCGACAGCTACATCTAACATGCACAATGTCACCAGCGTAACACTGCGACACCACCCGCACAGCGCCTTCCTGCGACAGCTACATCTAACATGCACAATGTCACCAGCGTAACACTGCGACACCACCCGCACAGCGCCTTCCTGCGACACCTACATCTAACGTGCACTATGTCACCAGCGTAACACTGCGACACCACCCGCACAGCGCCTTCCTGCAACAGCTACATCTAACGTGCACAATGTCACCAGCGTAACACTGCGACACAACCCGCACAGCGCCTTCCTGCAACAGCTACATCTAACGTGCACAATGTCACCAGCGTAACACTGCGACACAACCCGCACAGCGCCTTCCTGCGACACCTACATCTAACGTGCACAATGTCACCAGCGTAACACTGCAACACCACCCGCACAGCGCCCTCCTGCGACACCTACATCTAACGTGCACAATGTCACCGGCGTAACACTGCGACACCACCCGCACAGCGTCTTCCTGCGACACCTACATCTAACGTGCACAATGTCACCAGCGTAACACTGCGACACCACCCGCACAGCGCCTTCCTGCGACACCTACATCTAACGTGCACAATGTCACCAGCGTAACACTGCGACACCACCCGCACAGCGCCTTCCTGCAACACCTACATCTAACGTGCACAATGTCACCAGCGTAACACTGCGACACCACCCGCACAGCGCCTTCCTGCGACACCTACATCTAACGTGCACAATGTCACCGGCGTAACACTGCGACACCACCCGCACAGCGCCTTCCTGCGACACCTACATCTAACGTGCACAATGTCACCAGCGTAACACTGCGACACCACCCGCACAGCGCCTTCCTGCGACACCTACATCTAACGTGCCCAATGTCACCTGTGTAACACTGCGACACCACCGCACAGCGCCTTCCTGCAACAGCTACATCTAACGTGCACAATGTCACCAGCGTAACACTGCGACACCACCCGCACAGCGCCTTCCTGCAACAGCTACATCTAACGTGCACAATGTCACCTGTGTAACACTGCGACACCACCCGCACAGCGCCTTCCTGCGACAGCTACATCTAACGTGCACAATGTCACCAGCGTAACACTGCGACACCACCCGCACAGCGCCTTCCTGCGACACCTACATCTAATGTGCACAATGTCACCAGAGTAACACTGCGACACCACCCGCACAGCGCCTTCCTGCGACACCTACATCTAATGTGCACAATGTCACCAGAGTAACACTGCGACACCACCCGCACAGCGCCTTCCTGCGACACCTACATCTAACGTGCACAATGTCACCAGCGTAACACTGCGACACCACCCGCACAGCACCTTCCTGCGACACCTACATCTAACGTGCCCAATGTCACCAGCGTAACACTGCGACACCACCCGCACAGCGCCTTCCTGCGACACCTACATCTAACGTGCACAATGTCACCAGCGTAACACTGCAACACCACCCGCACAGCGCCTTCCTGCGACACCTACATCTAACGTGCACAATGTCACCAGCGTAACACTGCGACACCACCGCACAGCGCCTTCCTGCGACACCTACATCTAACGTGCACAATGTCACCAGCGTAACACTGCAACACCACCCGCACAGCGCCTTCCTGCGACACCTACATCTAACGTGCACAATGTCACCAGCGTAACACTGCGACACCACCCGCACAGCGTCTTCCTGCGACACCTACATCTAACGTGCCCAATGTCACCTGCGTAACACTGCGACACCACCCGCACAGCGCCTTCCTGCAACAGCTACATCTAACGTGCACAATGTCACCAGCGTAACACTGCGACACCACCGCACAGCGCCTTCCTGCAACAGCTACATCTAACGTGCACAATGTCACCAGCGTAACACTGCGACACCACCCGCACAGCGCCTTCCTGCGACACCTACATCTAACGTACACAATGTCACCTGCGTAACACTGCGACACCACCCGCACAGCGCCTTCCTGCGACACCTACATCTAACGTGCACAATGTCACCAGCGTAACACTGCGACACCACCCGCACAGCGCCTTCCTGCGACACCTACATCTAACGTGCCCAATGTCACCTGCGTAACACTGCGACACCACCGCACAGCGCCTTCCTGCGACACCTACATCTAACGTGCACAATGTCACCAGCGTAACACTGCGACACCACCCGCACAGCACCTTCCTGCAACACCTACATCTAACGTGCACAATGTCACCAGAGTAACACTGCGACACCACCCGCACAGCGCCTTCCTGCGACACCTACATCTAACGTGCCCAATGTCACCAGCGTAACACTGCGACACCACCCGCACAGCGCCTTCCTGCGACAACTACATCTAACGTGCAATGTCACCGGCGTAACACTGCGACACCACCCGCACAGCGCCTTCCTGCGACACCTACATCTAACGTGCACAATGTCACCTGCGTAACACTGCGACACCACCCGCACAGCGCCTTCCTGCGACACCTACATCTAACGTGCAATGTCACCTGCGTAACACTGCGACACCACCCGCACAGCGCCTTCCTGCGACACCTACATCTAACGTGCACAATGTCACCGGTGTAACACTGCGACACCACCGCACAGCGCCTTCCTGCAACACCTACATCTAACGTGCACAATGTCACCAGCGTAACACTGCGACACCACCCGCACAGCGCCTTCCTGCGACACCTACATCTAACGTGCACAATGTCACCAGCGTAACACTGCGACACCACCCGCACAGCGCCTTCCTCCGACACCTACATCTAACGTGCACAATGTCACCAGCGTAACACTGCGACACCACCCGCACAGCGCCTTCCTGCGACACCTACATCTAACGTGCACAATGTCACCAGCGTAACACTGCGACACCACCCGCACAGCGCCTTCCTGCGACACCTACATCTAACGTGCACAATGTCACCAGCGTAACACTGCGACACCACCCGCACAGCGCCTTCCTGCGACACCTACATCTAACATGCACAATGTCACCAGCGTAACACTGCGACACCACCCGCACAGCGCCTTCCTGCGACACCTACATCTAACGTGCACAATGTCACCAGCGTAACACTGCGACACCACCCGCACAGCGCCTTCCTGCGACACCTACATCTAACGTGCAATGTCACCTGCGTAACACTGCGACACCACCCGCACAGCGCCTTCCTGCGACACCTACATCTAACGTGCACAATGTCACCAGCGTAACACTGCGACACCACCCGCACAGCGCCTTCCTGCGACACCTACATCTAACGTGCACAATGTCACCTGTGTAACACTGCGACACCACCGCACAGCGCCTTCCTGCGACACCTACATCTAACGTGCACAATGTCACCTGCGTAACACTGCGACACCACCCGCACAGCGCCTTCCTGCGACACCTACATCTAACGTGCAATGTCACCTGCGTAACACTGCGACACCACCCGCACAGCGCCTTCCTGCGACACCTACATCTAACGTGCACAATGTCACCTGCGTAACACTGCGACACCACCCGCACAGCGCCTTCCTGCGACACCTACATCTAACGTGCACAATGTCACCAGCGTAACACTGCGACACCACCCGCACAGCGCCTTCCTGCGACACCTACATCTAACGTGCACAATGTCACCAGCGTAACACTGCGACACCACCCGCACAGCGCCTTCCTGCAACACCTACATCTAACGTGCAATGTCACCTGCGTAACACTGCGACACCACCCGCACAGCGCCTTCCTGCGACACCTACATCTAACCTGCACAATGTCACCAGCGTAACACTGCGACACCACCCGCACAGCGCCTTCCTGCGACACCTACATCTAACCTGCACAATGTCACCAGCGTAACACTGCGACACCACCCGCACAGCGCCTTCCTGCGACACCTACATCAAACGTGCACAATGTCACCAGCGTAACACTGCGTCTTCCTGCGACACCTACATCTAACATGCACAATGTCACCAGCGTAACACTGCGACACCACCCGCACAGCGCCTTCCTGCGACACCTACATCTAACGTGCACAATGTCACCAGCGTAACACTGCGACACCACCCGCACAGCGCCTTCCTGCGACACCTACATCTAACGTGCACAATGTCACCTGTGTAACACTGCGACACCACCGCACAGCGCCTTCCTGCGACACCTACATCTAACGTGCACAATGTCACCAGCGTAACACTGCGACACCACCCGCACAGCGCCTTCCTGCGACACCTACATCTAACATGCACAATGTCACCTGCGTAACACTGCGACACCACCCGCACAGCGCCTTCCTGCGACACCTACATCTAACGTGCACAATGTCACCAGCGCAACACTGCGACACCACCCGCACAGCGCCTTCCTGCGACACCTACATCTAACGTGCACAATGTCACCTGCGTAACACTGCGACACCACCCGCACAGCGCCTTCCTGCGACACCTACATCTAACGTGCAATGTCACCTGCGTAACACTGCGACACCACCGCACAGCGCCTTCCTGCGACACCTACATCTAACGTGCACAATGTCACCAGCGTAACACTGCGACACCACCGCACAGCGCCTTCCTGCGACACCTACATCTAACGTGCACAATGTCACCAGCGTAACACTGCGACACCACCCGCACAGCGCCTTCCTGCGACACCTACATCTAACGTGCACAATGTCACCAGCGTAACACTGCGACACCACCCGCACAGCGCCTTCCTGCGACACCTACATCTAACGTGCAATGTCACCTGCGTAACACTGCGACACCACCCGCACAGCGCCTTCCTGCGACACCTACATCTAACGTGCACAATGTCACCAGCGTAACACTGCGACACCACCCGCACAGCGCCTTCCTGCGACACCTACATCTAACGTGCCCAATGTCACCAGCGTAACACTGCGACACCACCCGCACAGCGCCTTCCTGCGACACCTACATCTAACGTGCACAATGTCACCAGCGTAACACTGCGACACCACAGCACAGCGCCTTCCTGCGACACCTACATCTAACGTGACCAATGTCACCAGCGTAACACTGCGACACCACCCGCAAAGCGCCTTCCTGCGACACCTACATCTAACGTGCACTATGTCACCGACGTAACACTGCGACACCACCCGCACAGCGCCTTCCTGCGACACCTACATCTAACGTGCACAATGTCACCAGCGTAACACTGCGACACCACCCGCACAGCGTCTTCCTGCGACACCTACATCTAACGTGCCCAATGTCACCAGCGTAACACTGCGACACCACCCGCACAGCGCCTTCCTGCGACACCTACATCTAACGTGCACAATGTCACCAGCGTAACACTGCGACACCATCCGCACAGCGCCTTCCTGCGACACCTACATCTAACGTGCACAATGTCACCGGCGTAACACTGCGACACCACCCACACAGCGCCTTCCTGCAACAGCTACATCTAAAGTGCACAATGTCACCTGCGTAACACTGCGACACCACCCGCACAGCGCCTTCCTGCGACACCTACATCTAACGTGCACAATGTCACCTGTGTAACACTGCGACACCACCCGCACAGCGCCTTCCTGCGACACCTACATCTAACGTGCCCAATGTCACCTGTGTAACACTGCGACACCACCGCACAGCGCCTTCCTGCGACACCTACATCTAACGTGCACAATGTCACCAGCGTAACACTGCGACACCACCCGCACAGCACCTTCCTGCGACACCAACATCTAACGTGCACAATGTCACCAGCGTAACACTGCGACACCACCCGCACAGCGCCTTCCTGCGACACCTACATCTAACGTGCACAATGTCACCTGCGTAACACTGCGACACCACCCGCACAGCGCCTTCCTGCGACACCTACATCTAACGTGCACAATGTCACCTGCGTAACACTGCGACACCACCCGCACAGCGCCTTCCTGCGACACATACATCTAACGTGCACAATGTCACCAGCGTAACACTGCGACACCACCCGCACAGCGCCTTCCTGCGACACCTACATCTAACGTGCACAATGTCACCAGCGTAACACTGCGACACCACCCGCACAGCGCCTTCCTGCGACACCTACATCTAACGTGCCCAATGTCACCTGCGTAACACTGCGACACCACCGCACAGCGCCTTCCTGCGACACCTACATCTAACGTGCACAATGTCACCAGCGTAACACTGCGACACCACCCGCACAGCGCCTTCCTGCGACACCTACATCTAACGTGCACAATGTCACCAGCGTAACACTGCGACACCACCCGCACAGCGCCTTCCTGCGACACCTACATCTAACGTGCACAATGTCACCAGCGTAACACTGCGACACCACCCGCACAGCGCCTTCCTGCGACACCTACATCTAACGTGCACAATGTCACCGGCGTAACACTGCGACACCACCCGCACAGCGCCTACCTGCGGCACCTACATCTAACGTGCACAATGTCACCAGCGTAACACTGCGACACCACCCGCACAGCGCCTTCCTGCGACACCTACATCTAACGTGCACAATGTCACCTGTGTAACACTGCGACACCACCGCACAGCGCCTTCCTGCGACACCTACATCTAACGTGCACAATGTCACCTGCGTAACACTGCGACACCACCCGCACAGCGCCTTCCTGCGACACCTACATCTAACGTGCAATGTCACCTGCGTAACACTGCGACACCACCCGCACAGCGCCTTCCTGCGACACCTACATCTAACGTGCACAATGTCACCTGCGTAACACTGCGACACCACCCGCACAGCGCCTTCCTGCGACACCTACATCTAACGTGCACAATGTCACCAGCGTAACACTGCGACACCACCCGCACAGCGCCTTCCTGCGACACCTACATCTAACGTGCACAATGTCACCAGCGTAACACTGCGACACCACCCGCACAGCGCCTTCCTGCAACACCTACATCTAACGTGCAATGTCACCTGCGTAACACTGCGACACCACCCGCACAGCGCCTTCCTGCGACACCTACATCTAACCTGCACAATGTCACCAGCGTAACACTGCGACACCACCCGCACAGCGCCTTCCTGCGACACCTACATCTAACCTGCACAATGTCACCAGCGTAACACTGCGACACCACCCGCACAGCGCCTTCCTGCGACACCTACATCAAACGTGCACAATGTCACCAGCGTAACACTGCGTCTTCCTGCGACACCTACATCTAACATGCACAATGTCACCAGCGTAACACTGCGACACCACCCGCACAGCGCCTTCCTGCGACACCTACATCTAACGTGCACAATGTCACCAGCGTAACACTGCGACACCACCCGCACAGCGCCTTCCTGCGACACCTACATCTAACGTGCACAATGTCACCTGTGTAACACTGCGACACCACCGCACAGCGCCTTCCTGCGACACCTACATCTAACGTGCACAATGTCACCAGCGTAACACTGCGACACCACCCGCACAGCGCCTTCCTGCGACACCTACATCTAACATGCACAATGTCACCTGCGTAACACTGCGACACCACCCGCACAGCGCCTTCCTGCGACACCTACATCTAACGTGCACAATGTCACCAGCGCAACACTGCGACACCACCCGCACAGCGCCTTCCTGCGACACCTACATCTAACGTGCACAATGTCACCTGCGTAACACTGCGACACCACCCGCACAGCGCCTTCCTGCGACACCTACATCTAACGTGCAATGTCACCTGCGTAACACTGCGACACCACCGCACAGCGCCTTCCTGCGACACCTACATCTAACGTGCACAATGTCACCAGCGTAACACTGCGACACCACCGCACAGCGCCTTCCTGCGACACCTACATCTAACGTGCACAATGTCACCAGCGTAACACTGCGACACCACCCGCACAGCGCCTTCCTGCGACACCTACATCTAACGTGCACAATGTCACCAGCGTAACACTGCGACACCACCCGCACAGCGCCTTCCTGCGACACCTACATCTAACGTGCAATGTCACCTGCGTAACACTGCGACACCACCCGCACAGCGCCTTCCTGCGACACCTACATCTAACGTGCACAATGTCACCAGCGTAACACTGCGACACCACCCGCACAGCGCCTTCCTGCGACACCTACATCTAACGTGCCCAATGTCACCAGCGTAACACTGCGACACCACCCGCACAGCGCCTTCCTGCGACACCTACATCTAACGTGCACAATGTCACCAGCGTAACACTGCGACACCACAGCACAGCGCCTTCCTGCGACACCTACATCTAACGTGACCAATGTCACCAGCGTAACACTGCGACACCACCCGCAAAGCGCCTTCCTGCGACACCTACATCTAACGTGCACTATGTCACCGACGTAACACTGCGACACCACCCGCACAGCGCCTTCCTGCGACACCTACATCTAACGTGCACAATGTCACCAGCGTAACACTGCGACACCACCCGCACAGCGTCTTCCTGCGACACCTACATCTAACGTGCCCAATGTCACCAGCGTAACACTGCGACACCATCCGCACAGCGCCTTCCTGCGACACCTACATCTAACGTGCACAATGTCACCGGCGTAACACTGCGACACCACCCACACAGCGCCTTCCTGCAACAGCTACATCTAAAGTGCACAATGTCACCTGCGTAACACTGCGACACCACCCGCACAGCGCCTTCCTGCGACACCTACATCTAACGTGCACAATGTCACCTGTGTAACACTGCGACACCACCCGCACAGCGCCTTCCTGCGACACCTACATCTAACGTGCCCAATGTCACCTGTGTAACACTGCGACACCACCGCACAGCGCCTTCCTGCGACACCTACATCTAACGTGCACAATGTCACCAGCGTAACACTGCGACACCACCCGCACAGCACCTTCCTGCGACACCAACATCTAACGTGCACAATGTCACCAGCGTAACACTGCGACACCACCCGCACAGCGCCTTCCTGCGACACCTACATCTAACGTGCACAATGTCACCTGCGTAACACTGCGACACCACCCGCACAGCGCCTTCCTGCGACACCTACATCTAACGTGCACAATGTCACCTGCGTAACACTGCGACACCACCCGCACAGCGCCTTCCTGCGACACATACATCTAACGTGCACAATGTCACCAGCGTAACACTGCGACACCACCCGCACAGCGCCTTCCTGCGACACCTACATCTAACGTGCACAATGTCACCAGCGTAACACTGCGACACCACCCGCACAGCGCCTTCCTGCGACACCTACATCTAACGTGCCCAATGTCACCTGCGTAACACTGCGACACCACCGCACAGCGCCTTCCTGCGACACCTACATCTAACGTGCACAATGTCACCAGCGTAACACTGCGACACCACCCGCACAGCGCCTTCCTGCGACACCTACATCTAACGTGCACAATGTCACCAGCGTAACACTGCGACACCACCCGCACAGCGCCTTCCTGCGACACCTACATCTAACGTGCACAATGTCACCAGCGTAACACTGCGACACCACCCGCACAGCGCCTTCCTGCGACACCTACATCTAACGTGCACAATGTCACCGGCGTAACACTGCGACACCACCGCACAGCGCCTTCCTGCGACAGCTACATCTAACGTGCACAATGTCACCAGCGTAACACTGCGACACCACCCGCACAGCGCCTTCCTGCGACACCTACATCTAACGTGCACAATGTCACCAGCGTAACACTGCGACACCACCCGCACAGCGCCTTCCTGCGACACCTACATCTAACGTGCACAATGTTACCAGCGTAACACTGCGACACCACCCGCACAGCGCCTTCCTGCAACAGCTACATCTAACGTGCACAATGTCACCAGCGTAACACTGCGACACCACCGCACAGTGCCTTCCTGCGACAGCTACATCTAACGTGCACAATGTCACCTGTGTAACACTGCGACACTACCGCACAGCGCCTTCCTGCGACACCTACATCTAACGTGCACAATGTCACCTGCGTAACACTGCGACACCACCCGCACAGCGCCTTCCTGCGACACCTACATCTAACGTGCCCAATGTCACATGCGTAACACTGCGACACCACCCGCACAGCGCCTTCCTGCGACACCTACATCTAACGTGCACAATGTCACCAGCGTAACACTGCGACACCACCCGCACAGCGCCTTCCTGCAACACCTACATCTAACGTGCAATGTCACCTGCGTAACACTGCGACACCACCCGCACAGCGCCTTCCTGCGACACCTACATCTAACCTGCACAATGTCACCAGCGTAACACTGCGACACCACCCGCACAGCACCTTCCTGCGACAGCTACATCTAACCTGCACAATGTCACCAGCGTAACACTGCGACACCACCCGCACAGCGCCTTCCTGCGACACCTACATCTAACCTGCACAATGTCACCAGCGTAACACTGCGACACCACCCGCACAGCGCCTTCCTGCGACACCTACATCTAACGTGCACAATGTCACCAGCGTAACACTGCGTCTTCCTGCGACACCTACATCTAACATGCACAATGTCACCAGCGTAACACTGCGACACCACCCGCACAGCGCCTTCCTGCGACACCTACATCTAACGTGCACAATGTCACCAGCGTAACACTGCGACACCACCCGCACAGCGCCTTCCTGCGACACCTACATCTAACGTGCACAATGTCACCAGCGTAACACTGCGACACCACCCGCACAGCGCCTTCCTGCGACACCTACATCTAACGTGCACAATGTCACCAGCGTAACACTGCGACACCACCCGCACAGCGCCTTCCTGCGACACCTACATCTAACGTGCACAATGTCACCAGCGTAACACTGCGACACCACCCGCACAGCGCCTTCCTGCGACACCTACATCTAACGTGCAATGTCACCTGCGTAACACTGCGACACCACCCGCACAGCGCCTTCCTGCGACACCTACATCTAACGTGCACAATGTCACCTGCGTAACACTGCGTCTTCCTGCGACACCTACATCTAACGTGCACAATGTCACCAGCGTAACACTGCGACACCACCCGCACAGCGCCTTCCTGCGACACCTACATCTAACATGCACAATGTCACCAGCGTAACACTGCGACACCACCCGCACAGCGCCTTCCTGCGACACCTACATCTAACGTGCAATGTCACCTGCGTAACACTGCGACACCACCCGCACAGCGCCTTCCTGCGACACCTACATCTAACGTGCACAATGTCACCAGCGTAACACTGCGACACCACCCGCACAGCGCCTTCCTGCGACACCTACATCTAACGTGCCCAATGTCACCAGCGTAACACTGCGACACCACCCGCACAGCGCCTTCCTGCGACACCTACATCTAACGTGCACAATGTCACCAGCGTAACACTGCGACACCACCGCACAGCGCCTTCCTGCGACACCTACATCTAACGTGACCAATGTCACCAGCGTAACACTGCGACACCACCCGCAAAGCGCCTTCCTGCGACACCTACATCTAACGTGCACTATGTCACCGACGTAACACTGCGACACCACCCGCACAGCGCCTTCATGCGACACCTACATCTAACGTGCACAATGTCACCAGCGTAACACTGCGACACCACCCGCACAGCGTCTTCCTGCGACACCTACATCTAACGTGCCCAATGTCACCAGCGTAACACTGCGACACCACCCGCACAGCGCCTTCCTGCGACACCTACATCTAACGTGCACAATGTCACCAGCGTAACACTGCGACACCATCCGCACAGCGCCTTCCTGCGACACCTACATCTAACGTGCACAATGTCACCGGCGTAACACTGCGACACCACCCACACAGCGCCTTCCTGCAACAGCTACATCTAAAGTGCACAATGTCACCTGCGTAACACTGCGACACCACCCGCACAGCGCCTTCCTGCGACACCTACATCTAACGTGCACAATGTCACCTGCGTAACACTGCGACACCACCCGCACAGCGCCTTCCTGCGACACCTACATCTAACGTGCACAATGTCACCAGCGTAACACTGCGACACCACCCGCACAGCACCTTCCTGTGACACCTACATCTAACGTGCCCAATGTCACCTGCGTAACACTGCGACACCACCCGCACAGCGCCTTCCTGCGACACCTACATCTAACGTGCCCAATGTCACCAGCGTAACACTGCGACACCACCCGCACAGCGCCTTCCTGCGACACCTACATCTAACGTGCACAATGTCACCGGCGTAACACTTAGAGATGAGCGCCTGAAATTTTTCGGGTTTTGTGTTTTGGTTTTGGGTTCGGTTCCGCGGCCGTGTTTTGGGTTCGAACGCGTTTTGGCAAAACCTCACCGAATTATTTTTGTCGGATTTGGGTGTGTTTTGGATTCGGGTGTTTTTTTTTCCAAAAACACTAAAAAACAGCTTAAATCATAGAATTTGGGGGTCATTTTGATCCCAAAGTATTATTAACCTCAAAAACCATAATTTACACTCATTTTCAGTCTATTCTGAATACCTCACACCTCACAATATTATTTTTAGTCCTAAAATTTGCACCGAGGTCGCTGTGTGAGTAAGATAAGCGACCCTAGTGGCCGACACAAACACCGGGCCCATCTAGGAGTGGCACTGCAGTGTCACGCAGGATGTCCCTTCCAAAAAACCCTCCCCAAACAGCACATGACGCAAAGAAAAAAAGAGGCGCAATGAGGTAGCTGTGTGAGTAAGATTAGCGACCCTAGTGGCCGACACAAACACCGGGCCCATCTAGGAGTGGCACTGCAGTGTCACGCAGGATGGCCCTTCCAAAAAACCCTCCCCAAACAGCACATGACGCAAAGAAAAAAAGAGGCGCAATGAGGTAGCTGACTGTGTGAGTAAGATTAGCGACCCTAGTGGCCGACACAAACACCGGGCCCATCTAGGAGTGGCACTGCAGTGTCACGCAGGATGGCCCTTCCAAAAAACCCTCCCCAAACAGCACATGACGCAAAGAAAAAAAGAGGCGCAATGAGGTAGCTGACTGTGTGAGTAAGATTAGCGACCCTAGTGGCCGACACAAACACCGGGCCCATCTAGGAGTGGCACTGCAGTGTCACGCAGGATGTCCCTTCCAAAAAACCCTCCCCAAACAGCACATGACGCAAAGAAAAAAAGAGGCGCAATGAGGTAGCTGTGTGAGTAAGATTAGCGACCCTAGTGGCCGACACAAACACCGGGCCCATCTAGGAGTGGCACTGCAGTGTCACGCAGGATGTCCCTTCCAAAAAACCCTCCCCAAACAGCACATGACGCAAAGAAAAAAAGAGGCGCAATGAGGTAGCTGTGTGAGTAAGATTAGCGACCCTAGTGGCCGACACAAACACCGGGCCCATCTAGGAGTGGCACTGCAGTGTCACGCAGGATGTCCCTTCCAAAAAACCCTCCCCAAACAGCACATGACGCAAAGAAAAAAAGAGGCGCAATGAGGTAGCTGTGTGAGTAAGATTAGCGACCCTAGTGGCCGACACAAACACCGGGCCCATCTAGGAGTGGCACTGCAGTGTCACGCAGGATGTCCCTTCCAAAAAACCCTCCCCAAACAGCACATGACGCAAAGAAAAAAAGAGGCGCAATGAGGTAGCTGACTGTGTGAGTAAGATTAGCGACCCTAGTGGCCGACACAAACACCGGGCCCATTTAGGAGTGGCACTGCAGTGTCACGCAGGATGTCCCTTCCAAAAAACCCTCCCCAATCAGCACATGATGCAAAGAAAAAGAAAAGAAAAAAGAGGTGCAAGATGGAATTATCCTTGGGCCCTCCCACCCACCCTTATGTTGTATAAACAAAACAGGACATGCACACTTTAACCAACCCATCATTTCAGTGACAGGGTCTGCCACACGACTGTGACTGATATGACGGGTTGGTTTGGACCCCCCCCAAAAAAGAAGCAATTAATCTCTCCTTGCACAAACTGGCTCTACAGAGGCAAGATGTCCACCTCATCTTCACCCTCCGATATATCACCGTGTACATCCCCCTCCTCACAGATTATCAATTCGTCCCCACTGGAATCCACCATCTCAGCTCCCTGTGTACTTTGTGGAGGCAATTGCTGCTGGTCAATGTCTCCGCGGAGGAATTGATTATAATTCATTTTAATGAACATCATCTTCTCCACATTTTCTGGATGTAACCTCGTACGCCGATTGCTGACAAGGTGAGCGGCGGCACTAAACACTCTTTCGGAGTACACACTTGTGGGAGGGCAACTTAGGTAGAATAAAGCCAGTTTGTGCAAGGGCCTCCAAATTGCCTCTTTTTCCTGCCAGTATAAGTACGGACTGTGTGACGTGCCTACTTGGATGCGGTCACTCATATAATCCTCCACCATTCTATCAATGTTGAGAGAATCATATGCAGTGACAGTAGACGACATGTCCGTAATCGTTGTCAGGTCCTTCAGTCCGGACCAGATGTCAGCATCAGCAGTCGCTCCAGACTGCCCTGCATCACCGCCAGCGGGTGGGCTCGGAATTCTGAGCCTTTTCCTCGCACCCCCAGTTGCGGGAGAATGTGAAGGAGGAGATGTTGACAGGTCGCGTTCCGCTTGACTTGACAATTTTGTCACCAGCAGGTCTTTCAACCCCAGCAGACCTGTGTCTGCCGGAAAGAGAGATCCAAGGTAGGCTTTAAATCTAGGATCGAGCACGGTGGCCAAAATGTAGTGCTCTGATTTCAACAGATTGACCACCCGTGAATCCTTGTTAAGCGAATTAAGGGCTGCATCCACAAGTCCCACATGCCTAGCGGAATCGCTCCCTTTTAGCTCCTTCTTCAATGCCTCCAGCTTCTTCTGCAAAAGCCTGATGAGGGGAATGACCTGACTCAGGCTGGCAGTGTCTGAACTGACTTCACGTGTGGCAAGTTCAAAGGGCATCAGAACCTTGCACAACGTTGAAATCATTCTCCACTGCACTTGAGACAGGTGCATTCCATCTCCTATATCGTGCTCAATTGTATAGGCTTGAATGGCCTTTTGCTGCTCCTCCAACCTCTGAAGCATATAGAGGGTTGAATTCCACCTCGTTACCACTTCTTGCTTCAGATGATGGCAGGGCAGGTTCAGTAGTTTTTGGTGGTGCTCCAGTCTTCTGTACGTGGTGCCTGTACGCCGAAAGTGTCCCGCAATTTTTCTGGCCACCGACAGCATCTCTTGCACGCCCCTGTCGTTTTTAAAAAAATTCTGCACCACCAAATTCAAGGTATGTGCAAAACATGGGACGTGCTGGAATTTGCCCATATTTAATGCACACACAATATTGCTGGCGTTGTCCGATGCCACAAATCCACAGGAGAGTCCAATTGGGGTAAGCCATTCCGCGATGATCTTCCTCAGTTGCCGTAAGAGGTTTTCAGCTGTGTGCGTATTCTGGAAAGCGGTGATACAAAGCGTAGCCTGCCTAGGAAAGAGTTGGCGTTTGCGAGATGCTGCTACTGGTGCCGCCGCTGCTGTTCTTGCGGCGGGAGTCCATACATCTACCCAGTGGGCTGTCACAGTCATATAGTCCTGACCCTGCCCTGCTCCACTTGTCCACATGTCCGTGGTTAAGTGGACATTGGGTACAACTGCATTTTTTAGGACACTGGTGAGTCTTTTTCTGACGTCCGTGTACATTCTCGGTATCGCCTGCCTAGAGAAGTGGAACCTAGATGGTATTTGGTAACGGGGGCACACTGCCTCAATAAATTGTCTAGTTCCCTGTGAACTAACGGCGGATACCGGACGCACGTCTAACACCAACATAGTTGTCAAGGACTCAGTTATCCGCTTTGCAGTAGGATGACTGCTGTGATATTTCATCTTCCTCGCAAAGGACTGTTGAACAGTCAATTGCTTACTGGAAGTAGTACAAGTGGGCTTACGACTTCCCCTCTGGGATGACCATCGACTCCCAGCGGCAACAACAGCAGCGCCAGCAGCAGTAGGCGTTACACGCAAGGATGCATCGGAGGAATCCCAGGCAGGAGAGGACTCGTCAGACTTGCCAGTGACATGGCCTGCAGGACTATTGGCATTCCTGGGGAAGGAGGAAATTGACACTGAGGGAGTTGGTGGGGTGGTTTGCGTGAGCTTGGTTACAAGAGGAAGGGATTTACTGGTCAGTGGACTGCTTCCGCTGTCACCCAAAGTTTTTGAACTTGTCACTGACTTATTATGAATGCGCTGCAGGTGACGTATAAGGGAGGATGTTCCGAGGTGGTTAACGTCCTTACCCCTACTTATTACAGCTTGACAAAGGGAACACACGGCTTGACACCTGTTGTCCGCATTTCTGGTGAAATACCTCCACACCGAAGAGCTGATTTTTTTGGTATTTTCACCTGGCATGTCAACGGCCATATTCCTCCCACGGACAACAGGTGTCTCCCCGGGTGCCTGACTTAAACAAACCACCTCACCATCAGAATCCTCCTGGTCAATTTCCTCCCCAGCGCCAGCAACACCCATATCCTCCTCATCCTGGTGTACTTCAACACTGACATCTTCAATCTGACTATCAGGAACTGGACTGCGGGTGCTCCTTCCAGCACTTGCAGGGGGCGTGCAAATGGTGGAAGGCGCATGCTCTTCACGTCCAGTGTTGGGAAGGTCAGGCATCGCAACCGACACAATTGGACTCTCCTTGTGGATTTGGGATTTCAAAGAACGCACAGTTCTTTGCGGTGCTTTTGCCAGCTTGAGTCTTTTCAGTTTTCTAGCGAGAGGCTGAGTGCTTCCATCCTCATGTGAAGCTGAACCACTAGCCATGAACATAGGCCAGGGCCTCAGCCGTTCCTTGCCACTCCGTGTGGTAAATGGCATATTGGCAAGTTTACGCTTCTCCTCCGACAATTTTATTTTAGGTTTTGGAGTCCTTTTTTTACTGATATTTGGTGTTTTGGTTTTGACATGCTCTGTACTATGCCATTGGGCATCGGCCTTGGCAGACGACGTTGCTGGCATTTCATCGTCTCGGCCATGACTAGTGGCAGCAGCTTCAGCACGAGGTGGAAGTGGATCTTGATCTTTCCCTAATTTTGGAACCTCAACATTTTTGTTCTCCATATTTTAATAGGCACAACTAAAAGGCACCTCAGGTAAACAATGCAGATGGATGGATTGGATACTAGTATACAATTATGGACGGGCTGCCGAGTGCCGACACAGAGGTAGCCACAGCCGTGAACTACCGCACTGTACTGTGTCTGCTGCTAATATATAGACTGGTTGATAAAGAGATAGTATACTCGTAACTAGTATGTATGTATAAAGAAAGAAAAAAAAACCACGGTTAGGTCACTGGTATATACAATTATGGACGGGCTGCCGAGTGCCGACACAGAGGTAGCCACAGCCGTGAACTACCGCACTGTACTGTGTCTGCTGCTAATATATAGACTGGTTGATAAAGAGATAGTATACTCGTAACTAGTATGTATGTATAAAGAAAGAAAAAAAAACCACGGTTAGGTCACTGGTATATACAATTATGGACGGGCTGCCGAGTGCCGACACAGAGGTAGCCACAGCCGTGAACTACCGCACTGTACTGTGTCTGCTGCTAATATATAGACTGGTTGATAAAGAGATAGTATACTCGTAACTAGTATGTATGTATAAAGAAAGAAAAAAAAACCACGGTTAGGTCACTGGTATATACAATTATGGACGGGCTGCCGAGTGCCGACACAGAGGTAGCCACAGCCGTGAACTACCGCACTGTACTGTGTCTGCTGCTAATATATAGACTGGTTGATAAAGAGATAGTATACTCGTAACTAGTATGTATGTATAAAGAAAGAAAAAAAAACCACGGTTAGGTCACTGGTATATACAATTATGGACGGGCTGCGGAGTGCCGACACAGAGGTAGCCACAGCCGTGAACTACCGCACTGTACTGTGTCTGCTGCTAATATATAGACTGGTTGATAAAGAGATAGTATACTCGTAACTAGTATGTATGTATAAAGAAAGAAAAAAAAACCACGGTTAGGTGGTATATACAATTATGGACGGGCTGCCGAGTGCCGACACAGAGGTAGCCACAGCCGTGAACTACCGCACTGTACTGTGTCTGCTGCTAATATATAGACTGGTTGATAAAGAGATAGTATACTCGTAACTAGTATGTATGTATAAAGAAAGAAAAAAAAACCACGGTTAGGTCACTGGTATATACAATTATGGACGGGCTGCCGAGTGCCGACACAGAGGTAGCCACAGCCGTGAACTACCGCACTGTACACTGGTTGATAAAGAGATAGTAGTATACTCGTAACAACTAGTATGACGACGGTATAAAGAATGAAAAAAAAACCACGGTTAGGTGGTATATAATACAATTATGGTTGGACGGACTGCCTGCCGAGTGCCGACACAGAGGTAGCCACAGCCGTGAACTACCGCACTGTACACTGGTTGATAAAGAGATAGTAGTATACTCGTAACAACTAGTATGACGACGGTATAAAGAATGAAAAAAAAACCACGGTTAGGTGGTATATAATACAATTATGGTTGGACGGACTGTCTGCCGAGTGCCGACACAGAGGTAGCCACAGCCGTGAACTACCGCACTGTACACTGGTTGATAAAGAGATAGTAGTATACTACTAACAACTAGTATGACGACGGTATAAAGAACGAAAAAAAAACCACGGTTAGGTGGTATATATTATAATACAATTATGGATGGACGGACTGCCTGCCGAGTTCCGACACAGAGGTAGCCACAGCCGTGAACTACCGCACTGTACACTGGTTGATAAAGAGATAGTAGTATACTCGTAACAACTAGTATGACGACGGTATAAAGAACGAAAAAAAAACCACGGTTAGGTGGTATATATTATAATACAATTATGGATGGACGGACTGCCTGCCGAGTGCCGACACAGAGGTAGCCACAGCCGTGAACTACCGCACTGTACTGTGTCTGCTGCTAATATAGACTGGTTGATAAAGAGATAGTATACAATACTACTAATATACTGGTGGTCAGGCACTGGTCACCACTAGTCACACTGGCAGTGGCACTCCTGCAGCAAAAGTGTGCACTGTTTAATTTTAATATAATATTATTTATTATGTACTCCTGGCTCCTGCTATAACAACCTGCAGTGCTCCCCAGTCTCCCCCACAATTATAAGCTTTATATACAATACATTGATGTGCAGCACACTGGGCTGAGCAGTGCACACAGACTGAGTCACTGTGTGACTGTGTATCGTTTTTTTCAGGCAGAGAACGGATATATTAAATAAAACAAACAACTGCACTGTCTCTGGTGGTCACTGGTCATTGTGGTCGTCAGTCACTAAACTCTGTCTGCACTCTGCACTCTCTTCTAATCTACAGTATCACAGCAATCTCTCTCTCTCTCTCTCTTCTAAATCTAATCTAAATGGAGAGGACGCCAGCCACGTCCTCTCCCTATCAATCTCAATGCACGTGTGAGAAAATGGCGGCGACGCGCGGCTCCTTATATAGAATCCGAGTCTCGCGAGAATCCGACAGCGTCATGATGACGTTCGGGCGCGCTCGGGTTAACCGAGCAAGGCGGGAAGATCCGAGTCGCTCGGACCCGTGAAAAAAAAAGTGAAGTTCGTGCGGGTTCGGATTCAAAGAAACCGAACCCGCTCACTGCGACACCACCGCACAGCGCCTTCCTGCGACAGCTACATCTAACGTGCACAATGTCACCAGCGTAACACTGCGACACCACCCGCACAGCGCCTTCCTGCGACACCTACATCTAATGTGCACAATGTCACCAGCGTAACACTGCGACACCACCCGCACAGCGCCTTCCTGCGACACCTACATCTAACGTGCACAATGTCACCGGCGTAACACTGCGACACCACCGCACAGCGCCTTCCTGCGACAGCTACATCTAACGTGCACAATGTCACCAGCGTAACACTGCGACACCACCCGCACAGCGCCTTCCTGCGACACCTACATCTAACGTGCACAATGTCACCAGCGTAACACTGCGACACCACCCGCACAGCGCCTTCCTGCGACACCTACATCTAACGTGCACAATGTCACCAGCGTAACACTGCGACACCACCCGCACAGCGCCTTCCTGCAACAGCTACATCTAACGTGCACAATGTCACCAGCGTAACACTGCGACACCATCCGCACAGCGCCTTCCTGCGACACCTACATCTAACGTGCACAATGTCACCAGCGTAACACTGCGACACCACCCGCACAGCACCTTCCTGCGACAGCTACATCTAACGTGCACAATGTCACCGGCGTAACACTGCGACACCACCGCACAGCGCCTTCCTGCGACACCAACATCTAACGTGCACAATGTCACCAGCGTAACACTGCGACACCACCCGCACAGCGTCTTCCTGCGACACCTACATCTAACGTGCACAATGTCACCAGCGTAACACTGCGACACCACCCGCACAGCACCTTCCTGCGACAGCTACATCTAACGTGCACAATGTCACCAGCGTAACACTGCGACACCACCGCACAGCGCCTTCCTGCGACAGCTACATCTAACGTGCACAATGTCACCAGCGTAACACTGCGACACCACCCGCACAGCGCCTTCCTGCGACACCTACATCTAACGTGCACAATGTCACCAGCGTAACACTGCGACACCACCCGCACAGCGCCTTCCTGCGACACCTACATCTAACGTGCACAATGTCACCGGCGTAACACTGCGACACCACCGCACAGCGCCTTCCTGCGACAGCTACATCTAATGTGCACAATGTCACCAGAGTAACACTGCGACACCACCCGCACAGCGCCTTCCTGCGACAGCTACATCTAACGTGCACAATGTCACCAGCGTAACACTGCGACACCACCCGCACAGCGCCTTCCTGCGACACCTACATCTAACGTGCACAATGTCACCAGCGTAACACTGCGACACCACCCGCACAGCGCCTTCCTGCGACACCTACATCTAACGTGCACAATGTCACCAGCGTAACACTGCGACACCACCCGCACAGCGCCTTCCTGCGACACCTACATCTAACGTGCACAATGTCACCAGCGTAACACTGCGACACCACCCGCACAGCGCCTTCCTGCAACAGCTACATCTAACGTGCACAATGTCACCAGCGTAACACTGCGACACCACCGCACAGCGCCTTCCTGCGACAGCTACATCTAACGTGCACAATGTCACCTGTGTAACACTGCGACACCACCGCACAGCGCCTTCCTGCGACACCTACATCTAACGTGCACAATGTCACCAGCGTAACACTGCGACACCACCCGCACAGCGCCTTCCTGCGACACCTACATCTAACGTGCACAATGTCACCAGCGTAACACTGCGACACCACCCGCACAGCGCCTTCCTGCGACACCTACATCTAACGTGCCAAATGTCACCTGCGTAACACTGCGACACCACCCGCACAGCGCCTTCCTGCGACAGCTACATCTAACGTGCACAATGTCACCAGCATAACACTGCGACACCACCCGCACAGCGCCTTCCTGCGACACCTACATCTAACGTGCAATGTCACCAGCGTAACACTGCGACACCACCGCACAGCGCCTTCCTGCGACACCTACATCTAACGTGCACAATGTCACCTGTGTAACACTGCGACACCACCCGCACAGCGCCTTCCTGCGACACCTACATCTAACGTGCAATGTCACCTGCGTAACACTGCGACACCACCCGCACAGCGCCTTCCTGCGACACCTACATCTAACGTGCACAATGTCACCTGCGTAACACTGCGACACCACCGCACAGCGCCTTCCTGCGACACCTACATCTAACGTGCACAATGTCACCAGTGTAACACTGCGACACCACCCGCACAACGCCTTCCTGCGACACCTACATCTAACGTGCACAATGTCACCAGCGTAACACTGCAACACCACCCGCACAGCGCCTTCCTGCGACACCTACATCTAACGTGCACAATGTCACCGGCGTAACACTGCGACACCACCCGCACAGCGCCTTCCTGCGACACCTACATCTAACGTGCAATGTCACCTGCGTAACACTGCGACACCACCCGCACAGCGCCTTCCTGCGACAGCTACATCTAACGTGCACAATGTCACCAGCGTAACACTGCAACACCACCCGCACAGCGCCTTCCTGCGACACCTACATCTAACGTGCACAATGTCACCAGCATAACACTGCGACACCACCCGCACAGCGCCTTCCTGCAACAGCTACATCTAACGTGCACAATGTCACCAGCGTAACACTGCGACACCACCCGCACAGCGCCTTCCTGCAACAGCTACATCTAACGTGCACAATGTCACCAGCGTAACACTGCGACACCACCGCACAGCGCCTTCCTGCGACAGCTACATCTAACGTGCACAATGTCACCTGTGTAACACTGCGACACCACCGCACAGCGCCTTCCTGCGACACCTACATCTAACGTGCACAATGTCACCAGCGTAACACTGCGACACCACCCGCACAGCGCCTTCCTGCGACACCTACATCTAACGTGCACAATGTCACCAGCGTAACACTGCGACACCACCCGCACAGCGCCTTCCTGCGACACCTACATCTAACGTGCCAAATGTCACCTGCGTAACACTGCGACACCACCCGCACAGCGCCTTCCTGCGACAGCTACATCTAACGTGCACAATGTCACCAGCATAACACTGCGACACCACCCGCACAGCGCCTTCCTGCGACACCTACATCTAACGTGCAATGTCACCAGCGTAACACTGCGACACCACCGCACAGCGCCTTCCTGCGACACCTACATCTAACGTGCACAATGTCACCTGTGTAACACTGCGACACCACCCGCACAGCGCCTTCCTGCGACACCTACATCTAACGTGCAATGTCACCTGCGTAACACTGCGACACCACCCGCACAGCGCCTTCCTGCGACACCTACATCTAACGTGCACAATGTCACCTGCGTAACACTGCGACACCACCGCACAGCGCCTTCCTGCGACACCTACATCTAACGTGCACAATGTCACCAGTGTAACACTGCGACACCACCCGCACAACGCCTTCCTGCGACACCTACATCTAACGTGCACAATGTCACCAGCGTAACACTGCAACACCACCCGCACAGCGCCTTCCTGCGACACCTACATCTAACGTGCACAATGTCACCGGCGTAACACTGCGACACCACCCGCACAGCGCCTTCCTGCGACACCTACATCTAACGTGCAATGTCACCTGCGTAACACTGCGACACCACCCGCACAGCGCCTTCCTGCGACAGCTACATCTAACGTGCACAATGTCACCAGCGTAACACTGCAACACCACCCGCACAGCGCCTTCCTGCGACACCTACATCTAACGTGCACAATGTCACCAGCATAACACTGCGACACCACCCGCACAGCGCCTTCCTGCAACAGCTACATCTAACGTGCACAATGTCACCAGCGTAACACTGCGACACCACCCGCACAGCGCCTTCCTGCGACACCTACATCTAACGTGCACAATGTCACCAGCATAACACTGCGACACCACCCGCACAGCGCCTTCCTGCAACACCTACATCTAACGTGCCCAATGTCACCTGCGTAACACTGCGACACCACCCGCACAGCGCCTTCCTGCGACACCTACATCTAACGTGCACAATGTCACCAGCGTAACACTGCGACACCACCCGCACAGCGCCTTCCTGCGACACCTACATCTAACGTGCACAATGTCACCAGCGTAACACTGCGACACCACCCGCACAGCGCCTTCCTGCGACACCTACATCTAACGTGCACAATGTCAGCTGTGTAACACTGCGACACCACCCGCACAGCGCCTTCCTGCGACACCTACATCTAACGTGCACAATGTCACCAGCGTAACACTGCGACACCACCGCACAGCGCCTTCCTGCGACACCTACATCTAACGTGCACAATGTCACCTGCGTAACACTGCGACACCACCCGCACAGCGCCTTCCTGCAACACCTACATCTAACGTGCACAATGTCACCTGTGTAACACTGCGACACCACCCGCACAGCGCCTTCCTGCAACACCTACATCTAACCTGCACAATGTCACCAGCGTAACACTGCGACACCACCCGCACAGCGCCTTCCTGCGACACCTACATCTAACGTGCACAATGTCACCAGCGTAACACTGCGACACCACCCGCACAGCGCCTTCCTGCGACAGCTGCATCTAACCTGCACAATGTCACCAGCGTAACACTGCGACACCACCCGCACAGCGCCTTCCTGCGACAGCTGCATCTAACGTGCACAATGTCACCAGCGTAACACTGCGACACCACCGCACAGCGCCTTCCTGCAACAGCTACATCTAACGTGCAATGTCACCTGCGTAACACTGCGACACCACCCGCACAGCGCCTTCCTGCGACACCTACATCTAACGTGCACAATGTCACCAGCGTAACACTGCGACACCACCCGCACAGCGCCTTCCTGCGACACCTACATCTAACGTGCACAATGTCACCAGCGTAACACTGCGACACCACCGCACAGCGCCTTCCTGCGACACCTACATCTAACGTGCACAATGTCACCTGTGTAACACTGCGACACCACCCGCACAGCGCCTTCCTGCGACACCTACATCTAACGTGCACAATGTCACCAGCGTAACACTGCGACACCACCGCACAGCGCCTTCCTGCGACACCTACATCTAACGTGCACAATGTCACCTGCGTAACACTGCGACACCACCCGCACAGCGCCTTCCTGCAACACCTACATCTAACGTGCACAATGTCACCAGCGTAACACTGCGACACCACCCGCACAGCGCCTTCCTGCGACACCTACATCTAACGTGCACAATGTCACCTGCGTAACACTGCGACACCACCCGCACAGCGCCTTCCTGCGACACCTACATCTAACGTGCACAATGTCACCTGCGTAATACTGCGACACCACCCGCACAGCGCCTTCCTGCGACACCTACATCTAACGTGCACAATGTCACCAGCGTAACACTGCGACACCACCCGCACAGCGCCTTCCTGCGACACCTACATCTAACGTGCACAATGTCACCAGCGTAACACTGCGACACCACCGCACAGCGCCTTCCTGCGACACCTACATCTAACGTGCACAATGTCACCTGCGTAACACTGCGACACCACCCGCACAGCGCCTACCTGCGGCACCTACATCTAACGTGCACAATGTCACTAGCGTAACACTGCGACACCACCCGCACAGCGCCTTCCTGCGACACCTACATCTAACGTGCACAATGTCACCAGCATAACACTGCGACACCACCCGCACAGCGCCTTCCTGCGACACCTACATCTAACGTGCACAATGTCACCAGCGTAACACTGCGACACCACCGCACAGCGCCTTCCTGCGACACCTACATCTAACGTGCACAATGTCACCAGCTTAACACTGCGACACCACCCGCACAGCGCCTTCCTGCGACACCTACATCTAACGTGCACAATGTCACCAGCGTAACACTGCGACACCACCCGCACAGCGTCTTCCTGCGACACCTACATCTAACGTGCACAATGTCACCAGCGTAACACTGCGACACCATCCGCACAGCGCCTTCCTGCGACACCTACATCTAACGTGCACAATGTCACCAGCGTAACACTGCGACACCACCCGCACAGCGCCTTCCTGCGACACCTACATCTAACGTGCAATGTCACCAGCGTAACACTGCGACACCACCGCACAGCGCCTTCCTGCGACACCTACATCTAACGTGCACAATGTCACCAGCGTAACACTGCGACACCACCCGCACAGCGCCTTCCTGCGACACCTACATCTAACGTGCACAATGTCACCAGCGTAACACTGCGACACCACCCGCACAGCGCCTTCCTGCAACACCTACATCTAACGTGCACAATGTCACCAGCGTAACACTGCGACACCACACGCACAGCGCCTTCCTGCAACACCTACATCTAACGTGCACAATGTCACCAGCGTAACACTGTGACACCACCCGCACAGCGCCTTCCTGCGACACCTACATCTAACGTGCACAATGTCACCAGCGTAACACTGCGACACCACCCGCACAGCGCCTTCCTGCGACACCTACATCTAACGTGCAATGTCACCTGCGTAACACTGCGACACCACCCGCACAGCGCCTTCCTGCGACACCTACATCTAACGTGCACAATGTCACCAGCGTAACACTGCGACACCACCGCACAGCGCCTTCCTGCAACACCTACATCTAACGTGCACAATGTCACCTGTGTAACACTGCGCCACCACCCGCACAGCGCCTTCCTGCAACACCTACATCTAACGTGCCCAATGTCACCAACGTAACACTGCGACACCACCCGCACAGCGCCTTCCTGCAACAGCTACATCTAACGTGCACAATGTCACCGACGTAACACTGCGACACCACCCGCACAGCGCCTTCCTGCGACACCTACATCTAACGTGCACAATGTCACCTGCGTAACACTGCGACACCACCCGCACAGCGCCTTCCTGCGACACCTACATCTAACGTGCACAATGTCACCTGCGTAACACTGCGACACCACCTGCACAGCGCCTTCCTGCAACAGCTACATCTAACGTGCACAATGTCACCGACGTAACACTGCGACACCACCCGCACAGCGCCTTCCTGCGACACCTACATCTAACGTGCACAATGTCACCTGCGTAACACTGCGACACCACCCGCACAGCGCCTTCCTGCGACACCTACATCTAACATGCACAATGTCACCTGTGTAACACTGCGACACCACCCGCACAGCGCCTTCCTGCGACACCTACATCTAACGTGCACAATGTCACCAGCGTAACACTGCGACACCACCCGCACAGCGCCTTCCTGCGACACCTACATCTAACGTGCACAATGTCACCAGCGTAACACTGCGACACCACCCGCACAGCGCCTTCCTGCGACACCTACATCTAACGTGCACAATGTCACCTGCGTAACACTGCGACACCACCCGCACAGCGCCTTCCTGCGACACCTACATCTAACGTGCACAATGTCACCAGCGTAACACTGCGACACCACCCGCACAGCGCCTTCCTGCGACAGCTACATCTAACGTGCACAATGTCACCAGCGTAACACTGCGACACCACCCGCACAGCGCCTTCCTGCGACACCTACATCTAACATGCACAATGTCACCAGCGTAACACTGCGACACCACCCGCACAGCGCCTTCCTGCGACACCTACATCTAACGTGCACGTCACCTGCGTAACACTGCGACACCACCCGCACAGCGCCTTCCTGCGACACCTACATCTAACGTGCAATGTCACCTGCGTAACACTGCGACACCACCCGCACAGCGCCTTCCTGCGACACCTACATCTAACGTGCACAATGTCACCTGCGTAACACTGCGACACCACCCGCACAGCGCCTTCCTGCGACACCTACATCTAACGTGCACAATGTCACCAGCGTAACACTGCGACACCACCCGCACAGCGCCTTCCTGCGACACCTACATCTAACGTGCATAATGTCACCAGCGTAACACTGCGACACCACCCGCACAGCGCCTTCCTGCGACACCTACATCTAACGTGCACAATGTCACCAGCGTAACACTGCGACACCATCCGCACAGCGCCTTCCTGCGACACCTACATCTAACGTGCACAATGTCACCAGCGTAACACTGCGACACCACCCGCACAGCGCCTTCCTGCGACACCTACATCTAACGTGCACAATGTCACCAGCGTAACACTGCGACACCACCGCACAGCGCCTTCCTGCGACACCTACATCTAACGTGCACAATGTCACCAGCATAACACTGCGACACCACCCGCACAGCGCCTTCCTGCGACACCTACATCTAACGTGCCCAATGTCACCAGCGTAACACTGCGACACCACCCGCACAGCGCTTTCCTGCGACACCTACATCTAATGTGCACAATGTCACCTGCGTAACACTGCGACACCACCCGCACAGCGCCTTCCTGCGACACCTACATCTAACGTGCACAATGTCACCGGCGTAACACTGCGACACCACCCGCACAGCGCCTTCCTGCGACACCTACATCTAACGTGCACAATGTCACCAGCGTAACACTGCGACACCACCCGCACAGCGCCTTCCTGCGACACCTACATCTAACGTGCACAATGTCACCTGCGTAACACTGCGACACCACCCGCACAGCGCCTTCCTGCGAAACCTACATCTAACGTGCACGTCACCTGCGTAACACTGCGACACCACCCGCACAGCGCCTTCCTGCGACACCTACATCTAACGTGCACTATGTCACCAGCGTAACACTGCGACACCACCCGCACAGCGCCTTCCTGCGACACCTACATCTAACGTGCACAATGTCACCAGCGTAACACTGCGACACCACCCGCACAGCGTCTTCCTGCGACACATACATCTAACGTGCAATGTCACCGGCGTAACACTGCGACACCACCCGCACAGCGCCTTCCTGCAACAGCTACATCTAACGTGCCCAATGTCACCAGCGTAACACTGCGACACCACCGCACAGCGCCTTCCTGGGACACCTACATCTAACGTGCCCAATGTCACCAGCGTAACACTGCGACACCACCGCACAGCGCCTTCCTGCGACACCTACATCTAACGTGCACAATGTCACCAGCATAACACTGCGACACCACCCGCACAGCGCCTTCCTGCGACACCTACATCTAACGTGCACAATGTCACCGGCGTAACACTGCGACACCACCCGCACAGCGCCTTCCTGCGACAGCTACATCTAACGTGCCCAATGTCACCGGCGTAACACTGCGACACCACCCGCACAGCGCCTTCCTGCGACACCTACATCTAACGTGCCCAATGTCACCAGCGTAACACTGCGACACCACCCGCACAGCGCCTTCCTGCGACAGCTGCATCTAACGTGCACAATGTCACCAGCGTAACACTGCGACACCACCCGCACAGCGCCTTCCTGCGACACCTACATCTAACGTGCACAATGTCACCTGCGTAACACTGCGACACCACCCGCACAGCGCCTTCCTGCGACACCTACATCTAACGTGCACAATGTCACCAGCGTAACACTGCGACACCACCCGCACAGCGCCTTCCTGCGACACCTACATCTAACGTGCACAATGTCACCAGCGTAACACTGTGACACCACCCGCACAGCGCCTTCCTGCGACACCTACATCTAACGTGCACAATGTCACCAGCGTAACACTGCGACACCACCCGCACAGCGCCTTCCTGCGACACCAACATCTAACGTGCAATGTCACCTGCGTAACACTGCGACACCACCCGCACAGCGCCTTCCTGCGACACCTACATCTAACGTGCACAATGTCACCAGCGTAACACTGCGACACCACCCGCACAGCGCCTTCCTGCTAAACCTACATCTAACGTGCCCAATGTCACCAGCGTATCACTGCGACACCACCCGCACAGCGCCTTCCTGCGACACCTACATCTAACGTGCCCAATGTCACCAGCGTAACACTGCGACACCACCCGCACAGCGCCTTCCTGCGACACCTACATTTAACGTGCCCAATGTCACCAGTGTAACACTGCGACACCACCCGCACAGCTCCTTCCTGCGACACCTACATCTAACGTGCCCAATGTCACCAGCGTAACACTGCGACACCACCCGCACAGCGCCTTCCTGTGACACCTACATCTAACGTGCCCAATGTCACCTGCGTAACACTGCGACACCACCCGCACAGCGCCTTCCTGCGACAGCTACATCTAACGTGCACAATGTCACCGGCGTAACACTGCGACACCACCCGTACAGCGCCTTCCTGCGACACCTACATCTAACGTGCACAATGTCACCAGCATAACACTGCGACACCACCCGCACAGCGCCTTCCTGCGACACCTACATCTAACGTGCCCAATGTCACCAGCGTAACACTGCGACACCACCCGCACAGCGCCTTCCTGCGACACCTACATCTAATGTGCACAATGTCACCTGCGTAACACTGCGACACCACCCGCACAGCGCCTTCCTGCGACACCTACATCTAACGTGCCCAATGTCACCACTAGAAGATGTCCCTGCCTGCCCCCGTCATTACTACGGATGACATATAATGCCACTAGAAGGTGTCACTACCTGCCACCGTAATTTTCTACAGATGACATATAATGCCACTAGAAGGTGTCACTACCTGCCCCGTCATTACTACGGATGACATATAATGCCACTAGAAGGTGTCACTACCTGACCCAGTAATTACTACGGATGACATATGATGCCACTAGAAGGTGTCACTACCTGCCACCGTAATTTTCTACAGATGACATATAATGCCACTAGAAGGTGTCACTACCTGCCCCGTCATTACTACGGATGACATATAATGCCACTAGAAGGTGTCACTACCTGACCCAGTAATTACTACGGATGACATATGATGCCACTAGAAGGTGTCACTACCTGCCCCCGTCATTACTACAGATAACATATAATCCCACTAGAAGGTGTCACTACCTGCCTCGTCATTACTACGGATGACATATAATGCCACTAGAAGGTGACACTACCTGACCCAGTAATTACTACGGATGACATATAATGCCACAAGAAGGGGACACTACCTGCCCCCGTAATTTTCTACGGATGACATAATACCACTAGAAGGTGTCACTACCTGCCCCCGTCATTACTACGGATGATCTATACTCACACTAGAAGGTGTCAATACCTGCCCCCGTCATTAGTACGGATGACATAAAATGCCACTAGAATGTGTCACAAACTGCCCCCGTCATTAATACGGATAACATATAATGCCAGTAGAAGGTGTCACTACCTGCCCCAGTCATTACTACGGATGACATATAATACCACTAGAAGGTGTCACTACTTGCCCCAGTAATTACTACGGATGACATATGATGCCACTAGAAGATGTCCCTACCTGCCCCCGTCATTACTACGGATGGCATATAATGCAACTAGAAGGTGTCACTACCTGCCCCCGTCATTACTACGGATGACATATGATGCCAGTAGAAGGTGTCACTACCTGCCCCCGTCATTACTACGGATGAAATATAATGCAAGTAGAAGGTGTCACTACCTGCCCCCGTCATTACTACGGATGACATATAATGCCAGTAGAAGGTGTCACTACCTGCCCCAGTAATTACTACGGATGACATATAATGCCACTAGAAGGTGTCACTACCTGCCCCAGTAATTACTACGGATGACATATGATGCCACTAGAAAGTGTCACTACCTGCCCCAGTCATTACTACGGATGACATATAATGCCACTAGAAGGGGATACTACCTGACCCCGTAATTTTCTATGGATGACATATAATGCTACTAGAAGGTGTCACTACCTGCCCCAGTCATTACTACAGATGACATATAATGCCAGTAGAAGGTGTCACTACCTGCCCCAGTCATTACTACAGATGACATATAATGCCACTAGAAGGTGTCACTACCTACCCCCGTCATTACTACGGATAACATATAATGCCAGTAGTAGGTGTCACTACCTGCCCCCGTCATTACTACGGATGACATATAATGCCAGTAGAAGGTGTCACTACCTGCCCTCGTCATTACTACGGATGACATATAATGCCACTAGAAGATGTCACTACCTGCCCTCGTCATTACTACGGATGACATATAATGCCAGTAGAAGGTGTCACTACCTGCCCCCGTCATTACTACGGTTGATCTATAATGCCAATAGAAGGTGTCACTACCTGCCCCCGTCATCACTACGGATGACATATAATGCCAGTAGAAAGTGTCACTACCTGCCCCCGTCATTACTACGGATGACATATAATGCCAGTAGAAGGTGTCACTACCTGCCCCCGTCATTACTACGGATGGCATATAATGCCACTACCTGCACCCGTCATTACTACGGATGACATATAATGCCAGTAGAAGGTGTCACTACCTGCCCTCGTCATTACTACGGATGACATATAATGCCACTAGAAGATGTCACTACCTGCCCTCGTCATTACTACGGATGACATATAATGCCAGTAGAAGGTGTCACTACCTGCCCCCGTCATTACTACGGATGGCATATAATGCTACTACCTGCACCCGTCATTACTACGGATGACATATAATGCCATTAGAAGGTGTCACTACCTGCCTCCGTCATTACTACGGATGACATATAATGCCACTAGAAGATGTCACTACCTGCCCCCGTCATCACTACGGATGACATATAATGCCAGTAGAAGGTGTCACTACCTGCCCCCGTCATTACTACGGATGACATATAATGCCAGTAGAAGGTGTCACTACCTGCCCCCGTCATTACTACGGATGGCATATAATGCCACTACCTGCACCCGTCATTACTACGGATGACATATGATGCCAGTAGAAGGTGTCACTACCTGCCCCCGTCATTACTACGGATGACATATAATGCCAGAAGAAGGTGTCACTACCTGCCCCCGTCATTACTACGGATGACATATAATGCCAGAAGAAGGTGTCACTACCTACCCCAGTAATTACTACGGATGACATATGATGCCACTAGAAGGTGTCACTACCTGCCCCCATCATTACTACGGATGACACATAATGCCAGTAGAAGGTGTCACAACCTGACCTAGTAATTACTACGGATGACATATAATGCCACTAGAAGGTGTCACTACCTGCCCCAGTCATTACTACGGATGACATATAATGCCAGTAGAAGGTGTCACTACCTGCCCCAGTCATTACTACGGATGACATATAATGCCACTAGAAGGGGACACTACCTGCTCCCGTGATTTTCTATGGATGGCATATAATGCTACTAGAAGGTATCACTACCTGCCCCCGTCATTACTACGGATGACAGATAATGCCACTAGAAGGGGACACTACCTGACCCCGTAATTTTCTATGGAGGACATATAATGCTACTAGAAGGTGTCACTACCTGCCCCGGTCATTACTACGGATGACATAAAATTCCACTAGAAGGGGACACTACCTGCCCCAGTCATTACTATGGATGACATATAATGCCAGTAGAAGGTGTCACTACCTGTCCCAGTCATTACTACGGATGATATATAATGCCAGTAGAAGGTGTCACTACCTGCCCTAGTCATTACTACGGATGATCTATAATGCCAGTAGAAGGTGTCACAACCTGCCGCCGTCATTACTACGGATGATCTATAATGCCACTAGAAGGTGTCACTACCTGCCTCCGTCATTACTACGGTTGACATATAATGCCACTAGAAGGTGTCACTACCTTCCCACGTCATTACTACGGATTACATTTATTTCCACTAGAAGGTGACAATACCTGCCGCCGTCATTACTACGGATGACATATAATCCCACGAGAAGGTGACACTACCTGCCCCCGTCATTACTACGGATGACAGATAATGCCACTAGAAGGTGACAATACCTGACCCCGTAATTTTCTATGGAGGACATATAATGCTACTAGAAGGTGTCACTACCTGCCCCCGTCATTACTACG
The DNA here is from genome assembly GCF_028390025.1 of Pseudophryne corroboree. Lineage (NCBI taxonomy): Eukaryota > Metazoa > Chordata > Amphibia > Anura > Myobatrachidae > Pseudophryne > Pseudophryne corroboree. Next base: position 1,043,893,089 of record NC_086445.1, read on the forward strand.
GATGACATATAATACCAGTAGAAGGTGTCACAACCTGACCTAGTAATTACTACGGATGACATATAATGCCACTAGAAGGTGTCACTACCTGCCACAGTAATTACGACGATTCACATATGATGCCACTAGAAGGTGTCACTACCTGCCCCAGTCATTACTACGGATGACATATAATGCCAGTAGAAGGTGTCACTACCTGCCCCAGTCATTACTACGGATGACATATAATGCCACTAGAAGGGGACACTACCTGCTCCCGTGATTTTCTATGGATGACATATAATGCTACTAGAAGGTATCACTACCTGCCCCCGTCATTACTACGGATGACAGATAATGCCACTAGAAGGGGACACTACCTGACCCCGTAATTTTCTATGGAGGACATATAATGCTACTAGAAGGTGTCACTACCTGCCCCGGTCATTACTACGGATGACATAAAATTCCACTAGAAGGGGACACTACCTGCCCCAGTCATTACTATGGATGACATATAATGCCAGTAGAAGGTGTCACTACCTGTCCCAGTCATTACTACGGATGATATATAATGCCAGTAGAAGGTGTCACTACCTGCCCTAGTCATTACTACGGATGATCTATAATGCCAGTAGAAGGTGTCACAACCTGCCGCCGTCATTACTACGGATGATCTATAATGCCACTAGAAGGTGTCACTACCTGCCTCCGTCATTACTACGGATGACATATAATGCCACTAGAAGGTGTCACTACCTTCCCACGTCATTACTACGGATTACATTTATTTCCACTAGAAGGTGACAATACCTGCCGCCGTCATTACTACGGATGACATATAATCCCACGAGAAGGTGACACTACCTGCCCCCGTCATTACTACGGATGACAGATAATGCCACTAGAAGGTGACAATACCTGACCCCGTAATTTTCTATGGAGGACATATAATGCTACTAGAAGGTGTCACTACCTGCCCCCGTCATTACTACGGATGACATATAATACCAGTAGAAGGTGTCACTACCTGCCCCAGTAATTACTACGGATGACATATAATACCAGTAGAAGGTGTCACTACCTGCCCCAGTAATTACTACGGATGACATATAATGCCAGTAAAAGTTGTCACCACCTGCCCCCGTCATTACTACGGATGACATATAATGCCACTAGAAGGTGTCACTACCTGTCCCAGTCATTACTACGGATGACATATAATGCCAGCAGAAGGTGTCACTACCTGCCCTCGTCATTACTACGGATGACATATAATGCCACTAAAAGATGTCACTACCTGCCCCCGTCATTACTACGGATGACATATAATGCCAGTAGAAGGTGTCACTACCTGCCCCCGTCATTACTACGGATGATCTATAATGCCAATAGAAGGTGTCACTACCTGCCCCCGTCATCACTACGGATGACATATAATGCCAGTAGAAAGTGTCACTACCTGCCCCCGTCATTACTACGGATGACATATAATGCCAGTAGAAGGTGTCACTACCTGCCCCCGTCATTACTACGGATGACATATAATGCCAGCAGAAGGTGTCACTACCTGCCCCCGTCATCACTACGGATGACATATAATGCCACTAGAAGGTGTCACTACCTGCCCCCGTAATTTTCTACGGATGACATATGGCACTAGAAGGTGTCACTACCTGCCCCCGTCATTACTACGGATGACATATAATGCCACTAGAAGGGGACACTACCTGCCCCAGTCATTACTACGGATGACATATAATGCCAGTAGAAGGTGTCACTACCTGTCCCAGTCATTACTACGGATGATAAATAATGCCAGTAGAAGGTGTCACTACCTGCCCTAGTCATTACTACGGATGATCTATAATGCCAGTAGAATGTGTCACAACCTGCCGCCGTCATTACTACGGATGATCTATAATGCCACTAGAAGGTGTCACTACCTGCCGCCGTCATTACTACGCATGACATATAATGCCACTAGAAGGTGTCACTACCTGCCTCCGTCATTACTACGGATGACATATAATGCCAGTAGAAGGTGTCACTACCTGACCCAGTAATTACTACGGATGACATATGATGCCACTAGAAGGTGTCACTACCTTCCCACGTCATTACTACGGATTACATTTATTTCCACTAGAAGGTGACAATACCTGCCGCCGTCATTACTACGGATGACATATAATCCCACTAGAAGGTGACACTACCTGCCCCCGTCATTACTACGGATGACAGATAATGCCACTAGAAGGGGACAATACCTGACCCCGTAATTTTCTATGGAGGACATATAATGCTACTAGAAGGTGTCACTACCTGCCCCCGTCATTACTACGGATGACATATAATACCAGTAGAAGGTGTCACTACCTGCCCCAGTAATTACTACGGATGACATATAATGCCAGTAAAAGTTGTCACCACCTGCCCCCGTCATTACTACGGATGACATTTAATGCCACCTGAAGGTGTCACTACCTGTCCCAGTCATTACTACGGATGACATATAATGCCAGTAGAAGGTGTCACTACCTGCCCTCGTCATTACTACGGATGACATATAATGCCACTAGAAGATGTCACTACCTGCCCCCGTCATTACTACGGATGACATATAATGCCAGTAGAAGGTGTCACTACCTGCCCCCGTCATTACTACGGATGATCTATAATGCCAATAGAAGGTGTCACTACCTGCCCCCGTCATCACTACGGATGACATATAATGCCAGTAGAAAGTGTCACTACCTGCCCCCGTCATTACTACGGATGACATATAATGCCAGTAGAAGGTGTCACTACCTGCCCCCGTCATTACTACGGATGACATATAATGCCAGTAGAAGGTGTCACAACCTGCCCCGTCATTACTACGGATGACATATAATGCCACTAGAAGGTGTCACTACCTGCCCCCGTAATTTTCTACGGATGACATATGGCACTAGAGGGTGTCACTACCTGCACCCTTCATTACTACGGATGACATATAATGCCCCTAAAAGGTGTCACTACCTGCCCCCGTCATTACTACGGATGACATATAATGCCACTAGAAGGGGACACTACCTGCCCCAGTCATTACTATGGATGACATATAATGCCAGTAGAAGGTGTCACTACCTGTCCCAGTCATTACTACGGATGATATATAATGCCAGTAGAAGGTGTCACTACCTGCCCCAGTAATTACTACGGATGACATATAATGCCAGTAAAAGTTGTCACCACCTGCCCCCGTCATTACTACGGTTGACATTTAATGCCACCTGAAGGTGTCACAACCTGCCGCCGTCATTACTACGGATGATCTATAATGCCACTAGAAGGTGTCACTACCTGCCGCCGTCATTACTACGGATGACATATAATGCCAGTAGAAGGTGTCACTACCTGACCCAGTAATTACTACGGATGACATATGATGCCACTAGAAGGTGTCATTACCTCCCCCCGTCATTAATACGGATGACATATAATGCCACTAGAAGGTGTCACAACCTGACCCCGTCATTATTACGGATGACATATAATGCCACTAGAAGGTGTCACTACCTGCCCCCGTCATTACTACGGATGACATATAATGCCACTAGAAGGTGTCACTACCTGCCCCCGTCATTACTACGGATGACATATGATGCCACTAGAAGGTGTCACAACCTGCCACCGTCATTACAACGGCTGACATATAATGCCCCCGTCATTACTACGGATGACATATAATGCCACGAGAAGGGGACACTACCTGCCCCAGTCATTACTATGGATGACATATAATGCCAGTAGAAGGTGTCACTACCTGTCCCAGTCATTACTACAATGATAAATAATGCCAGTAGAAGGTGTCACTACCTGCCCTAGTCATTACTACGGATGATCTATAATGCCAGTAGAATGTGTCACAACCTGCCGCCGTCATTACTACGGATGATCTATAATGCCACTAGAAGGTGTCACTACCTGCCTCCGTCATTACTACGGATGACATATAATGCCACTAGAAGGTGTCACTACCTTCCCACGTCATTACTACGGATTACATTTATTTCCACTAGAAGGTGACAATACCTGCCGCCGTCATTACTACGGATGACATATAATCCCACGAGAAGGTGACACTACCTGCCCCCGTCATTACTACGGATGACAGATAATGCCACTAGAAGGGGACAATACCTGACCCCGTAATTTTCTATAGAGGACATATAATGCTACTAGAAGGTGTCACTACCTGCCCCCGTCATTACTACGGATGACATATAATACCAGTAGAAGGTGTCACTACCTGCCCCAGTAATTACTACGGATGACATATAATGCCACTAGAAGATGTCACTACCTGCCCCCGTCATTACTACGGATGACATATAATGCCAGTAAAAGTTGTCACCACCTGCCCCCGTCATTACTACGGATGACATTTAATGCCACCTGAAGGTGTCACTACCTGTCCCAGTCATTACTACGGATGACATATAATGCCAGTAGAAGGTGTCACTACCTGCCCTCGTCATTACTACGGATGACATATAATGCCAGTAGAAAGTGTCACTACCTGCCCCCGTCATTACTACGGATGACATATAATGCCAGTAGAAGGTGTCACTACCTGCCCCCGTCATTACTACGGATGACATATAATGCCAGTAGAAGGTGTCACAACCTGCCCCCGTCATTACTACGGATGACATATAATGCCACTAGAAGGTGTCACTACCTGCCCCCGTAATTTTCTACGGATGACATATGGCACTAGAGGGTGTCACTACCTGCACCCTTCATTACTACGGATGACATATAATGCCCCTAAAAGGTGTCACTACCTGCCCCCGTCATTACTACGCATGACATATAATGCCACTAGAAGGGGACACAACCTGCCCCAGTCATTACTATGGATGACATATAATGCCAGTAGAAGGTGTCACTACCTGCCCTAGTCATTACTACGGATGATCTATAATGCCAGTAGAAGGTGTCACAACCTGCCGCCGTCATTACTACGGATGATCTATAATGCCACTAGAAGGTGTCACTACCTGCCGCCGTCATTACTACGGATGACATATAATGCCAGTAGAAGGTGTCACTACCTGACCCAGTAATCACTACGGATGACATATGATGCCACTAGAAGGTGTCATTACCTCCCCCCGTCATTAATACGGATGACATATAATGCCACTAGAAGGTGTCACAACCTGACCCCGTCATTATTACGGATGACATATAATGCCACTAGAAGGTGTCACTACCTGCCCCCGTCATTACTACGGATGACATATAATGCCACTAGAAGGTGTCACTACCTGCCCCCGTCATTACTACGGATGACATATGATGCCACTAGAAGGTGTCACAACCTGCCACCGTCATTACAACGGCTGACATATAATGCCAGTAGAAGGTGTCACTACCTGCCCCCGTCATTACTACGGATGACATATAATGCCACTAGAAGGTGTCACTACCTGCCCCCGTAATTTTCTACGGATGACATATGGCACTAGAAGGTGTCACTACCTGCACCCTTCATTACTACGGATGACATATAATGCCCCTAAAAGGTGTCACTACCTGCCCCCGTCATTACTACGGTTGACATATAATGCCACTAGAAGGGGACACTACCTGCCCCAGTCATTACTATGGATGACATATAATGCCACTAGAAGGGAACACTACCTGTCCCCGTCATTACTACGGATGACATATAATGCCAGTAGAAGGTGTCACTACCTGCCCCAGTAATTACTACGGATGACATATGATGCCACTAGAAGGTGTCACAACCTGCCACCGTCATTACAACGGCTGACATATAATGCCCCCGTCATTACTACGGATGACATATAATGCCCCTAAAAGGTGTCACTACCTGCCCCCGTCATTACTACGGATGACATATAATGCCACTAGAAGGGGACACTACCTGCCCCAGTCATTACTATGGATGACATATAATGCCAGTAGAAGGTGTCACTACCTGCCCCCGTCATTACTACGGATGATCTATAATGCCAACAGAAGGTGTCACTACCTGCCCCCGTCATTACTACGGATGACATATAATGCCACTAGAAGATGTCACTACCTGCCCCCGTCATTACTACGGATGACATATAATGCCAGTAGAAGGTGTCACTACCTGCCCGCGTCATTACTACGGATGACATATAATGCCAGTAGAAGGTGTCACTACCTGCCCCCGTAATTTTCTACGGATGACATATAATGCCACTAGAAGGGGACACTACCTGCCCCAGTCATAACTATGGATGACATATAATGCCAGTAGAAGGTGTCACTACCTGTCCCAGTCATTACTGCAGATGACATATAATGCCAGTAGAAGGTGTCACTACCTGCCCCCGTCATTACTACGGATGACATATAATCCCACTAGAAGGTGTCACTAACTGCACCCGTCATTACTACGGATGATCTATAATCCCATAAGAAGGTGTCACTACCTGCCCCCGTCATTAATACGGATGACACATGATGCCACTAGAAGGTGTCACTACCTGTCCCTATCATTACTACGGATGACATATAATGCAAGTAGAAGGTGTCACTACCTGCACCAGTCATTACTACGGATGACATATAATGCCAGTAGAAGGTGTCACTACCTGCCTCCGTCATTACTACAGATGACATATAATCCCACTAGAAGGCGACACTACCTGCCCCCGTCTTTACTACGGATGACATATGATGCCAGTAGAAGGTGTCACTACCTGCCCCCGTCATTACTACGGATGACATATAATGCCAGTAGAAGGTGTCACTACCTGCCCCAGTAATTACTACGGATGACATATGATGCCACTAGAAGGTGTCACTACCTGCCCCCGTCATTACTACGGATGACATATAATCCCACTAGAAGGTGACACTACCTGCCCCCGTCATTACTACGGATGACATATAATGCCAGTAGAAAGTGTCACTACCTGCCCCCGTCATTACTACGGATGACATATAATGCCAGTAGAAGGTGTCACTACCTGCCCCCGTCATTACTACGGATGACATTTAATGCCAGTAGAAGGTGTCACTACCTGCCCCCGTCATTACTACGGATGACATATAATGCCACTAGAAGGTGTCACTACCTGCCCCCGTAATTTTCTACGGATGACATATGGCACTAGAAGGTGTCACTACCTGCACCCTTCATTACTACGGATGACATATAATGCCCCTAAAAGGTGTCACTACCTGCCCCCGTCATTACTACGGATGACATATAATGCCACTAGAAGGGGACACTACCTGCCCCAGTCATTACTACGGATGATATATAATGCCAGTAAAAGGTGTCACTACCTGCCCTAGTCATTACTACGGATGATCTAAAATGCCAGTAGAAGGTGTCACAACCTGCCGCCGTCATTACTACGGATGACATATAATGCCAGTAGAAGGTGTCACTACCTGCCTCCGTCATTACTACGGATGACATATGATGCCACTAGAAGGTGTCATTACCTGCCCCCGTCATTAAGACGGAGGACATATAATGCCACCAGAAGGTGTCACAACCTGACCCCGTCATTATTACGGATGACATATAATGCCACTAGAAGGTGTCACTACCTGCCCCCGTCATTACTACGGATGACATATAATGCCAGTAGAAGGTGTCATTACCTGCCCCAGTAATTACTACGGATGACATATGATGCTACTAGAAGGTGTCACTACCTGCCTCCGTCATTACTACGGATGACATATAATGCCAGTAGAAGGTGTCACTACCAGCCCCCGTCATTAGTACGGATGAAATATAATGCAAGTATAAGGTGTCACTACCTGCCCCAGTAATTACGACGATTCACATATGATGCCAGTAAAAGGTGTCATTACCTGTCGCCGTCATTACTATAGATGACATATAATGCCACTAGAAGGTGTCACTGCCTGCCCCCGTCATTACTACGGATGACATATAATACCAGTAGAAGGTGTCACTACCTGCCCCAGTAATTACTACGGATGACATATAATTCCAGTAGAAGGTGTCACTACCTGCCCCAGTAATTACTACGGATGACATATAATGCCAGTGGAAGGTGTCACTACCTGCCCCCGTCATTACTACGGATGACATAATGCCAGTAGAAGGGGTCACTACCTGTCCCAGTCATTACTACGGATGACATATAATACCAGTAGAAGGTGTCACTACCTGCCCTAGTCATTACTACGGATGATTTATAATGCCACTAGAAGGTGTCACTACCTGCCCCCGTCATTACTACGGATGACATATAATGTCAGTAGAAGGTGTCACTACCTGCCCCCGTCATTACTACGGATGATCTATAATGCCAACAGAAGGTGTCACTACCTGCCCCCGTCATTACTACGGATGACCTATAATGCAAGTAGAAGGTGTCACTACCTGCCTCCGTCATTACTACGGATGACCTATAATGCCAGTAGAAGGTGTCACTACCTGCCCCCGTCATTACTACGGATGACATATAATGCCAGAAGAAGGTGTCACTACCTGCCCCCGTCATTACTACGGATGACATATAATGCCACTAAGAAGGTGTCACTACCTGCACCCGTCATTACTACGAATTACATATAATGCCAGTAGAAGGTGTCACTACCTTCCCCCGTCATTAATACGGATGACACATGATGCCACTAGAAGGTGTCACTACCTGTCCCTATCATTACTACGGATGACATATAATGCAAGTAGAAGGTGTCACTACCTGCACCAGTTATTACTACGGATGACATATAATGCCACTAGAAGGTGTCACTACCTGCCCCGTCATTACTACGGATGACATATAATGCCACTAGAAGATGTCACTACCTGCCCCCGTCATTACTACGGATGACATATAATGCCAGTAGAAGGTGTCACTACCTGCCCGCGTCATTACTACGGATGACATATAATGCCAGTAGAAGGTGTCACTACCTGCCCCCGTAATTTTCTACGGATGACATATAATGCCACTAGAAGGGGACACTACCTGCCCTATCATTACTACGGATGACATATAATGCAAGTAGAAGGTGTCAATACCTGCCCCCGTCATTACTACGGATGATCTATAATGCCACTAGAAGGGGTCACTACCTGCCCTATCATTACTACGGATGACATATAATGCAAGTAGAAGGTGTCATTACCTGCACCAGTCATTACTACGGATGACATATAACGCCAGTAGAAGGTGTCACTACCTGCCTCCGTCATTACTACGGATGACATATAATCCCACTAGAAGGCGACACTACCTGCCCCCGTCATTACTACGGATGACATATGATGCCAGTAGAAGGTGTCACTACCTGCCCCCGTCATTACTACGGATGACATATAATGCCAGTAGAAGGTGTCACTACCTGCCCCAGTAATTACTACGGATGACATATGATGCCACTAGAAGGTGTCACTACCTGCCCCCGTCATTACTACGGATGACATATAATCCCACTAGAAGGTGACACTACCTGCCCCCGTCATTACTACGGATGACATATAATGCCACTAGAAGGGGACACTACCTGCCCCCTAATTTTCTATGGATGACATATAATGCTACTAGAAGGTGTCACTACCTGCCCCAGTCATTACTACAGATGACATATAATGCCAGTAAGAGGTTTCACTACCTGCCCCAGTAATTACTACGGATGACATATAATCCCACTAGAACAGGTGTGGGGAACCTTCGGCCCTCCAGCTGTTGCTGAACTACACATACCAGCATGCCTTGCTACAGTTTTGCTATTTGGCCATGCTAAAACTGTTGCATAGCATGCTGGGATGTGTAGTTCAGCAACAGCTGGAGGGCCAAAGGTTCCCCATTCCTGCACTAGAAGGTGTCACTACCTGCCGCCGTCATTATTACGGATGACACATGATGCCACTAGAAGGTGTCACTACCTGCCACCGTCATTACTACGGATGACATATGATGCCACTAGAAGGTGTCACTACCTGCCCCCGTCATTACTACGGATGACATATGCCAGTAGAAGGTGTCACTACCTGCCCCTGTCATTACTACGGATGATCTATAATGCCACTAGAAGGTGGCACTACCTGCCCCCGTCATTACTACGGTTGACATATAATGCCACTAGAAGGTGTCACTACCTGCCCCCGTCATTACTACGGATTACATATAATCCCACTAGAAGGTGTCATTAACTGTCCCCGTCATTACTACAGATGACATATAATGCCACTAGAAGGTGTCACTACCTGCCCCCGTAATTTTCTACGGATGACATAAAATGCCACTAAAAGGTGTCACTACCTGCCCCCGTCATCACTACGGAGGACATATAATGCCACTAGAAGGTGTCACTACCTGCCCCCGTCATTACTACGGATGACATATGATGCCACTAGAAGGTGTCACTACCTGCCCCCATCATTACTACGGATGACATATAATCCCACTAGAAGGCGACACTACCTGCCCCCGTCATTACTATGGATGACATATGATGCCACTAGAAGGTGTCACTACCTGCCCCCGTCATTACTACGGATTACATAATTCCAGTTGAAGGTGTCACTACCTGGCCCAGTAATTACTACGGATGACATATGATGCCACTAGAAGGTGTCACTACCTGCCCCCATCATTACTACGGATGACATATAATGTCACTAGAAGGTGTCACTACCTGTCCCCGTCATTACTACGGATGACATATCATGCCACTAGAAGGTGTCACTACCTGCCCCCGTCATTACTATGGATGACATATAATGCCACTAGAAGGTGACACTACCTGCCCCCGTCATTACTATGGATGACATATGATGCCACTAGAAGGTGTCACTACCTGCCCCCGTCATTACTACGGATGACATATAATGCCAGTAGAAGGTGTCACTACCTGCCCCAGTAATTACTACGGATGACATATGATGCCACTAGAAGGTGTCACTACCTGTCCCCGTCATTACTACGGATGACATATAATCCCACTAGAAGGTGTCACTACCTGCCCCCGTCATTACTATGGATGACATATAATGCCAGTAGAAGGTGTCACTACCTGCCCCCGTCATTACTATGGATGACATATAATGCCACTAGAAGGTGTCACTACCTGTCCCAGTCATTACTACGGATGACATATAATCCCACTAGAAGGTGTCACTACCTGCCCCCGTCATTACTATGGATGACATATAATGCCAGAAGAAGGTGTCACTACCTGCCCCAGTAATTACTACGGAAGACACATGATGCCACTAGAAGGTGTCACTACCTACCCCCGTCATTACTACGGATGACATATAATGCCAGTAGAAGGTGTCACTACCTGTCCCTGTCATCACTACAGATGACATATAATGCCAGTAGAAGGTGTCACTACCTGCCCCCGTCATTACTACGGATGACATTCATTTCCACTAGAAGGTGACAGTACCTGCCACCGTCATTACTACGGATGACATATAATGCGACTAGAAGGGAACACTACCTGCCCCCGGAATTTTCTATGGATGACATATAATGCTAATATAAGGTGTGGCCGGAGAGACTAGCCAGCCACACGTGTAATGGCGTCTGCGGCACTGAAGGGGTTAACCCTCGTGCCCGGCGCCATGTTACGGACTGTTTAAAAGTTTGTTTAATGATGTGTTTTACTTTTAACATGTCATATGTAGTGCTCTGTGCACCATTGCAGGAAGGCATGTTTAACTGTATCTATTTTATATTCAAGACAGGCTTGGTGTATATTTAAAGGGAAACACGTGTTTAAATTAAATGTATTTAAAGGAAAAATGCAGTTACTATAGCTGTCTGAATAAGCAACTCTTATCCTCTGGAAATAGGAAGTGGCATGATAAGGGCCCTGTCCTAGCAGTGAGGTGTGAAGGACAATACCTTTTGATGTGTAAGTTCCTTAGAGAGAGATACTAATCACTGGGTCTATGGGCTTGGAACTTGTTTCATGTACCTGATTTAATTGACATACGAACGACCGATGTAGGAAGGAAGACTGTTTGTTTGTATTGTAGCCATTCCTGTTGTAATCTTAAACACTGGGATTGCCTGGAGATGTGAATGACCAGAAACATCTGTATTTTGAAGATATGTGATAAATTTATCAATGGTGAATGTTAATCTGATACCAAACGTTGTCTGGGTGACAGGAAGGAGGATATTGTTTTATTGCACTTATATCCTTGTAAAATGTAATTTATTGGTATTTTGTAAAATAACCTGATTGGTTGGAGAAGACAGGGAGGGCTTACCCCCCTGTGGTACTGTGTGGAAAACTGACATAAAAAGGAGACCTGCGTGCCTCCAGAGTGTAGTTGTAACATCTTCTTCTGCTGAAAACATCTAATTGTATGCTGTTGCCCCTAGCAATAGGGAAGAGCCTTTTTAAAGGTTATCATTGAGCAATAAACATCTTTGCCTCAAGAAGACTGCTTCATCTTGTGACCAACAGGGTTAGGCCAAACCTAGGCCCGTCCTCCGGCTGTCCAGGGAAGCACCTAGCGTCTCCAAGCTCCGCCTTCCGCCAGCTACCGGTAGAGGCCTAGCAAGTGGCTAGTGGGGATTCATCAGCACCACACAGCTGTGGTAAGGCAGTGCGTCGGCACATACAGAGCAGAATCGTGGTTCCAAACGCCACGGCAGGTTAGGAGTTTGGTGGTGGCAGCGAGAACCCGCCCACAGCGCAGTGGGTGGAGTCAGTAACAGGCGGTTACTGACGGTAAGCGGGAATCCCCTATGTGGTCAGGCCTCGTGCGGCTTGACCTTCCAATCTGTGCGCAGTCAACGGGACGCGAAAGCGGCGAGTGCTTTCGTACGGTACCGTCCGGTCACATAAGGTGTCAATATCTTCCCCAGACATTACTACGGATGACATATAATGCCACTAGAAGGTGTCACTACCTGTCCCTGTCATTACTACGGATGACATATAATGCCAGTAGAAGGTGTCACTACCTTCCCCAGTAATTAGTACGGATGACATATGATGCCACTAGAAGGTGTCACTACCTGCCCCCGTCATTACTACGGATGACATATAATGCCAGTAAAAGGTGTCACCACCTGCCCCCGTCATTACTACGGATGACATTTAATGCCACCTGAAGGTGTCATTACCTGCCGCCGTCATTACTATAGATGACATATAATGCCACTAGAAGGTGTCACAACCTGTCCCAGTCATTACTACGGATGACATATAATGCCAGTAGAAGGTGTCACTACCTGCCCCCGTCATTACTACGGATGATCTATAATGCCACTAGAAGGTGTCACTACCTGCCGCCGTCATTACTACGGATGATCTATAATGCCACTAGATGGTGTCACTACCTGCCCCCGTCATTACTACGGATGACATATAATGCCACTAGAAGATGTCACTACCTGCCCCCGTCATTACTACGGATGACATATAATGCCAGTAGAAGGTGTCACTACCTGCCCCCGTCATTACTACGGATGATCTATAATGCCACTAGAAGGTGTCACTACCTGCCCCCGTCATTACTACGGATGATCTATAATGCCACTAGAAGGTGTCACTACCTGCCCCCCCCCATTACTACGGATGACATATAATGCCACTAGAAGGTGTCACTACCTGCCCCGGTTATTACTACGGATGACATATAATGCCAATAGAAGGTATGACTACCTGTCCCAGTAATTACTACGGATGACATATGATGCCAGTAGAAGGTGTCACTACCTGCCCCAGTAATTACTACGGATGACACATGATGCCACTAGAAGGTGTCACTACCTGCCCCCGTCATTACTACGGATGACATATAATGCCAGTAGAAGGTGTCACTACCTGTCCCTGTCATTACTACGGATGACATATAATGCCAGTAGAAGGTGTAACTACCTGACCCCGTCATTACTACGGATGACATTTATTTCCACTAGAAGGTGACAATACCTGCCACCGTCATTACTACGGATGACATATAATCCCACTAGAAGGTGACACTACCTTCCCCCGTCATTACTACGGATGACATATAATGCCAGTAGAAGGTGTCACTACCTGTCCCTGTCATTACTACGGATGACATATAATGCCAGTAGAAGGTGTCACTACCTGCCCCCGTCATTACTACAGATGACATTTATTTCCACTAGAAGGTGACAATACCTGCCATCGTCATTACTACGGATGACATATAATCCCACTAGAAGGTGACACTACCTTCCCCCGTCATTACTACGGATGACATATAATGCCAGTAGAAGGTGTCACTACTTGCCCCCGTCATTACTACGGATGACATTTATTTCCACTAGAAGGTGACAATACCTGCCACCGTCATTACTACGGATGACATATAATCCCACTAGAAGGGAACACTACCTGCCCCCGGAATTTTCTATGGATGACATATAATGCTAATATAAGGTGTCAATATCTTCCCCAGACATTACTATGGATGACATATAATGCCAGTAGAAGGTGTCACTACCTGCCCCAGTAATTACTACGGATGACATATGATGCCACTAGAAGGTGTCACTACCTGCCCCGGTCATTACTACGGATGACATATAATGCCAGTAGAAGGTGTCACTACCTGCCCCAGTAATTACTACGGATGACATATGATGCCACTAGAAGGTGTCACTACCTGCCCCGGTCATTACTACGGATGACATATAATGCCAGTAGAAGGTGTCACTACCTGCCCCAGTAATTACTACGGATGACATATGATGCCACTAGAAGGTGTCACTACCTGCCCCAGTCATTACTACGGATGACATATAATGCCAGTAGAAGGTGTCACTACCTGCCCCTGTCATTACTATGGATGACATATAATGCCACTAGAAGGTGTCACTACCTGTCCCAGTCATTACTACTGATGACATATAATGCCAGTAGAAGGTGTCACTACCTGTCCCCGTCATTACTACGGATGATCTATAATGCCACTAGAAGGTGTCACTACCTGCCGCCGTCATTACTACGGATGTTCTATAATGCCACTAGAAGGTGTCACTACCTGCCCCCGTCATTACTACGGATGACATATAATCCCACTAGAAGGCGACACTACCTGCCCCCGTCATTACTACGGATGACATATGATGCCACTAGAAGGTGTCACTACCTGCCCCCGTCATTACTACAGATGACATATAATGCCAGTAGAAGGTGTCACTACCTGCCCCAGTAATTACTACGGATGACATATGATGCCACTAGAAGGTGTCACTACCTGCCCCCATCATTACTACGGATGACATATAATGCCACTAGAAGGTGTCACTACCTGTCCCCGTCATTACTACGGATGACACATAATGCCACTAGAAGGTGTCACTACCTGCCCCCGTCATTACTATGGATGACATATAATGCCAGTAGAAGGTGTCACTACCTGACCCAGGAATTACTACGGATGACACATGATGCCACTAGAAGGTGTCACTACCTGCCCCCGTCATTACTACGGATGACATATAATGCCAGTAGAAGCTGTCACTACCTGCCCCCGTCATTACTACAGATGGCATATAATGCCAGTAAAAGGTGTCACCACCAGCCCCCGTCATTACTACGGATGACATTTAATGCCACTAGAAGGTGTCACTAACTGCCCCCGTCATTACTACGGATGACATATAATGCCACTAGAAGATGTCACTACCTGCCCCCGTCATTACTACGGATGACATATAATGCCACTAGAAGGTGTCACTACCTTCACCAGTCATTACTACGGATGACATATAATGCCACTAGAAGGTGTCACTACTTGCCCCAGTCATTACTGCGGATGACATATAATGCCACAAGAAGGTGTCACTACCTGCTTCCGTCATTACTGCGGATGATCTATAATCCTACTAGAAGGTGTCACTACTTGCCCCAGTCATTACTACGGATGACATATAATGCCACTAGAAGGTGTCACTACCTGCCCCCGTCATTACTACGGATGATCTATAATGCCAATAGAAGGTGTCACTACCTGCCCCCGTCATTACTACGGATGACATATAATGCCAGTAGAAGGTGTCACTACCTGCCCCCGTCATTACTACGGATGACATATAATCTCACTAGAAGGCGACACTACCTGCCCCCGTCATTACTACGGATGACATATGATGCCAGTAGAAGGTGTCACTACCTGCCCCCGTCATTACTACGGATGACATATAATGCCAGTAGAAGGTGTCACTACCTGCCCCAGTAATTACTACGGATGACATATGATGCCACTAGAAGGTGTCACTACCTGCCCCGTCATTACTACGGATGACAAATAATGCCACTAGAAGGTGTCACTACCTGCCCCCGTAATTTTCTACGGATGACATATATGGCACTAGAAGGTGTCACTACCTGCAACCGTCATTACTACGGATGACATACAATGCACCTAAAAGGTGTCAGTACCTTCACCCGTCATTACTACGGATGACATATAATGCCACTAGAAGGGGACACTACCTGCCCCCGTAATTTTCTACGGATGACATATAATGCCACTAGAAGGTGTCACTACCTGCCCCAGTCATTAATACGGATGATCTATACTCACCCTAGAAGGTGTCACTACCTGCCCCCGTCATTAGTACGGATGACATATAATGTCACTAGAAGGTGTCACTACCTGTCCCCGTCATGACTACGGATGATATATAATCCCACTAGAAGGTGTCACTACCTGCCCTCGTCATTACTACGGATGATATATTGCCACTAGAAGGTGTCACAACCTGCCCCCGTCATTACTACGGATGACATATAATGCCAGTAGAAGGTGTCACTACCTGCCCCAGTAATTACTACGGATGACATATGATGCCACTAGAAGGTGTCACTACCTGCCCCCGTCATTACTACGCATGACATATAATGCAAGTAGAAGGTGTCAATACCTGCCCCCGTCATTACTACGGATGACATATAATGCCACTAGAAGGTGTCACTACCTTCACCAGTCATTACTACGGATGACATATAATGCCACTAGAAGGTGTCACTACCTGCCCCGGTTATTACTACGGATGACATATAATGCCAGTAGAAGGTGTCACTACCTGCCCCCGTAATTTTCTACGGATGACATATGATGCCACTAGAAGGTGTCACTACCTGCCCCCGTCATTACTACGCATGACATATAATGCCAGTAGAAGGTGTCAATACCTGCCCCCGTCATTACTACGGATGACATATAATGCCACTAGGTGTCACTACCTGCACCCGTCATTACTACAGATGATCTATAATCCCACTAGAAGGTGTAACTACCTGCCCCCATCATTACTACGGATGATATATAATGCCAGTAGAAGGTGTCACTACCTGCCCCCGTCATTACTACGGATGAAATATAATGCAAGTAGAAGGTGTCACTACATGCCCCCGTCATTACTACGAATGACATTTATTTCCACTAGAAGGTGACAATACCTGCCACCGTCATTACTACGAATGACATATAATCCCACTAGAAGGTGTCACTACCTGCCCCGGTTATTACTACGGATGACATATAATGCCAATAGAAGGTATGACTACCTGTCCCAGTAATTACTACGGATGACACATGATGCCACTAGAAGGTGTCACTACCTGCCCCCGTCATTACTACGGATGACATATAATGCCAGTAGAAGGTGTCACTACCTGTCCCTGTCATTACTACGGATGACATATAATGCCAGTAGAAGGTGTCACTACCTGACCCCGTCATTACTACGGATGACATTTATTTCCACTAGAAGGTGACAATACCTGCCACCGTCATTACTACGGATGACATATAATCCCACTAGAAGGTGACACTACCTTCCCCCGTCATTACTACGGATGACATATAATGCCAGTAGAAGGTGTCACTACCTGTCCCTGTCATTACTACGGATGACATATAATGCCAGTAGAAGGTGTCACTACCTGCCCCCGTCATTACTACAGATGACATTTATTTCCACTAGAAGGTGACAATACCTGCCATCGTCATTACTACGGATGACATGTAATCCAAATAGAAGGTGACACTACCTTCCCCCGTCATTACTACGGATGACATATAATGCCACTAGAAGGGAACACTACCTGTCCCCGTCATTACTACGGATGACATATAATGCCAGTAGAAGGTGTCACTACTTGCCCCCGTCATTACTACGGATGACATTTATTTCCACTAGAAGGTGACAATACCTGCCACCGTCATTACTACGGATGACATATAATCCCACTAGAAGGGAACACTACCTGCCCCCGGAATTTTCTATGGATGACATATAATGCTAATATAAGGTGTCAATATCTTCCCCAGACATTACTATGGATGACATATAATGCCAGTAGAAGGTGTCACTACCTGCCCCAGTAATTACTACGGATGACATATGATGCCACTAGAAGGTGTCACTACCTGCCCCGGTCATTACTACGGATGACATATAATGCCAGTAGAAGGTGTCACTACCTGCCCCAGTAATTACTACGGATGACATATGATGCCACTAGAAGGTGTCACTACCTGCCCCGGTCATTACTACGGATGACATATAATGCCAGTAGAAGGTGTCACTACCTGCCCCAGTAATTACTACGGATGACATATGATGCCACTAGAAGGTGTCACTACCTGCCCCAGTCATTACTACGGATGACATATAATGCCAGTAGAAGGTGTCACTACCTGCCCCTGTCATTACTATGGATGACATATAATGCCACTAGAAGGTGTCACTACCTGTCCCAGTCATTACTACTGATGACATATAATGCCAGTAGAAGGTGTCACTACCTGTCCCCGTCATTACTACGGATGATCTATAATGCCACTAGAAGGTGTCACTACCTGCCGCCGTCATTACTACGGATGTTCTATAATGCCACTAGAAGGTGTCACTACCTGCCCCCGTCATTACTACGGATGACATATAATCCCACTAGAAGGCGACACTACCTGCCCCCGTCATTACTACGGATGACATATGATGCCACTAGAAGGTGTCACTACCTGCCCCCGTCATTACTACAGATGACATATAATGCCAGTAGAAGGTGTCACTACCTGCCCCAGTAATTACTACGGATGACATATGATGCCACTAGAAGGTGTCACTACCTGCCCCCATCATTACTACGGATGACATATAATGCCACTAGAAGGTGTCACTACCTGTCCCCGTCATTACTACGGATGACACATAATGCCACTAGAAGGTGTCACTACCTGCCCCCGTCATTACTATGGATGACATATAATGCCAGTAGAAGGTGTCACTACCTGACCCAGGAATTACTACGGATGACACATGATGCCACTAGAAGGTGTCACTACCTGCCCCCGTCATTACTACGGATGACATATAATGCCAGTAGAAGCTGTCACTACCTGCCCCCGTCATTACTACAGATGGCATATAATGCCAGTAAAAGGTGTCACCACCAGCCCCCGTCATTACTACGGATGACATTTAATGCCACTAGAAGGTGTCACTAACTGCCCCCGTCATTACTACGGATGACATATAATGCCACTAGAAGATGTCACTACCTGCCCCCGTCATTACTACGGATGACATATAATGCCACTAGAAGGTGTCACTACCTTCACCAGTCATTACTACGGATGACATATAATGCCACTAGAAGGTGTCACTACTTGCCCCAGTCATTACTGCGGATGACATATAATGCCACAAGAAGGTGTCACTACCTGCTTCCGTCATTACTGCGGATGATCTATAATCCTACTAGAAGGTGTCACTACTTGCCCCAGTCATTACTACGGATGACATATAATGCCACTAGAAGGTGTCACTACCTGCCCCCGTCATTACTACGGATGATCTATAATGCCAATAGAAGGTGTCACTACCTGCCCCCGTCATTACTACGGATGACATATAATGCCAGTAGAAGGTGTCACTACCTGCCCCCGTCATTACTACGGATGACATATAATCTCACTAGAAGGCGACACTACCTGCCCCCGTCATTACTACGGATGACATATGATGCCAGTAGAAGGTGTCACTACCTGCCCCCGTCATTACTACGGATGACATATAATGCCAGTAGAAGGTGTCACTACCTGCCCCAGTAATTACTACGGATGACATATGATGCCACTAGAAGGTGTCACTACCTGCCCCGTCATTACTACGGATGACAAATAATGCCACTAGAAGGTGTCACTACCTGCCCCGGTTATTACTACGGATGACATATAATGCCAGTAGAAGGTGTCACTACCTGCCCCCGTAATTTTCTACGGATGACATATATGGCACTAGAAGGTGTCACTACCTGCAACCGTCATTACTACGGATGACATACAATGCACCTAAAAGGTGTCAGTACCTTCACCCGTCATTACTACGGATGACATATAATGCCACTAGAAGGGGACACTACCTGCCCCCGTAATTTTCTACGGATGACATATAATGCCACTAGAAGGTGTCACTACCTGCCCCAGTCATTAATACGGATGATCTATACTCACCCTAGAAGGTGTCACTACCTGCCCCCGTCATTAGTACGGATGACATATAATGTCACTAGAAGGTGTCACTACCTGTCCCCGTCATGACTACGGATGATATATAATCCCACTAGAAGGTGTCACTACCTGCCCTCGTCATTACTACGGATGATATATTGCCACTAGAAGGTGTCACAACCTGCCCCCGTCATTACTACGGATGACATATAATGCCAGTAGAAGGTGTCACTACCTGCCCCAGTAATTACTACGGATGACATATGATGCCACTAGAAGGTGTCACTACCTGCCCCCGTCATTACTACGCATGACATATAATGCAAGTAGAAGGTGTCAATACCTGCCCCCGTCATTACTACGGATGACATATAATGCCACTAGAAGGTGTCACTACCTTCACCAGTCATTACTACGGATGACATATAATGCCACTAGAAGGTGTCACTACCTGCCCCGGTTATTACTACGGATGACATATAATGCCAGTAGAAGGTGTCACTACCTGCCCCCGTAATTTTCTACGGATGACATATGATGCCACTAGAAGGTGTCACTACCTGCCCCCGTCATTACTACGCATGACATATAATGCCAGTAGAAGGTGTCAATACCTGCCCCCGTCATTACTACGGATGACATATAATGCCACTAGGTGTCACTACCTGCACCCGTCATTACTACGGATGATCTATAATCCCACTAGAAGGTGTCACTACCTGCACCCGTCATTACTACAGATGATCTATAATCCCACTAGAAGGTGTAACTACCTGCCCCCATCATTACTACGGATGATATATAATGCCAGTAGAAGGTGTCACTACCTGCCCCCGTCATTACTACGGATGAAATATAATGCAAGTAGAAGGTGTCACTACATGCCCCCGTCATTACTACGAATGACATTTATTTCCACTAGAAGGTGACAATACCTGCCACCGTCATTACTACGAATGACATATAATCCCACTAGAAGGTGTCACTACCTGCCCCGGTTATTACTACGGATGACATATAATGCCAATAGAAGGTATGACTACCTGTCCCAGTAATTACTACGGATGACACATGATGCCACTAGAAGGTGTCACTACCTGCCCCCGTCATTACTACGGATGACACATGATGCCACTAGAAGGTGTCACTACCTGCCCCCGTCATTACTACGGATGACATATAATGCCAGTAGAAGGTGTCACTACCTGTCCCTGTCATTACTACGGATGACATATAATGCCAGTAGAAGGTGTAACTACCTGACCCCGTCATTACTACGGATGACATTTATTTCCACTAGAAGGTGACAATACCTGCCACCGTCATTACTACGGATGACATATAATCCCACTAGAAGGTGACACTACCTTCCCCCGTCATTACTACGGATGACATATAATGCCAGTAGAAGGTGTCACTACCTGTCCCTGTCATTACTACGGATGACATATAATGCCAGTAGAAGGTGTCACTACCTGCCCCCGTCATTACTACAGATGACATTTATTTCCACTAGAAGGTGACAATACCTGCCATCGTCATTACTACGGATGACATATAATCCCACTAGAAGGTGACACTACCTTCCCCCGTCATTACTACGGATGACATATAATGCCAGTAGAAGGTGTCACTACTTGCCCCCGTCATTACTACGGATGACATTTATTTCCACTAGAAGGTGACAATACCTGCCACCGTCATTACTACGGATGACATATAATCCCACTAGAAGGGAACACTACCTGCCCCCGGAATTTTCTATGGATGACATATAATGCTAATATAAGGTGTCAATATCTTCCCCAGACATTACTATGGATGACATATAATGCCAGTAGAAGGTGTCACTACCTGCCCCAGTAATTACTACGGATGACATATGATGCCACTAGAAGGTGTCACTACCTGCCCCGGTCATTACTACGGATGACATATAATGCCAGTAGAAGGTGTCACTACCTGCCCCAGTAATTACTACGGATGACATATGATGCCACTAGAAGGTGTCACTACCTGCCCCGGTCATTACTACGGATGACATATAATGCCAGTAGAAGGTGTCACTACCTGCCCCAGTAATTACTACGGATGACATATGATGCCACTAGAAGGTGTCACTACCTGCCCCAGTCATTACTACGGATGACATATAATGCCAGTAGAAGGTGTCACTACCTGCCCCTGTCATTACTATGGATGACATATAATGCCACTAGAAGGTGTCACTACCTGTCCCAGTCATTACTACTGATGACATATAATGCCAGTAGAAGGTGTCACTACCTGTCCCCGTCATTACTACGGATGATCTATAATGCCACTAGAAGGTGTCACTACCTGCCGCCGTCATTACTACGGATGTTCTATAATGCCACTAGAAGGTGTCACTACCTGCCCCCGTCATTACTACGGATGACATATAATCCCACTAGAAGGCGACACTACCTGCCCCCGTCATTACTACGGATGACATATGATGCCACTAGAAGGTGTCACTACCTGCCCCCGTCATTACTACAGATGACATATAATGCCAGTAGAAGGTGTCACTACCTGCCCCAGTAATTACTACGGATGACATATGATGCCACTAGAAGGTGTCACTACCTGCCCCCATCATTACTACGGATGACATATAATGCCACTAGAAGGTGTCACTACCTGTCCCCGTCATTACTACGGATGACACATAATGCCACTAGAAGGTGTCACTACCTGCCCCCGTCATTACTATGGATGACATATAATGCCAGTAGAAGGTGTCACTACCTGACCCAGGAATTACTACGGATGACACATGATGCCACTAGAAGGTGTCACTACCTGCCCCCGTCATTACTACGGATGACATATAATGCCAGTAGAAGCTGTCACTACCTGTCCCTGTCATTACTACGGATGACATATAATGCCAGTAGAAGGTGTCACTACCTGACCCCGTCATTACTACGGATGACATTTATTTCCACTAGAAGGTGACAATACCTGCCACCGTCATTACTACGGATGACATATAATCCCACTAGAAGGTGACACTACCTTCCCCCGTCATTACTACGGATGACATATAATGCCAGTAGAAGGTGTCACTACCTGTCCCTGTCATTACTACGGATGACATATAATGCCAGTAGAAGGTGTCACTACCTGCCCCCGTCATTACTACAGATGACATTTATTTCCACTAGAAGGTGACAATACCTGCCATCGTCATTACTACGGATGACATGTAATCCAACTAGAAGGTGACACTACCTTCCCCCGTCATTACTACGGATGACATATAATGCCACTAGAAGGGAACACTACCTGTCCCCGTCATTACTACGGATGACATATAATGCCAGTAGAAGGTGTCACTACTTGCCCCCGTCATTACTACGGATGACATTTATTTCCACTAGAAGGTGACAATACCTGCCACCGTCATTACTACGGATGACATATAATCCCACTAGAAGGGAACACTACCTGCCCCCGGAATTTTCTATGGATGACATATAATGCTAATATAAGGTGTCAATATCTTCCCCAGACATTACTATGGATGACATATAATGCCAGTAGAAGGTGTCACTACCTGCCCCAGTAATTACTACGGATGACATATGATGCCACTAGAAGGTGTCACTACCTGCCCCGGTCATTACTACGGATGACATATAATGCCAGTAGAAGGTGTCACTACCTGCCCCAGTAATTACTACGGATGACATATGATGCCACTAGAAGGTGTCACTACCTGCCCCAGTCATTACTACGGATGACATATAATGCCAGTAGAAGGTGTCACTACCTGCCCCTGTCATTACTACGGATGACATATAATGCCACTAGAAGGTGTCACTACCTGTCCCAGTCATTACTACTGATGACATATAATGCCAGTAGAAGGTGTCACTACCTGCCCCCGTCATTACTACGGATGATCTATAATGCCACTAGAAGGTGTCACTACCTGCCGCCGTCATTACTACGGATGTTCTATAATGCCACTAGAAGGTGTCACTACCTGTCCCCGTCATTACTACGGATGACATATAATCCCACTAGAAGGCGACACTACCTGCCCCCGTCATTACTACGGATGACATATGATGCCACTAGAAGGTGTCACTACCTGCCCCCGTCATTACTACGGATGACATATAATGCCAGTAGAAGGTGTCACTACCTGCCCCAGTAATTACTACGGATGACATATGATGCCACTAGAAGGTGTCACTACCTGCCCCCGTCATTACTACGGATGACATATAATGCCACTAGAAGGTGTCACTACCTGTCCCCGTCATTACTACGGATGACATATAATCCCACTAGAAGGCGACACTACCTGCCCCCGTCATTACTACGGATGACATATGATGCCACTAGAAGGTGTCACTACCTGCCCCCGTCATTACTACGGATGACATATAATGCCAGTAGAAGGTGTCACTACCTGCCCCAGTAATTACTACGGATGACATATGATGCCACTAGAAGGTGTCACTACCTGCCCCCATCATTACTACGGATGACATATAATGCCACTAGAAGGTGTCACTACCTGTCCCCGTCATTACTACGGATGACATATAATGCCACTAGAAGGTGTCACTACCTGTCCCCGTCATTACTACGGATGACATATAATCCCACTAGAAGGCGACACTACCTGCCCCCGTCATTACTACGGATGACATATGATGCCACTAGAAGGTGTCACTACCTGCCCCCGTCATTACTACGGATGACATATAATGCCAGTAGAAGGTGTCACTACCTGCCCCAGTAATTACTACGGATGACATATGATGCCACTAGAAGGTGTCACTACCTGCCCCCATCATTACTACGGATGACATATAATGCCACTAGAAGGTGTCACTACCTGCCCCCATCATTACTACGGATGACATATAATGCCACTAGAAGGTGTCACTACCTGCCCCCGTCATTACTATGGATGACATATAATGCCAGTAGAAGGTGTCACTACCTGACCCAGGAATTACTACGGATGACACATGATGCCACTAGAAGGTGTCACTACCTGCCCCCGTCATTACTACGGATGACATATAATGCCAGTAGAAGCTGTCACTACCTGCCCCCGTCATTACTACAGATGGCATATAATGCCAGTAAAAGGTGTCACCACCAGCCCCCGTCATTACTACGGATGACATTTAATGCCACTAGAAGGTGTCACTAACTGCCCCCGTCATTACTACGGATGACATATAATGCCACTAGAAGATGTCACTACCTGCCCCCGTCATTACTACGGATGACATATAATGCCACTAGAAGGTGTCACTACCTTCACCAGTCATTACTACGGATGACATATAATGCCACTAGAAGGTGTCACTACTTGCCCCAGTCATTACTGCGGATGACATATAATGCCACTAGAAGATGTCACTACCTGCCCCCGTCATTACTACGGATGACATATAATGCCACTAGAAGGTGTCACTACCTTCACCAGTCATTACTACGGATGACATATAATGCCACTAGAAGGTGTCACTACTTGCCCCAGTCATTACTACGGATGACATATAATGCCACTAGAAGGTGTCACTACCTGCCCCCGTCATTACTACGGATGATCTATAATGCCAATAGAAGGTGTCACTACCTGCCCCCGTCATTACTACGGATGACATATAATGCCAGTAGAAGGTGTCACTACCTGCCCCCGTCATTACTACGGATGACATATAATCTCACTAGAAGGCGACACTACCTGCCCCCGTCATTACTACGGATGACATATGATGCCAGTAGAAGGTGTCACTACCTGCCCCCGTCATTACTACGGATGACATATAATGCCAGTAGAAGGTGTCACTACCTGCCCCAGTAATTACTACGGATGACATATGATGCCACTAGAAGGTGTCACTACCTGCCCCGTCATTACTACGGATGACAAATAATGCCACTAGAAGGTGTCACTACCTGCCCCGGTTATTACTACGGATGACATATAATGCCAGTAGAAGGTGTCACTACCTGCCCCCGTAATTTTCTACGGATGACATATATGGCACTAGAAGGTGTCACTACCTGCAACCGTCATTACTACGGATGACATACAATGCACCTAAAAGGTGTCAGTACCTTCACCCGTCATTACTACGGATGACATATAATGCCACTAGAAGGGTACACTACCTGCCCCCGTAATTTTCTACGGATGACATATAATGCCACTAGAAGGTGTCACTACCTGCCCCAGTCATTACTACGGATGACATATAATACCACTAGAAGGTGTCACTACCTGCCCCCGTCATTAATACGGATGATCTATACTCACCCTAGAAGGTGTCACTACCTGCCCCCGTCATTAGAACGGATGAAATATAATGCCACTAGAAGGTGTCACTACCTGTCCCCGTCATGACTACGGATGATATATAATCCCACTAGAAGGTGTCACTACCTGCCCTCGTCATTACTACGGATGACATATTGCCACTAGAAGGTGTCACTACCTGCCCCCGTCATTACTACGGATGACATATAATGCCAGTAGAAGGTGTCACTACCTGCCCCAGTAATTACTACGGATGACATATAATGCCACTAGAAGGGAACACTACCTGCCCCCGGAATTACTACGCATGACATATAATGCAAGTAGAAGGTGTCAATACCTGCCCCCGTCATTACTACGGATGACATATAATGCCAGTAGAAGGTGTCAATACTTGCCCCCGTCATTACTACGGATGACATATAATGCCACTAGAAGGTGTCACTAACTGCCCCCGTCATTACTACGGATGACATATAATGCCACTAGAAGATGTCACTACCTGCCCCCGTCATTACTACGGATGACATATAATGCCACTAGAAGGGAACACTACCTGCCCCCGGAATTTTCTATGGATGACATATAATGCTAATATAAGGCGTCAATATCTTCCCCAGACATTACTATGGATGACATATAATGCCAGTAGAAGGTGTCACTACCTGCCCCAGTAATTACTACGGATGACATATGATGCCACTAGAAGGTGTCACTACCTGCCCCGTCATTACTACGGATGACATATAATGCCAGTAGAAGGTGTCAATACCTGCCCCCGTCATTACTACGGATGACATATAATGCCACTAGGTGTCACTACCTGCACCCGTCATTACTACGGATGATCTATAATCCCACTAGAAGGTGTCACTACCTGCACCCGTCATTACTACAGATGATCTATAATCCCACTAGAAGGTGTAACTACCTGCCCCCATCATTACTACGGATGATATATAATGCCAGTAGAAGGTGTCACAAACCTGCCCCCGTCATTACTACGGATGAAATATAATGCAAGTAGAAGGTGTCACTACATGCCCCCGTCATTACTACGAATGACATTTATTTCCACTAGAAGGTGACAATACCTGCCACCGTCATTACTACGAATGACATATAATCCCACTAGAAGGTGTCACTACCTGCCCCGGTTATTACTACGGATGACATATAATGCCAATAGAAGGTATGACTACCTGTCCCAGTAATTACTACGGATGACATATGATGCCAGTAGAAGGTGTCACTACCTGCCCCAGTAATTACTACGGATGACACATGATGCCACTAGAAGGTGTCACTACCTGCCCCCGTCATTACTACGGATGACATATAATGCCAGTAGAAGGTGTCACTACCTGTCCCTGTCATTACTACGGATGACATATAATGCCAGTAGAAGGTGTCACTACCTGACCCCGTCATTACTACGGATGACATTTATTTCCACTAGAAGGTGACAATACCTGCCACCGTCATTACTACGGATGACATATAATCCCACTAGAAGGTGACACTACCTTCCCCCGTCATTACTACGGATGACATATAATGCCAGTAGAAGGTGTCACTACCTGTCACTGTCATTACTACGGATGACATATAATGCCAGTAGAAGGTGTCACTACCTGCCCCCGTCATTACTACAGATGACATTTATTTCCACTAGAAGGTGACAATACCTGCCATCGTCATTACTACGGATGACATGTAATCCCACTAGAAGGTGACACTACCTTCCCCCGTCATTACTACGGATGACATATAATGCCACTAGAAGGGAACACTACCTGTCCCCGTCATTACTACGGATGACATATAATGCCAGTAGAAGGTGTCACTACTTGCCCCCGTCATTACTACGGATGACATTAATTTCCACTAGAAGGTGACAATACCTGCCACCGTCATTACTACGGATGACATATAATCCCACTAGAAGGGAACACTACCTGCCCCCGGAATTTTCTATGGATGACATATAATGCTAATATAAGGTGTCAATATCTTCCCCAGACATTACTATGGATGACATATAATGCCAGTAGAAGGTGTCACTACCTGCCCCAGTAATTACTACGGATGACATATGATGCCACTAGAAGGTGTCACTACCTGCCCCGGTCATTACTACGGATGACATATAATGCCAGTAGAAGGTGTCACTACCTGCCCCAGAAATTACTACGGATGACATATGATGCCACTAGAAGGTGTCACTACCTGCCCCAGTCATTACTACGGATGACATATAATGCCAGTAGAAGGTGTCACTACCTGCCCCTGTCATTACTATGGATGACATATAATGCCACTAGAAGGTGTCACTACCTGTCCCAGTCATTACTACTGATGACATATAATGCCAGTAGAAGGTGTCACTACCTGCCACGTCATTACTACGGATGACATATAATGCCACTAAAAGGTGTCACTACCTGCCCCCGTCATTACTACGGATGACATATATCGCCACTAGAAGGTGTCACTACCTGCCCCCGTCATTACTACGCATGACATGATGCCAGTAGAAGGTGTCACTACCTGCCCCGTCATTACTACGGATGACATATGATGCCACTAGAAGGTGTCACTACCTGCCCCAGTCATTACTACGGATGACATATAATCCCACTAGAAGGCGACACTACCTGCCCCCGTCATTACTACGGATGACATATGATGCCACTAGAAGGTGTCACTACCTGCCCCCGTCATTACTACGGATGACATATAATGCCAGTAGAAGGTGTCACTACCTGCCCCAGTAATTACTACGGATGACATATGATGCCACTAGAAGGTGTCACTACCTGCCCCCATCATTATTACGGATGACACATAATGCCACTAGAAGGTGTCACTACCTGCCCCCGTCATTACTATGGATGACATATAATGCCAGTAGAAGGTGTCACTACCTGACCCAGGAATTACTACGGATGACACATGATGCCACTAGAAGGTGTCACTACCTGCCCCCGTCATTACTACGGATGACATATAATGCCAGTAGAAGCTGTCACTACCTGCCCCCGTCATTACTACAGATGGCATATAATGCCAGTAAAAGGTGTCACCACCAGCCCCCGTCATTACTACGGATGACATTTAATGTCACTAGAAGGTGTCACTAACTGCCCCCGTCTTTACTACGGATGACATATAATGCCACTAGAAGATGTCACTACCTGCCCCCGTCATTACTACGGATGACATATAATGCCACTAGAAGGTGTCACTACCTTCACCAGTCATTACTGCGGATGACATATAATGCCATTAGAAGGTGTCACTACCTGCTTCCGTCATTACTGCGGATGATCTATAATCCTACTAGAAGGTGTCACTACTTGCCCCAGTCATTACTACGGATGACATATAATGCCACTAGAAGGTGTCACTACCTGCCCCCGTCATTCCTACGGATGATCTATAATGCCAATAGAAGGTGTCACTACCTGCCCCCGTCATTACTACGGATGACATATAATGCCAGTAGAAGGTGTCACTACCTGCCCCCGTCATTACTACGGAAGACATATAATCTCACTAGAAGGCGACACTACCTGCCCCCGTCATTACTACGGATGACATATAATGCCAGTAGAAGGTGTCACTACCTGCCCCAGTAATTACTACGGATGACATATGATGCCACTAGAAGGTGTCACTACCTGCCCCGTCATTACTACGGATGACAAATAATGCCACTAGAAGGTGTCACTACCTGCCCCGGTTATTACTACGGATGACATATAATGCCAGTAGAAGGTGTCACTACCTGCCCCCGTAATTTTCTACGGATGACATATATGGCACTAGAAGGTGTCACTACCTGCAACCGTCATTACTACGGATGACATACAATGCACCTAAAAGGTGTCAGTACCTTCACCCGTCATTACTACGGATGACATATAATGCAACTAGAAGGGGACACTACCTGCCCCCGTAATTTTCTACGGATGACATATAATGCCACTAGAAGGTGTCACTACCTGCCCCAGTCATTACTACGGATGACATATAATACCACTAGAAGGTGTCACTACCTGCCCCCGTCATTAATACGGATGATCTATACTCACCCTAGAAGGTGTCACTACCTGCCCCCGTCATTAGTACGGATTACATATAATGCCACTAGAAGGTGTCACTACCTGCCCCCGTCATGACTACGGATGATATATAATCCCACTAGAAGGTGTCACTACCTGCCCTCGTCATTACTACGGATGACATATTGCCACTAGAAGGTGTCACTACCTGCCCCCGTCATTACTACGGATGACATATAATGCCAGTAGAAGGTGTCACTACCTGCCCCAGTAATTACTACGGATGACATATGATGCCACTAGAAGGTGTCACTACCTGCCCCCGTCATTACTACGCATGACATATAATGCAAGTAGAAGGTGTCAATACCTGCCCCCGTCATTACTACGGATGACATATAATGCCAGTAGAAGGTGTCAATACCTGCCCCCGTCATTACTACGGATGACATATAATGCCACTAGAAGGTGTCACTAACTGCCCCCGTCATTACTACGGATGACATATAATGCCACTAGAAGATGTCACTACCTGCCCCCGTCATTACTACGGATGACATATAATGCCACTAGATGGTGTCACTACCTTCACCAGTAATTACTACGGATGACATATGATGCCACTAGAAGGTGTCACTACCTGCCCCCGTCATTACTACGCATGACATATAATGCCAGTAGAAGGTGTCAATACCTGCCCCCGTCATTACTACGGATGACATATAATGCCACTAGGTGTCACTACCTGCACCCGTCATTACTACGGATGATCTATAATCCCACTAGAAGGTGTCACTACCTGCACCCGTCATTACTACAGATGATCTATAATCCCACTAGAAGGTGTAACTACCTGCCCCCATCATTACTACGGATGATATATAATGCCAGTAGAAGGTGTCACTACCTGCCCCCGTCATTACTACGGATGAAATATAATGCAAGTAGGTGTCACTACATGCCCCCGTCATTACTACGAATGACATTTATTTCCACTAGAAGGTGACAATACCTGCCACCGTCATTACTACGAATGACATATAATCCCACTAGAAGGTGATACTACCTGCCCTAGTCATTACTACGGATGACATATAATGCCAGTAGAAGGTGTCACTTCCTGCCCCAGTAATTACAACGATTCACATATGATGCCACTAGAAGGTGTCACTACCTGCCCCCGTCATTACTACGGATGACATATAATGCCACTAGAAGGTGTCACTACCTGCCCCGTCATTACTACGGATGACATATAATGCCACTAGAAGGTGTCACTACCTGTACCTGTCATTACTACGTATGACATATAATGCCAGTAGAAGGTGTCACTACTTGCCCCCGTCATTACTACGGATGACATTTATTTCCACTAGAAGGTGACAATACCTGCCACCGTCATTACTACGGATGACATATAATGCCACTAGAAGGGAACACTACCTGCCCCCGGAATTTTCTATGGATGACATATAATGCTAATATAAGGTGTCAATATCTTCCCCAGACATTACTATGGATGACATATAATGCCAGTAGAAGGTGTCACTACCTGCCCCAGTAATTACTACGGACATATAATGCCACTAGAAGGTGTCACTACCTGCCCCCGTCATTACTACGGATGACATATAATCCCGTAGAAGGTGACACTACCTGCCCCCATCATTACTACGGATGACATATGATGCCACTAGAAGGTGTCACTACCTGCCCCCGTCATTACTACGGATGACATATAATGCCAGTAGAAGGTGTCACTACCTGCCCCAGTAATTACTATGGATGACATATGATGCCACTAGAAGGTGTCACTACCTGCCCCCATCATTATTACGGATGACATATAATGCCACTAAAAGGTGTCACTACCTGTCCCCATCATTAATACGGATGACATATAATGCCAGTGGAAGGTGTCACTACCTGCCCCCGTCATTACTACGGATGACATATAATGCCAGTAGAAGTTGTCACTACCTGCCCCCGTCATTACTACGGATGACACATGATGCCACTAGAAGGTGTCACTACCTGCCCCCGTCATTACTACGGATGACATACAATGCCAGTAGAAGGTGTCACTACCTGCCCCCGACATTACTACGGATGGCATATAATGCCAGTAAAAGGTGTCACCACCTGCCCCCGTCATTACTACGGATGACATTTAATGCCACTAGAAGGTGTCACTACATGCCCCACTCATTACTACGGATGACATATCATGCAACTAGAAGGTGTCACTACCTGCCCCCGTCATTACTACGGATGACATATAATGCCAGTAAAAGGTGTCACTACCAGCCCCCGTCATTACTATGGATGTTCTATAATGCCACTACCTGCCTCCGTCATTACTACGGATGATATATAATGCCAATGGAAGGTGTCACTACCTGCCCCCGTCATTACTACGGATAACATATAATGCCACTAGAAGATGTCACTACCTGCCCCCGTCATTAATACGGATGACATATAATGCCACTAAAAGTTGTCACTACCTGCACCAGTCATTACTACGGATGACATATAATGCCACTAGAAGGTGTCACTACCTGCCCCAGTCATTACTACGGATGACATATAATGCCACTAGAAGGTGTCACTACTTGCCCCCGTCATTACTACGGATAACATATAATGCCACTAGAAGATGTCACTACCTGCCCCCGTCATTCATACGGATGACATATAATGCCACTAAAAGGTGTCACTACCTGCACCAGTCATTACTACGGATGACATATAATGCCACTAGAAGGTGTCACTACCTGCCCCAGTCATTACTACGGATGACATATAATGCCACTAGAAGGTGTCACTACTTGCCCCAGTCATTACTACGGATGACATATAATGCCACTAGAAGGTGTCACTACCTGCTTCCGCCATTACTGCGGTTGATCTATAATCCCACTAGAAGGTGTCACTACCTGCCACGTCATTACTACGGATGACATATAATGCCACTAAAAGGTGTCACTACCTGCCCCCGTCATTACTACGGATGACATATATCGCCACTAGAAGGTGTCACTACCTGCCCCCGTCATTACTACGCATGACATGATGCCAGTAGAAGGTGTCACTACCTGCCCCGTCATTACTACGGATGACATATGATGCCACTAGAAGGTGTCACTACCTGCCCCCGTCATTACTACGGATGACATATAATCCCATTAGAAGGTGTCATTAACTGTCCCCGTCATTACTATGGATGACATATAATGCCAGTATAAGGTGTCACTACCTGCCCCACTCATTACTACGGATGACATATAAACCCACTAGAAGGTGTCACTACCTGCCCCCGTCATTACTACGGATGACATATAATGCCAGTAGAAGGTGTCACTACCTGCCCCCGTCATTACTACGGATGACATATAATGCCACTAAAAGGTGTCACTACCTGCCCCCGTCATTACTACGGATGACATATAATCCCGTAGAAGGTGACACTACCTGCCCCCATCATTACTACGGATGACATATGATGCCACTAGAATGTGTCACTACCTGCCCCCGTCATTACTACGGATGACATATAATGCCAGTAGAAGGTGTCACTACCTGCCCCCGTCATTACTACGGATGACATATAATGCCACTAGAAGGTGTCACTACCTTCACCAGTCATTTCTACGGATGACATAGAATGCTAGTAGAAGGTATCACTACCTGCCCCAGTAATTACTACGGATGACATATGATGCCACTAGAAGGTGTCACTACCTGCCCCGTCATTACTACGAATGACAAATAATGCCACTAGAAGGTGTCACTACCTGCCCCGGTTATTACTACTGATGACATATAATGCCACTAAAAGGTGTCACTACCTGCCCCCGTAATTTTCTACGGATGACATATATGGCACTAGAAGGTGTCACTACCTGCCCCCGTCATTACTACGGATGACATATGATGCCACTAGAAGGTGTCACTACCTGCCCCCGTCATTACTACGCTTGACATGATGCCAGTAGAAGGTGTCACTACCTGCCCCGTCATTACTACGGATGACATATGATGCCACTAGAAGGTGTCACTACCTGCCCCAGTCATTACTACGGATGACATATAATCCCACTAGAAAGTGTCACTACCTGTCCCCGTCATTACTACGGCTGACATAAAATGCCAGTAGAAGGTGTCACTACCTGCCCCCGTCATTACTACGGATGACATATGATGCCACTAGAAGGTGTCACTACCTGCCCCCGTCATTACTACGGATGACATATAATGCCACTAGAAGGGGACACTACCTGCCCCCGTCATTACTACGGATGACATATAATGCCACTAGAAGGGGACACCACCTGCCCCCGTATTTTCTAAGGATGACATATAATGCCACTAGAAGGTGTCACTACCTGCCACGTCATTACTACGGATGACATATAATGCCACTAAAAGGTGTCACTACCTGCCCCCGTCATTACTACGGATGACATATATCGCCACTAGAAGGTGTCACTACCTGCCCCCGTCATTACTACGCATGACATGATGCCAGTAGAAGGTGTCACTACCTGCCCCGTCATTACTACGGATGACATATGATGCCACTAGAAGGTGTCACTACCTGCCCCAGTCATTACTACGGATGACATATAATCCCACTAGAAGGTGTCACTACCTGCCCCCGTCATTACTACGGCTGACATAAAATGCCAGTAGAAGGTGTCACTACCTGCCCCCGTCATTACTACGGATGACATATGATGCCACTAGAAGGTGTCACTACCTGCCCCCGTCATTACTACGGATGACATATAATGCCACTAGAAGGGGACACTACCTGCCCTCGTCATTACTACGGATGACATATAATGCCACTAGAAGGGGACACCACCTGCCCCCGTATTTTCTAAGGATGACATATAATGCCACTAGAAGGTGTAACTACCTGCCCCGTCATTACTACGGATGACATATAATGCCACTAAAAGGTGTCACTACCTGCCCCCGTCATTACTACGGATGACATATCGCCACTAGAAGGTGTCACTACCTGCCCCCGTCATTACTACGGATGACATGATGCCAGTAGAAAGTGTCACTACCTGCCCCCGTCATTACTACGGATGACATATGATGCCAGTAGAAGGGGTCACTACCTGCCCCAGTCATTACTACGGATGACATATGATGCCAGTAGGTGTCACTACCTGGCCCAGTCATTACTACGGATAACATATGATGCCAGTGAAGGTGTCACTACCTGCCCCCGTCATTACTACGGATGACATATAATGCCACTAGAAGGTGTCACTACCTGCCCCAGTCATTACTACATATGACATATAATCCCACTAGAAGGTGTCACTACCTGCCCCCGTCATTACTACGGATGACATATGATGCCACTAGAAGGTGTCACTACCTGCCCCCGTCATTACTACGGATGACATAATGCCACTAGAAGGTGTCACTACCTGCCCCCGTCATTACTACGGATGACATATAATCCCACTAGAGGGTGTCACTACCTGCCCCAGTCATTACTACGGATGACATATAATGCCACTAGAAGGTGTCGCTACCCAGCCCCCGTCATTACTACGGATGAAATATAATCCCACTAGAAGGTGTCACTACCTGCCCCCGTCATTACTACGGATGATCAATAATGCCACTAGAAGGTGTCACTACCTGCCCCAGTCATTACTACAAATGACATATAATCCCACTAGGAGTCACTACCTGCCCCCGTCATTACTACGGATGACACATCATGCAACTAGAAGGTGTCACTACCTGCACCCGTCATTACTTCGGATGACATATAAACCCACTAGAAGGTGTCACTACCTGCCCCAGTCATTACTACGGATGACATATAATGCCACTAGAAGGTGTCACTACCTGCCCCAGTCATTACTACGGATGACATATAATGCCATTAGAAGGTGTCACTACCTGCCCCGTCATTACTACGGATGACATATAATGCCACTAAAAGGTGTCACTACCTGCCCCCGTCATTACTACGGATGACATGATGCCAGTAGAAAGTGTCACTACCTGCCCCCGTCATTACTACGGATGACATATGATGCCAGTAGAAGGTGTCACTACCTGCCCCCGTCATTACTACGGATGACATATGATGCCACTAGAAGGTGTCACTACTTGCCCCCAGTCATTACTACGGATGACATATAATGCCACTAGAAGGTGTCACTACCTGCTTCCGTCATTACTGCGGATGATCTATAATCCCACTAGAAGGTGTCACTACCTGCCCCCGTCATTACTACGGATGACATATAATGCCAGTAGAAGGTGTCACTACCTGCCCCAGTAATTACTACGGATGACATATGATGCCACTAGAAGGTGTCACTACCTGCACCCGTCATTACTACGGGTGACATATAATGCCAGTAGGTGTCACTACCTGCCCCCGTCATTACTACGGATGACATGATGCCAGTAGAAGGTGTCACTACCTGCCCCAGTCATTACTACGGATGACATATAATGCCACTAGAAGGTGTCACTACCTGCCCCAGTCATTACTACGGATGACATATAATGCCATTAGAAGGTGTCACTACCTGCCCCGTCATTACTACGGATGACATATAATGCCACTAAAAGGTGTCACTACCTGCCCCCGTCATTACTACGGATGACATGATGCCAGTAGAAAGTGTCACTACCTGCCCCCGTCATTACTACGGATGACATATGATGCCAGTAGAAGGTGTCACTACCTGCCCCCGTCATTACTACGGATGACATATGATGCCACTAGAAGGTGTCACTACTTGCCCCCAGTCATTACTACGGATTACATATAATGCCACTAGAAGGTGTCACTACCTGCTTCCGTCATTACTGCGGATGATCTATAATCCCACTAGAAGGTGTCACTACCTGCCCCCGTCATTACTACGGATGACATATAATGCCAGTAGAAGGTGTCACTACCTGCCCCAGTAATTACTACGGATGACATATGATGCCACTAGAAGGTGTCACTACCTGCACCCGTCATTACTACGGGTGACATATAATGCCAGTAGGTGTCACTACCTGCCCCAGTCATTACTACGGATGACATATAATCCCATTAGAAGGTGTCATTAACTGTCCCCGTCATTACTATGGATAACATATAATGCCAGTATAAGTTGTCACTACCTGCCCCAGTAATTACTACGGATGACATATCATGCAACTAGAAGGTGTCACTACATGCCCCACTCATTACTACGGATGACACATCATGCAACTAGAAGGTGTCACTACCTGCACCCGTCATTACTACGGATGACATATAAACCCACTAGAAGGTGTCACTACCTGCCCCCATCATTACTACGGATGACATATAATGCCAGTAGAAAGTGTCACTACCTGCCCCCGTCATTACTACGGATGACATATAATGCCACTAAAAGGTGTCACTACCTGCCCCTGTCATTACTACGGATGACATATATCGCCACTAGAAGGTGTCACTACCTGCCCCCATCATTACTACGGATGACATGATGCCAGTAGAAGGTGTCACTACATACCCCGTCATTACTACGGTTGATATAAAATGCCACTAGAAGGTGTCACTACCTGCCCCAGTCATTACTACGGATGACATATAATCCCACTAGAAGGTGTCACTACCTGCCCCCGTCATTACTACGGATGACATAAAATGCCAGTAGAAGGTGTCACTACCTGCCCCCGTCATTACTACGGATGACATATGATGCCACTAGAAGGTGTCACTACCTGCCCCCGTCATTACTACGGATGACATATAATCCCACTAGGTGACACTACCTGCCCCCATCATTACTACGGATGACATATGATGCCACTAGAAGGTGTCACTACCTGCCCCCGTCATTACTACGGATGACATATAATGCCAGTAGAAGGTGTCACTACCTGCCCCAGTAATTACTACGGATGACATATGATGCCACTAGAAAGTGTTACTACCTGCCCCCATCATTACTACGGATGACATATAATGCCACTAAAAGGTGTCACTACCTGTCCCCATCATTACTACGGATGACACATAATGCCACTAGAAGGTGTCACTACCTGCCCCCGTCATTACTATGGATGACATATAATGCCAGTAGAAGGTGTCACTACCTGCCCCCGTCATTACTACGGATGACATATAATCCCACTAGAAGGTGACACTACCTGCCCCCATCATTACTACGGATGACATATGATGCCACTAGAAGGTGTCACTACCTGCCCCCGTCATTACTACGGATGACATATAATGCCAGTAGAAGGTGTCACTACCTGCCCCCTCATTACTCCGGATGACATAATGCCAGTAAAAGGTGTCACCACCTGCCCCCGTCATTACTACGGATGACATTTAATGCCACCTGAAGGTGTCACTATCTGCCCCCGTCATTACTACGGATGACATATAATGCCAGTAGAAGGTGTCACTACCTGCCCCAGTAATTACTACGGATGACATATGATGCCACTAGAAAGTGTTACTACCTGCCCCCATCATTACTACGGATGACATATAATGCCACTAAAAGGTGTCACTACCTGTCCCCATCATTACTACGGATGACACATAATGCCACTAGAAGGTGTCACTACCTGCCCCCGTCATTACTATGGATGACATATAATGCCAGTAGAAGGTGTCACTACCTGCCCCCGTCATTACTACGGATGACATATAATCCCACTAGAAGGTGACACTACCTGCCCCCATCATTACTACGGATGACATATGATGCCACTAGAAGGTGTCACTACCTGCCCCCGTCATTACTACGGATGACATATAATGCCAGTAAAAGGTGTCACCACCGGGGGGGCGTGGCCAGGACGGGCATGGAGTAGCACTCACATTGTGCAGCTCTCCAGCCACTTCATCCTGTTAATATATCCTGTACCCCCCTCTGGGTCCAATATTGCAGCCACCGTTTTATGAGCGCCCCCTGCCCCCCCTGGAACGGGTTTGTACCTGCTGTCGCTGTCCCTGGAGGTCCGGGAGCTCTGGACACCAGTGGGGCCGGATCTGATCCGGGAGCTGCTGCCTCGTGCAGGGACCGGAAGCTCTGCTCCTGTCCCGCTCACCGCTCGCTGCGGCCGTCCGGAGCGCCGGGGGATCGAGGGTGCCGTGCTCTCCTCTGCTGCCCCGTTGGTCTTCAGTGAGGTCCGGGGGAAGCCGCGTGTGGAGCTCCCTGTGCCGTCTCCTCTGCTACGGAGACGCGCTGACCGCGATACCGGAAGTGCGGCTCCGCTGTCCGCCGCCGCCTGCACCAGCCAGCCGGGACATACTTGTGGGGCCTACAGATATATGTGAGTCGCCCCTACACCTGAGGGTGAAGTCTGGAGGGGAGTGGGGTCACCCTGAATTTTTGTGGTGCAACTGCCCTGGCGGCCATTTTCTGGACTCCCTCTGCCATACTGAGACCCAGGTGCTGGGGAAGCTCTTCAGCACTGTGTGGGAGATTGACCCTTGGAGCCTGCACTGCACTGGATGAGTGGATACTGGGATGCTTATGACCCTCTCCCCCCTCCTGCTTTAATCCTCGGGCTCGCTGACGGGGTAGTGCTGGGGAATTGATTTTATACGTCCTGCGGCTCTGGTTGGGAGTGATAGTCCCTGCAACCCTGCTGGAGTGTGTGGTCACTTTGCATTATATCCAGAGACTGTGGCCCTGCTGGCTATTTATATATATCTATAATTTGTCTGACGCCCGTTTGCCGGTTGGGGTGGGCACCCCCCCTCTTTGCCTATATTTGCTTTGATATTCCCTGCGGACCGGAAGGACCATCACCGTGCTGTCCAAAATGGTGAAGGGTCGCCAGACCGGCGCGGCTGCGGGAGCGATGGATAAGTTTGTTCGTGACCAGGTCCCCCAGCAACGGAGAGGGGAGACTACAAGATCCGAGGCATCGCCCCCATCTCCTGCTTACAGCTCCGTCTCCTCTGACCCTCCGGATGCTGCACTGCAGAGAGTTTAGGACGCGGTGACGGCCAGTGAGGTGCGTCTGGCTGATAAAATCGGGCAAATGCAGTCCGACCTCTCCATTATTCATCAGGACCTTCAGCGGGTGAGAGAGAGAGAGTGGGAGAAGCGGAGACCCGGATTTCCAATGTTGAAGATTCCGTCGGCCCGCTGGGTCGCCGCACTGATGTTTTGGAATCTCAGATGAATGATGTGCGCAAAAAGCTTACGGATGTGGAGGGGCGTCTACGGCGCAATAACGTTCGCTTCATTGGCCTGCCTGAGAAAGAAGAAGGCTCCGCTCCCGAAGAGTTTCTCATAAAATGGCTCCGTGATTCCTTCGGATCTGAGGAATTCTCGCCTTATTTCACTGTTGAACGGGCCCATAGAGTCCCAATGCGCCCGCTGCCACCGGGGGCTCCACCCCGTACCTTTATTGCTAAGTTCCTCCATTTCCGTGACCGGGACACAATTCTGAGGCTGGCTCGTACTAAGGGCCCTTTGAAATGGAATGGATCGCCTATATCGGTGTTTCCGGATTTTGCGGTGGATGTACAAAAAGATAGGGCTCAGTTTATACCTGTCAAGAGGAGGCTCCGTGAACTTGACCTGCCGTATGCCATGCTCTTCCCATCCAGACTGCGGGTAGTGGCGGATGGGGAAACAAAGTTTTTCACGACTCCTCGTGAGGCCATGGTGTGGCTGGACAGACGATTCCCGGCGAGACGTGCCCTTGCGGATTCGTGAATATCCGGCTGATCCTGGAGGCTGATCCTCTCCTGTTCTTCCTTTTTAGTTACTCATTTTTGTCTGTTTTAGATACATGTGCTAGTTATTGCGAGGCGATAGGATGCGGGACTGTTTGAGTGCTGTCACTGTTCCCTTTAGCCCCCGCTACATTGTTCTCGCAGTTCAGACAGGATTTATAATTACTCTTTAGTCAGCCATGATATCCCTGGTATGCTTTTGTTTATGACTATGTCTGGGTTTTTGTTCTTTTTTTCTTTGTTCTACTTTTGGTCTCTGTGTGGGGGGCGGGGGGGGGGGGGGATTGTTATATATTTGTCCTGATATGGGTGGTTTCCTGATATCCGAGTAGGTTTTATTTTGGGTATTAGATGGACCTAGGGGGCGGGTCTTTATGATCTCCCCTCATTTATTTTTGTTTTCGAGGGGGGAATGGTTGGTGGCTGGGAGCTACCTCCTAATTTTTTTTTCCTATTTGTTCTCTATTACCGAGAGTCATTACATTCTTGGCCCCGATTAAGGAGTGTTTGCACTGGTCGATGGTGCGACAAAGTTTGGTTTATTTTTAGGTATGTACACTCAGTTTTGGGATCCAAGTATGCTACATGTTGGGGGTGGTATACAGGGAGGGGGGTGGGGGAGGACGTTAGGTTATATTTACTTTTTGGGGGGAACTGTATGTTGTGAAAGTACATGGTTTGTTACTGTGCAGTTTAAGCAATGGTGTCTGGTTACTGAATTTGTACGTGGCGGGGCTGGCTGGCCGCGGGGTGATGCATCTATTATACTTGTGTTGTACTATGACGGGGCTTAAGGTGCTATCGTGGAATGTGAGAGGGCTCAATGATAAAGTTAAGAGGTCTCTCGTACTCCGACAGATCAAACATTATGCCGCTGATATTGTCTGCCTTATGGAAACACACTTGGTGGGGAGTAAGATTCTCTCATTGAAGAGACCCTGGGTGGGATGGGCGTACCATTCCATACACACTTCTGCCTCACGTGGGGTTTCGGTCCTTATTAGGCGGACCGTCCCCTTTGTAATGGAATCTATACAAACGGATCCTTGGGGGAGATATGTGTTTTTGAAATGTAGATTATTTTATGTCCCTGTCCTCCTGCTAGCTGTTTATGTGCCCCCTCCATACTCTCCCGATGTTCTTAAGAAGGTTGCTGGGTTCATGGCCTCATCCCCCGGGATATCTGTTATTTGCCTTGGGGACTTCAATAATGTGCTAGATGTGGTAAAGGATAGGCTGTCTATGTCTCCGCCTGCTGCATGTCCTGGGAGATCTGTTTTTGCAAATGTGGTGTCGGGGTTGGGCCTGGTCGATCCGTGGAGACTGAGACACCCTTCTCTTAAACAATACTCGTGTTTCTCACACTCTCACTCTTCGTTCTCTAGGATTGACCTGGCCCTCCTCTCGAGTGACATGGTTCCCCGCGTCGGTAATATTAGATATGAGACTAGGGGTATATCAGACCATTCCCCTTTAACCTTTAATTTAGACTTTAACTGCGATAAGGGCCAAGCTGTGTGGAAATTTAACCCATTTTGGCTTGTTCACATAGGGGACGGCTCTGATCTGGTGGCCGCATGGCGGGAGTTCTTTGAGCTGAATAGTGCCGACCAGGCTATCTCTAATTTATGGGACACATTTAAGGCCTTTTTACGGGGGAGTTTGATTAAACGGGTATCTGATTTGAAAT
The DNA here is from genome assembly GCF_028390025.1 of Pseudophryne corroboree. Lineage (NCBI taxonomy): Eukaryota > Metazoa > Chordata > Amphibia > Anura > Myobatrachidae > Pseudophryne > Pseudophryne corroboree. The sequence goes on from NC_086445.1 coordinate 1,043,936,412, forward strand.
CCTTCTATAAGCGAAGAGAGGCTGAGTTGGAGGTCCGGAGTGTCGCTGCAGAGCTGCAATACTTGCAAGACTCTCTGAACAGTTCCAAGTTGGCCTGGCTGTCGGCTCAGAGGGAATGGAGAGATTACCTGATGGAAAAGACTCAGCATAGACTCCTTTTCTCATCCCATACCTTTTACGCTACTGGGGACAGGCCGGGGACATACCTGGCCTCTTTGGCTCGGGGGGACAGACCTACTAGTGTAGTGGTAGAGATTGTGAGCGCTGACGGTGTTCACCTGACCCAGACTCCAGAAATGATGGCTGAATTTGTATCCTTCTATAGCCGCTTGTATGAATCTAAATTGGATTGTACCTCATCGCAATTGAACGATTATTTAGACGGTGTCTGCTTCCCCACCCTATCCAGTGAGGCTTGTGACCTTTTGGAGGCGCCTATCTCCCCCGATGAAGTTAGGGCAGCGATTGAGGCCTCCCCTAGTGGTAAAGCCCCGGGATTGGATGGCATACTCTCTGAGGTCTATAGGCATAACTTGGATTTTTTTGTCCCGCGCCTACTTGAGTTATATGGCCAGATTTTTACACAGGAGTCTCTCCCCCCGTCTATGGCGGAGGCAGTGATTGTGGTTCTCCCTAAGCCTGACAAGGATCTTAGGAAAGTGGAGTCCTACCGTCCTATATCCCTCTTACCCACTGATATTAAAATTTTGGCTAAGGTGCTGGCTGGCAGATTAAATACAGTTATTTCTCACATTATACACCCGGATCAGACGGGCTTTATGCCCAATAAATCGACCTCCATTAATCTCAGACGTCTGTTCACTCACCTACAAATCCCCCGTGAGGACCCTTCCTCCTCCATAGTTGTTTCGTTGGATGCCGCTAAGGCTTTTGACTCTGTGGAGTGGGAGTATTTATGGGAAGTTATGCGTAGATTTGGTATTGGCCCGAATTTTATTAAATATGTTCGGCTGATGTATTCCTCTCCCTCGGCAAGGGTGGCGGTTAATGGTTTCGTATCTCACTCCTTCTCCTTATCTAGAGGCACGCGACAGGGTTGTCCCCTGTCCCCTACCCTGTTTGCTATGGCCATCGAGCCCCTTGCGTGTCTTCTGAGGGCAGATGCGGGAATCTATGGACTTAAAGTGGGTGCTCGGGAGGACAGGGTGGCCCTATATGCCGATGACGTTCTGATGTTTGTGGATCGCTATGCTGAGTCTATGCCTAGGATCTTGGAAATTATTGTTGGGTTCGGGCGATACTCTGGTCTCCTGATTAATTGGGAGAAATCCTTTATTATCCCACTTAGGGGCGAAGTCCCTGTCACCCCGTTGGTGGCTCTTCCATTGAGGTGGGTGGAATCCTTCAAATATTTGGGTATTTGGGTGTCTAATGACCCTCAAAAATTCTCTTCTCTTAATATTACCCCTCAAATAATGTATCTTCGCGGCCGGGTGCAGTCGTGGGGTAAGTTGCCTTTAACGGTCACGGGGAGGGTTAATATGGTTAAAATGGTCTTCCAGCCCAAACTTCTTTATGTTTTGCAGCAATCTCCTGTTTATATTCCACAGAAGATTTTTAAACAAATAGATGGGTTGCTTTCCTCCCTGGTGTGGGCCAGTAAACGAGCACGTTTAAAACTAGATACCATGACCAGATCACGAGAAATGGGGGGTCTGGCCCTCCCCAACTTCCGTTTCTACTATTACGCGGCGCAACTGACGCATATCTGGGAGTAGGTTAATGACCTCGATGCCCTGGCTCTGCACTCGCTGATGCTGCACCATGACTACCCGGGGGGCTCCCCACTACAGCTACTTCTTTGTGGTAGCGTTAAAATGTCCACATTACCACTTATTAAGCAATCCCTTCTAATATGGAAAATGGTGCACTCTGTGATGCGGGGCCATGGTGTTGATCCTGATACCCCACTGGATAACATATACGGGTTACCGGAACTGTGTCATCTTCAGGTCCGAGAAGTTTGGGGAAAATGGGGAGTATCATCTTTGGGCCATTTATATAGTGATGGGATTCTTAATTCATTCCAACAACTTCAGGGCGCACACAACATTCCCTCAAGGTTCTTCTTTCGATTCCTACAGTTGAGACACGCATTGGCAGCCCAGTTCCCAAATGGCCCTCCAGTCCTGGCTGACTCCCCGGTTAAATTAATGTTGCAGACGCTGGACTCAGGACATTTAGTCTCTAGGATATATGGTCGTATTCTGCAAATGCATCACAATGACCCTCTTACGGTTCTTCGGGGTAGATGGGAGTCAGATGTGGGTATGCTATCGGACGATGCATGGAATACTGCTATGGGAGCCCATCGGATCTCCACTTCCTCTGTTAGATACCAGCAAATACAATTATACATTCTGCACAGGGTGTATATATGACCCCGGTGAGGTTAGCGCACATTGGGGGTTCCCACAGCTCGCAATGCCCTAGGTGTGGAGCCGTGGATGCAGACTTCTGGCACTTACTATGGTTGTGCCCTGGCGTGTCTTTGTTTTGGACGGCTGTTATACGTATCCTGTGTGATACAGGTATTCCCTCCTTCGTATGTACTCCTGCGCTCTGTACACTGCTGATTGTGGATGAGGAAGCTTTAGATCCGCCTAGTAGGCGATATGTTATTAATTTATGCGCCTTAGCTAGGGTTTGTATTGCCCGGCTATGGCTGGCTAGTGAGGCCCCGGCATCTGGGGCGTGGATATCCCTGGTCAACGAAACAATTGCGCATGAAAAATTTGTGTTTCTGGCTAGAAAGGTGGAGAGGAAATGGTTTACAATATGGGGCAGATGGATGGACTCTAAATATTACAAAGATAGGTAATGACTAGATCTGTATTCCTCCCCGTGTTTCACTCTGGGATTTTGTGGGAGGTGGGCACCCCCGCGGCCGGTCTTGCCTTGCTATGATATATGTAACATACTGTGCCAATTCTGCTATGCTTATGAATATAATGGAAGTGTTCTGCTTAGGTTATGTTGACCTAGGACACCAGTGCTTTGTGATTATATGTTCTACGAGAAATAATACTTATTGGATGTATTATATGCTGTATACATGTACTGCTGTTTCTACACATGCTGTGTGTGGGTAATTTATGTGTGTTGTTTGTGTGAAGTGTTAACGCAAAATTGAAAAACTTCAATAAAAAACATTGAATTTAAAAAAAAAAAAATGTCACCACCTGCCCCCGTCATTACTACGGATGACATTTAATGCCACCTGAAGTTGTCACTACCTGCCCCCGTCATCACTACGGAGGACATATAATGCCACTAGAAGGTGTCACTACCTGCCCCCGTCATTACTACGGATGACATATAATCCCGTAGAAGGTGACACTACCTGCCCCCATCATTACTACGGATGACATATGATGCCACTAGAAGGTGTCACTACCTGCCCCCGTCATTACTACGGATGACATATAATGCCAGTAGAAGGTGTCACTACCTGCCCCAGTAATTACTATGGATGACATATGATGCCACTAGAAGGTGTCACTACCTGCCCCCATCATTATTACGGATGACATATAATGCCACTAAAAGGTGTCACTACCTGTCCCCATCATTAATACGGATGACACATAATGCCACTAGAAGGTGTCACTACCTGCCCCCGTCATTACTATGGATGACATATAATGCCAGTAGAAGGTGTCACTACCTGCCCCCGTCATTACTACGGATGACATAATGCCAGTAGAAGTTGTCACTACCTGCCCCAGTCATTACTACGGATGACACATGATGCCACTGGAAGGTGTCACTACCTGCCCCCGTCATTACTACGGATGACATACAATGCCAGTAGAAGGTGTCACTACCTGCCCCCGACATTACTATGGATGGCATATAATGACAGTAAAAGGTGTCACCACCTGCCCCCGTCATTACTACGGATGACATTTAATACCACTAGAAGGTGTCACTAACTGCCCCCATCATTACTACGGATGACATATCATGCAACTAGAAGGTGTCACTACATGCCCCACTCATTACTACGGATGACATATCATGCAACTAGAAGGTGTCACTACCTGCGCCGTCATTACTACGGATGATCTATAATGCCAGTAAAAGGTGTCACTACCAGCCCCCGTCATTACTACGGATGATCTATAATGCCACTACCTGCCTCCGTCATTACTACGGATGACATATGATGCCACTAGAAGGTGTCACTACCTGCCCCCGTCATTACTACGGATGACATATAATGCCACTAGTAGGTATCACTACCTGCCCCAGTAATTACTACGGATGACATATAATTCCACTAGAAGGTGTCACTACCTGCCCCCGTCATTACTGCGGATGATCTATACTCCCACTAGAAGGTGTCACTACCTGCCCCCGTCATTACTACGGATGACATATAATGCCACTAAAAGGTGTCACTACCTGCACCAGTCATTACTACGGATGACATATAATGCCACTAGAAGGTGTCACTACCTGCCCCAGTCATTACTACGGATGACATATAATGCCACTAGAAGGTGTCACTACTTGCCCCAGTCATTACTACAGATGACATATAATGCCACTAGAAGGTGTCACTACCTGCTTCCGTCATTACTGCGGATGATCTATAATCCCACTAGAAGGTGTCACTACCTGCCCCCGTCATTACTACGGATGACATTTAATGCCACCTGAAGGTGTCACTACCTGCCCCCGTCATTACTACGGATGACATTTAATGCCACCTGAAGTTGTCACTACCTGCGGCCGTCATTACTACGGATGACATATAATGCCACTAGAAGGTGTCACTACCTGCCCCCGTCATTACTACGGATGACATATAATGCCACTAGAAGGTGTCACTACCTGCGGCCGTCATTACTACGGATGACATATAATGCCACTAGAAGGTGTCACTACCTGCCCCCGTCATTACTACGGATGACATATAATGCCACTAGAAGGTGTCACTACCTGCGGCCGTCATTACTACGGATGACATATAATCCCACTAGAAGGTGTCACTACCTGTCCACGTCATTATTACGGATGACATATAATGCCACTAGAAGGAGTCACTACTTGCCCCCGTCATTAGTACGGATGATCTATAATGCCACTAGAAGGTGTCACTACCTGCCCCAGTCATTACTACATATGACATATAATCCCACTAGAAGGTGTCACTACCTGCCCCCGTCATTACTACGCAGTATGCAATGTCAGGCAGCTGAACGTCATGTAGAAGACAATGTGGTGTAAAGCAGTGAAGCCCCCGAGACCCTCTCCAGCTCCTCCGCCATCCGAGAGATCTTCCTCTATACAGAAAGTTCAGGGTAAATCCGGGAGAGAGGGAGGTTTACCGCAGTGCGTGGGACGGTGACTAATATCCCCTCCATACTAATCATCCTTATCACCGGCCAGAAGAGCTTGCACTCCACCACTCAGTAACGTTGCAGTGAATGGGGGTGAGGTCATCCCATCATATAACCCCCAGTAATCCCTCAGACGGCTAACCACCAGATCTGCGTGCCAGAGAGCAGGAGCGGAGCGCTGTGCCGACATGTCGCCGACTGCCAATGTCTCACCAGACAGCCTTCCAGCTCCTATCCCCCTGTGTAGCAGCAGATTCTCCTCCAGCGCAGGCGCCCGCAGGACAGTCCCCCCGCACCAGGCGCCCGCAGGACCGTCCCCCCCGACCGTCCCCCCGCACCGGCCGCCCGCAGGACCGTCCCCCCGCACCGGCCGCCCGCAGGACCGCCCCCCCCGCACCGGGCGCCCGCAGGACCGTCCCCCCCGCACCGGGCGCCCGCAGGACAGTCCCCCCGCACCGGGCGCCCGCAGGACAGTCCCCCCGCACCGGGCGCCCGCAGGACAGTCCCCCCGCACCGGGCGGCCACAGGACAGTCCCCCGCACCGGGCGCCCACAAGATAGTCCCCCCGCACCGGGCGCCCACAGGACAGTCCCCCCGCACCGGGCATCCATACACCAACAAGGCCCAAATACAAAATAAATACAAATTACAGTGATATCACCCATGACAGTCAAAATCCCAACTTTACCAGCGGTGTCTGGCGCCGCAGGTCACGACGGGCGTGAGAGAACACCTGGCGGATATATATATACCACATACGCACTATTATGTGGCATATTATATAACACTGCTGGGTACACCTGGTGCCCAGGCACATACATGGCGCTGTGTACGACCACAGACACACGGCGGGCAGCTGCGGTGGACAATCACTGAGCGCAGTGAATGCGAGGAAACAGAGGCTGTAAGAACAGAACAAGGAGGGGTAGGGGATTCTCATCAGCTGGGGCCCCCGGGGATCCGCCGGGCTCTAACACAGCTTGCGGTCAGGAAGAAAGAGCACACACAATGCACTCTCATGGAAATAATTGCGAGCCAGGAACTGCGCGGCCCCTCCCGACTGTGCCGGAGTCTGCGAGTATCAATCACTCCACGGACGCCTGAGGCCGTACTAGCAGCAAACACAGAGTCTAATGCCTCGCTGGCAGAGAACGGGTTAGCGCCGTCTGTTCCAAGGTCACCCGCTCTGGCCCAGCTCCCATTCGCCATATAACACTGACAGGGCCGACTGCAGGCTCAACGTGACAATACGCGTATTTATATCCCCAATATACTAGACGTGAAGCACACCCGCCCTCGTACAGAAACGTACACAGCCGGCAGTGTGAGCACGCAGCGCGATGTCTGGGGACCAGCAGACGAGACAGGGGTCAGCGCGGGACACCCGCAGTTTAGGAATTAAAGTGGGGCATGCATGTGCAATATAATCTGGGGGGGGGGTCACTTATTTACTGCAGATCCTGCCGCACATGGAGCGTCAGGACTGGGAGATATATCTGTGTGATTGGGATCTGAGCTCAGCCTCCAGCTAATGCATCAGCGCACGTGAAGGTCAGCGAGAAGACGGTCAGATCGCAGCTCCCTCTCAGGATACGGATGATGAGGGATGAGCAGAGGCTCGCCGGCCTGACCGCACGCATGTAACCTATGAGCCGTAGCCCTCCCGCACATGTACCCAGACTCCCGTTTCCATCTCATGCAGGAATGTGCACCAGGCTCGGACGCTTAGTGTGCAGATAAATATTACATTCTACCTATTATATATCAGTGTTTGGTTATTTACTAACCGGCGTAGCAATGCAACAATACCAAGTCCTCGCCCGGTGCCCCAAACAGGAGCAAGGCAAGCGGAGGCTCTCTGGTTGTTCTGGAACTACAGATCCCAGCATGCCATCCGTCAGCTCGCAACAGCAAAATAAAATTGCTGCGAGAACCACACTCAATTATTCAACCCAAAAGCGGAAAAAAAGGCGATAGCTGGGAATGTAAATGACGGACTAATGATAAGATACGTTATATAACGGAGGCGTGCGCAGAGTCGGCCTCCTCTACGCTCAGCGGCAGCTGACAACGTGGAGATAACAGACACAGTACAGAGGGGGGAGTCAAAAGGAAAATTGTATCAGGGGGTCACATTCTAGTAGCGCCTGCCAACTTTCTCTCCATTACATGCCTGATGCATGGGCACCACACGGTGCATGGGCACCACAGTCATGGCACATAGATGGCTCAAATGGGCACTGTGCCTTACACCAGAGCCTCCCGCGGCGTCTGGAAGATACAGTAGCCGCATGCAGCTAATGAGGCTCATCTGATGGATGAATGGATCCCAGGAGAGGGGGGGGAGGGGGGGCAGGCTACATCACCGTCAGCCGCTGCATAGTACCAGTCACTTCACAGAGCACAGCTCCCCCTGCTGGCCAGTCCCACACACAGCAGGGAACATATCCTCTATAGGCACAGTAATTAAGATCACTGTGGCAGTTTGCACACAGTACTATTTATTTATAACCAGTTATTTATATAGCGCACACATATTCCACAGCGCTGTACAGAGAATATTTGCCCATTCACATCAGTCCCTGCCCCAGTGGAGCTTACACTCTATATTCCCTATCACATGTACAGACACACATTCACGCTAGGGGTCATTTTCTTGGGAGCCAGTTAACCTATCAGTATATATTTGGATTGTGGCAGGAAATCGGAGTACCCGGAGGAAACCCACGCAAGTACGGGGAGAATATACAAACTCCACACAGTTAGGGCCATGGTGGGAATCGAACCCAAGACCTCAGTGCTGTGAGGATGTAATGCTAACCACTACACCATCCGTGCTACCATACAGTGCATGCAAATAATGATGCCAGCTGGCGCACAAGCAATAGGTGGTGTAACCTGTGACAACACAACATTCGGTTGTAATTTCTAAACTGCAGCAGAAACAGAGCAGTAAATCCTGATAATGGACGGCACCCTCCGTCTCATCCATAGCGCCTCCGATTTACATTCCGGACCTGAAAGGCTCCGCACACAGGCCCTAGGGGTATAACGCCTACACTGTGCTCTGCACCACAGCCCACAGCAAACGCAGTCCTCCACCGGCAATGGCACATACACTCACATGTCTGTAGCGGCGCTCATACATTGCGTTAGGTTTTTATTTTGCTTTTCTCCTCAGATTCCGATGATCAGGGTGCAGTCAGATGAGCACTTTCCCAGCTACAAGGCGCAAAGGTTCATACCGTTTAATAGGTACTCGGATAACACATTTACTCAGCGATAAGTGTGAGGAAGATAGATGTATTTAGCTTAAGCAGTGTCAGCCATTTTGTTAAGTAGCAGCCATGATGTAGTGAATAAGAAGTATGCTTTGCTGAAAAAAATCATAATAATGCTGACATTTCATAGTTAGTACGTTCTGTGCGAAGCAAGCTCGTAGCTATAAGTCTTGAAAACATGTTATTAGACAGTTTCTGTGAGCTTAGACTTCTTGTGAAGGACACGTAGGAGGGTGTCAGCCTGAGAGGAGTTATGGGAAGAGATGCATTATTGTTTTGAAATTGTGAAGTGTATCAAGTGTTCATGCGAGTACCTTTTTCCTCTATATAATGTCATGCTGAATAAAGTGGAGGCAGTCTCATTTTGTGGACATAACTGCGTGTGGTGTCTGCTTCCTGGGATTCCCAATCGATTGGTAAACAAAGGGTAACGAACAGACAACTGAAGGAGATTGATAGTAGGAGGTTTATCTACGACAAGTGCTACCCACTCTCTAGCTCAAAGAGCACCCATCTGATAATACCTTTAGGAAGAAGACAGGACAACACCTTGTGAACTCGTATACAAAATGACTGACGTCACAGCAGCTCAAATAACTGCAGCATTCGCTTTTTGCCTCAGTGGGAGGGTATTCAGTTATTATCAGTTATGGCCAAGCCCATGGTTTGGTGATGAGCTACCCCCGGTACCCACACACAATATAACACATCAGGCATTTCCTGCGCAATTTAGAGATCTTTCGGGCTTATTTATCACAGCACCACTCCCGTTCCTCAACTCTCTCCAACCACACCATATTTGCGCTCCGTCTTACCGGTCATGGGATCAAACAGCTGGTTGGCCTCCAAGTCGGTGAAGGTGCTGCAACAGTTGGGACACTTGAAAGACGCCCGGTTGGTGGAGTCCCTCTCGTCCGTCTCAATCCGCCGCCTCATGTGGTCCAGCTTGTACTTTACCACATTGACCAGCAGTTTATAGTTGATGAAGTAATAGTTGTGCCTGGTGGTCTTCCCGTCCAGGGCGGTCTCCACCCGCATCCGGCATTTGATGAACTTGTCTCCCTTCAACGTGTTGAGTACGGCCCGAAGCTGCTTACGGTCAAACTTCAGCAGCTCCAGCATGTCTTCCTCCTTCACACAGGGGTTGCGGATGAGGATGTCCAGCGCCAGAGCGTGCTCCAGCCCATAGAAGCCGCGTACCACATACTTTGCCAGGCGCTTCAACACGGCAGGAACCTCCGTCACCACCTGGGGGTCCGTCATAATTCCTGTAACAGGGGGCGGAGAGGTAGCATGAGTGAGGAGTGGCGCACCTGACACATGAAGGGGGGGATTATACACGGATAATACTGTCTGGCTGTGTGCGGCCGGGTCTGTG